>NC_074671.1:19412248-19768498 GCF_029448725.1 Salvelinus fontinalis | reverse complement strand
GGTTCAGAGAGGACAGAGAGTGTGGAGTGTGGCTGTCTGAGTAATGAGCGTTAGCACTTTGACTCGATGCCCCTAGGACTTCCACTGAAGGAGACCAGACTGAATGGTTAACAACGCAATGGGGACGGTTGATTTGTAGGCAGGCTAGAGGTTGCATTTGCCGTATGTCTTCAGTCACAGTGCTATAAAGACAGAGATGGATAGTGAGGCCTTGAGAATGGAGAGCTGACACCAGTTTGGTAACCTTGACCCCTCAGACGTTACCGGGACCGGTGGTTCCACCCTGTCCTCACCCTGCTTCCTTGTATTGAAAACACCAGAGGTACTATTGTGGCTTTGGCAGGACATTTGTCACCGGCTGGCATCATTTGACTATTTCCATCGTTTTTTGGACAATGCACTTGGCTGGACCGCATTGTCCATGTCAACCTTTCCTAGCAGAGGTACAATGTGTTTTGAATGAGAGGTCATCAAATGCTAACTTAATATTAGTATGGTACAATGTGACAGAGGTGGTTGTGATAGTTTTTTTTGTTTAATTGCCTCCGTTTGTTTATTTTGAAAGAACCGATTGGCTCTTGCAGTGATTATGAAACAAGTTCTGAGTCTCAAACTGTTTCGAAATTGAAACACAGAGAAAGGGCCCAACTACTGTTTTGAAGTGAATGCAAATATATGCAAAGGAGAAAAATCCCCATTTTAGAAGGCATTATCTCTGTTCTGTTTACCGTCTTGTTCCCCTGACAGAAATTGAAAGTCCCCTCGGTATTCCCCCCTGCAAAAGGAGAACAAACTAAAACTTCATAACAAAACCCCTGGGGGTTTAGATGATTAGTTGTAAGTACCATAAGGCTGGCAATAGGTAATAAAGCCACTATAAAGCTATAAGAAATGCGTGATGAATTATGCTATTATGAATATTTTGACAATAATAAGTTTGACAATATTTTCACATGAAAATACATAATTACATTGTGAAATGTTTTTTTTTTGTTGGGTCTTGACACAATGTGTGTCTTTGAACGCAGCAAGTAACAGTCATTCAAACATATACGTGCCTCCTAAATCCAAGACATAATAGCCCCATCTGAGAAGTCATGTTTTCACGGCAAGGATGGGAGAAAAAAAACTCTGATCTAACACCAGACAGCCTGCCTCATAGAGAGCATAACAAAGCCAGATTGTCTTACTCACCCCTGTATTAATGCTTTTCTCTCATTCATTTTCCTGGCCAGGGTGAGATCAGCTGATACCCAAAAACACACAGAACGAATGAGAGAGAGGTAAAAAGGTAACTGAACTTTTCCCTGGTTCCAGCCCCAGACAGAGGAAAGGGGGAGGCATGCGTGGGTGTTGAACGAGAGAGGGAGTCAGTCAGCAGTAGGCGTGCGTGGGTGTCAGGGGAAGTGGGGGGTGGCGTGGGTGGAAGAGGTGAGACTGGCGATGACCTCTGCTTATAGGGTGGTTGGGGGGGATACATGAGAGGCCCCAGCTTGAAGCATTTCCAGCAGCAGCTCCCAATCAACCCCCCTCCCTTTACCGTTCACCCATGAGCTAATGCTGAAAAAATGTTTTCTCTTTCTGCTCTCCTCTCTCTTGTCTGGTTGAATCTTTTCTGGGCCTCCACGTGGTCTGGTCACCACCCACAAAGCTTCTGTGGCCTGGAGAGAGGGAAGATTTGGTAGAAGGACATCTTTCTTTCTTTCTAGTTGTCTTTTTCCATCTCTTATTCTGTCTTCGTGTCTCCTTCCATCAACCTTTTTCTTTCTTTACTATCCTTCATGTCTTTTTGTATATTCCTCCTCTCCCCGCAGTCTGGAAATTGATGTTTACCACAGAGATGTATCAAATCAGATGAATGTGAAACAACATTAAATAATGTAACCCTGTGCAGGCGTGTGGATTCCCAGGCTTAGGGAAAAGACCATGGTGGTGAGCGTAGGCAGGAAATGGACTTTCCCTGCTTGTAAAAGCAAAAGTAGCTTTTTTGTTTTCAACATACCAGTCTGTCTTCATTTAGTTGTTATGTGGTGATATGTATCCTTGATTCCCCTCTGTATGGAATGAACTCCTGAGAGAAAATGCTTTTTTCAATGCATTTGGTATCATCTTCACTAATTGAAATGGCTGTAAAGTAACAGAAGGTGATTATATGAACATAGCTGTTGTTAATTGAGATGTATGAGGCAATTGTATTGAAATACTGGTCCTTGTAAAAATACAAATAAAATGTCCATACTGTTCAATAAGAGCATTCGATGTTTGATCTGATGTTCACTAACCTTGAAAAGCACAGCAATATTCCCTTGCAATGTTTCTCTCAGCAGTGATATAAAGCTATTTTAATGTATCCCCTCCTCTTCCACCCAACAAATGGGACAGAAATACGCTCATCCTATCATGCTGGCTATTACATAAATCTCTGTATGACGAAAATAGGTTGAACCAGGGGGTAAAAAAACATTAAGCTGTCTGGGCCCCACCGGACATGTGTGTCTTTTGTCAGGGGTCCCAGCATTATGCAATAGTCTGTCCCACGTGCTTGTGTGTGTGTGTGTGTGTGTGTGTGTGTGTGTGTGTGTGTGTGTGTGTGTGTGTGTGTGTGTGTGTGTGTGTGTGTGTGTGTGTGTGTGTGTGTGTGTGTGTGTGTGTGTGTGTGTGTGTGTGTGTGTGTGTGTGTGTGTGTGTGTGTGTGTGTGAGAAAAAACGACCCTAGAAAGATGTATTAGTGTGTCACATGGTATGAAACTGGCCATCCAGCACTGCAACGAGCACCAAGACAACATCAACATTAACTTAAGGACACTTCCATCCTTAGAATGGACTTGTTGACATTCTTTACATGCCTTGTTGCAGTCAGTGGTGACTCATTCCTACCACTAAAATAAACCTCCTCTTTAAGATGAAATAACATGTCTCTATGATGTAGCTCATGAAGGGGACATTCCCCTTATTTGCACTGGCTGACTCATAGCCAGACACTAGGGGATTGGGTTGCCATTTCTGGACCATAATGATTTAAAGGGAGGGGGGGCGGAAGCCATGTGTTTTCGAACACACATGGGCGTTTGTTTGTGTTTTGATATCCCCCCTACTAAACATAATGGTCTATCATTATAAGTCAGGCATCATCCCTGTAGGCTGTCAACTTTATGTAATACTGCAATGCTAACTCTGAATTTTCCACAGTGGGGTTACCCATTATAGTGAATCTGAAACTGGTTTATTCAAGCAAAATGACTTGAATGTAAAAAGTGGCTGAGCTAGAGCAACAGGCATTTATATTATTAAGTCTGGGCAGAACCGGAATACTTTGTTGCACCTGCTGCTCACACTGTGAAAATATGTATTTTGGAATTCATCAGCTGTACCCACATCAAAGTCAGGTCCATAGCTCTCCTGAAACACATCAGTGTTACCTCTCCCATCAATAGCTATAGGAGTTTTGCGAATTACTCAACCAAAGTGTATGAAACTGCTTAGTGCCTCCATTTGCAGCTTTGTAATTTGCTAAGATCTCAATGTGAGCAAATCAAACATCAAAAGGGTGTTGAACTAATGTGTTCTACATCAAGAATAAGTTGATGCAAGGGTGAAGTCTAGACTGCTTTGAAATCATTAGATGTTTTACAGTAACAAGAAGGGAAGCTGATCTGGCTGTTGTGTCATGTCTTATTTTGTTTATTATTATTGATGACTAACATGAGGGAAAGTTAAGGTTATTTGTTAATTCGGCAATTTTTTCACAGCAGGAAAATAATCCTGCAGCAACAGGAAATGGGAATTAATGTATGGATTATGATTAATGGACATTTTTGTAGGGGGTGATATATTTTTAGTTTGGGCAAATCAAGTCTGACATTTAAAATGGAATTTAAAAACTTTAGAAGCCTTTTCAAACCTTGAATACATTACAAGTTTGCATGTTCTGCTGTGAAAGACATTTCCTGCAAGTACAGGGTGATCAACAAAATCTGAATATCTTCTGGATATATTTGAGGAACATAATAAGAATATTCATGGTAATGTGGGGTAGGTGCAACATAAGACAACGAAATGACAAGGGGTTGAGTGAGAGGACTAACGGGTGTCTCCAAGTCATTTCAATGCACTTTGATGACTCAAAGAAGTGTCTTCAACTATAAGGTGCTTTTTTGAGCTCTCCTAGCTGTGCCATTGAGGAACTAGAGCAAGAACACTTGTAGTTGTTTTGTTGGGACACAACCCTGCATCCCCGCCATCACACAATTACTGTTGTTGTTTACGCAATCCAAAAACGGTGCTTTATAAATTACAATCTGGGTCAGGTGAGCATAATTTGAAAGCTTGTTCTATTGCCAACATGACTAGCTAAATTATAAAATGTGATCTTACAGTGTTAGGCTTTCACAGGGCAATTCAGAGAAGCAGATGGTATTTTTGGTGCGTATAGAATAGTCACGAGTGCATTCAGATGTGTGGTCCACGGCAAATGTCCTTCACAACAAACACATCATTCTCTTCAGGACAACCCAGGGTATTGTGAAATGCACATTTGGACTCACGGGTGTTTGGCTTGCTTGTATGACATCAAAATTGTATGTATAATAAACGTCAACGTCTCATCTTTCAAAATACATAAGAGTCATCGTAATTTACAACATCACTCAGATAACACACCTTTTCTTTAAGTTCCCCAATTAGCGGAAGGGATGGGGGCAACGTCTTGTCGCGTACGGGTCTCCAGTTCAGAACGAATGTCAGTCAAAACCCATACAGAGCTGTGAAGCGGAGACCCTGAGCTCTGATGTCATGTATAGCACGTTACTGTACAGCCACTGCGTTCCAATTTAGCTGGTTATCCAAATCTGCCATTTTCAGCCTGAGTGTAAAGGGCTACCTCAACCAGACCAATTGGTAACAGCTGTATAGAACATATTCTGTTAACAGGAAGCCGAAAATGTTTGCTTTTCTTTTTTCTGTCTGTATGGGTGTGAGTGTGTGAGAGAGAGCTTTTATCACTACTTTAAACACCGCCACTTGGCTTGTAGGGCAATAAAAGCACAGTCTTCAGGGTACATGGTATGGAATGACACTCTGCATCTCTGCTACGCAAGAGATAGGCATAGCAGAAAGAAAGTAGTGCAGAGATTGTGAGCACTGCATTACACATTTAGACGATAGATAGATCAGGCCTTACATTTGCCCTAACTCTAAGAATAGCGGTTGTGGTGAATCTCTTCCATTCTCAGAACTGGTGAGGCGTTCTAGAGAATACAGGACGATGGCATTTGTGAATATTAAAGAGAGATCTGAAGCAAAGGGAGTTGACCTGTTAATGGAGTGGTGCCAAGTCAAAAAATTTAAGGAAACAAACCTTCCAAATCTATTTGCGTGGAAATGGTAGCTTCTGTACAATTTACCTTTTTTTTTACTGTCACTTGTTTTTTTACACTGAACAAAAATATAAATACAACATGTAAAGTGTTGGTCCCATGTTTTATGTGCTGAAAGAAGAGATCCCAGAAATGTTCCATACGCACAAAAAGCTTATTTCTCTCAAATGTTGTGCACACATTTGTTTACATTCCTGTTAGTGAGCTTTCTCCTTTGCCAAGACAATCCATCCACCTGACAGGTGTGGCATATCAAGAAGCTGATTAAACAGCATAATCATTACACAGGTGTACCTTGTACTGGGGACAATAAAAGGCCACACTAAAATGTGCAGTTTTGTCACACAACACAATGCAACAGATGTCTTTTGAGGGAGCATGCAATTGGCATGCTGACTGCAGGAATATCCACCAGAGCTGTTGCCATAGAGTTTAATGTTCATTTCTCTACCGTAAGCCACCTCCAAAATATTTGTAGATAATTTGGCAATACATCCAACTATCCTCACCACCGCAGACCACGTCTAACCATGCCAGCCCAGGACCTCCACGTCAGACTTCTTCATCTGTGGGATCGTCTGAGACTAGCCACCCAGACAGCTGATGAAACTGTGGGTTGTCACAACCAATGAATGTCTGCACAAACTGTCAGAAACCGTGTCAGGGAAGCTCATCTGCGTGCTCGTCGTCCTCACCAGGGTCTTGACCTGATTGCAGTTCGGCGTCGTAATCGACTTTAGGGGTGAAATGCTCAACTTCGATGGCCACGGGCACGCTGGAGAAGTGTGCTCTTCACGGGGGTAGCGCCGGAAATACCGGACCGGGAAGGAGGACACGCGCTCTTGAGCACCGAGCCTCTCCAACCTTACCAGGTTGAATGGTCCCCGTAGCCCTGCCAGTGCGGCGAGATGGAACAACCCGCACTGGGCTATGCAGGCGAACCGGGGACACCACCTGTAAGGCTGGTGCCATGTACGCCGGCCCGAGGAGACGTACTGGAGGCCAGATACGTTGGGCCGGCTTCATGACATCCAGCTCGATGCCCAACCTAGCCCTCCCAGTGCGGCAAGGTGGAATAGCCCGCACTGGGCTAGGCACGCGTACTGGGGACACCGTGCGCTTTACCGCATAACACGGTGTCTGACCAGTACGACGCCCTCTCACTCCACGGTAAGCCCGGGGAGTTGGCTCAGGTATCCAACCCGGCTTCGCCACACTCCCCTTTAGCCCCCCCCCCCCAAGAAATTTTTGGGGTCTCTTCTCGGGCTTCCAGCCACGTCTCCTTGCTGCCTCCTCATACCACCACTCTTGGGCTCTCGCTGCCTCCATCTCCTCACGAGCGCGGCGATATTCCCCAATGTGAGCCCAGTGTCCTTTTCCCTCCAATACTTCCTCCCAAGTCCATGATTCCTGTGTAGCAGGCCACTGCTCGAATTCACGCCGCTTGGTTCTGGATCGGTGGGTGGTTCTGTAACGGCTGTCCTCCTCCTCTTCATCCGAAGAGGAGGAGCAGGGATTGAACCAAAATGCAGCGGATTGTGAAGACATGATATTTATTAAAGTAAAGACGGGAAACACGAAAACGAAATACACTTGACTAATTAACAAAATAACAAAACGGAGTAGACAAACCTGGACATACGAACTTACAATAAAACACGAGAACGCACGAACAGGGAAAATAGCCTACACATAAATGACGATGAACAAACAAACCGAACAGTCCCGTATGGTGCGACAAACACTGACACAGGAGACAACCACCCACAACGAACACTGTGAAACAACCTACCTAAATATGACTCTCAATTAGAGGAACGCCAAACACCTGCCTCTAATTAAGAGCCATACCAGGCAACCCTAAACCAACATAGAAACAGACAACATAGAATGCCCACCCAAACTCACGTCCTGACCAACTAACACATACAACAAACTAACAGAAATAGGTCAGGAACGTGACACGTTGAGTAGTTATTTTACCTGAAATGCACAAGGTCCTCTACTCCAACAATTAATCCACACATAAAACGGTCAACTGTATCGTTTCTAGTCGTCTCTCCTCCTTCCAGGCTTTTTCTTCTTTGGACTTTATATGGCGATTGGCATCTAAACTTTCATAGTATTACCACGACGACCGACGAACTCAGTTGTCTTTCAATAAACCACGTGCCATCTCACTGGTTATACCCACACGGGTAATTGAATCGGCTTCTATAAACCAATGAGGAGATGGGAGAGGCAGGACTTGCACCGCGATCAGCGTCACAAATAGAACTGACTTCTATTTTAGCTCTTGGTAATGCAGAAACTTGTTGGCGCGCGTGAGCAATAATGGGTGCAATAATGGGTGTGGGTGCAATAATGTGGGTGCAATAATTGAATAACATGTATGTCATGTAACTCAGTAAAATATTTTACATTTATTTAACTAGACAAGTCAGTAAAGAACAAATTCTAATTTTACAATGACGGTCTTATGACGTCATTGTAAATTACCTTATTTTACAATTATTTTACAATGTTGCATGTTGCGTTAATATTGTGCAAGTATTGGCCATTTTTGTTTCAACTCACATTTAGGTCATGTACAACCCTTCCTAATATGAATGAGATAACAGAAATGACGTTATGGGAACCTCCCCTACAGTGTAATATCATTATCATCGAAGTGATTGTGAAGTGGTTGTTGAGTCAATAGCCGTATCTGAAACCTGTCTTACCTACTACTTACAAAAACAACTTTTTGTGTACTAATCATATTACATACTATTAAATAACATACTGTTTATTATAAATGTATTCAGTAAGCAACCAACATCAACATACTAGGATCACCCATACTGCCAGTGCGTCACCTAATGCACTTATGAAATGTTTCCTGCCATTGGTTCATTTTGGTACAGCCGAGTTTTAATGACTCCAACCTAAGTGTATGTAAACTTCCCACTTCAACTGTATATTCAGACCAATGTCTGTGTTTGAGGATTATTTGATGGTTTCCTGGTGAACAGACCTTTATACCTAGAAAAAAGGACATACAGTTCAAGTCGGAAGTTTACATACACTTAGGTTGGAGTCATTAAAACTTGTTTTTCAACCACTCCACAAATTTCTTGTTAACAAACTATAGTTTTGGTAAGTCGGTTAGGACATCTACTTTGTGCACGACAAGTAATTTTTCCAACAATTGTTTACAGACAGATTTTCATTTATAATTCACTGTATCACAATTCCAGTGGGTCAGAAGTTTACATACACTAAGTTGACTGTGCCTTTAAACAGCTTGGAAAATTCCAGAAAATGATGTCATGGCTTTAGAAGCTTCTGATAGACTAATTGACATAATTTGAGTCAATTGGAGGTGTACCTGTGGATGTATTTCAAGGCCTCCCTTCAAACTCAGTGCCTCTTTGCTTAACATCATGGGAAAATCAAAAGAAATCAGCCAAGACCTCAGGGAAAAAAAGCCAGACTACGGTTTGCAACTGCACATGCAACTGACAATGATCGTACTTTTTGGAGAAATGTCCTCTGGTCTGATGAAACAAAAATATAACTGTTTGGCCATAATGACCATCGTTATGTTTGGAGGAAAAAGGGGGAGCCTTGCAAGCCGAAGAACACCATCCCAACCGTGAAGCACGGGAGTGGCAGCATCATGTTATGGGAGTGCTTTGCTGCATGAGGGACTGGTGCACTTCACCAAATTTATGGCATCATGAGGGAGGAAAACTATGTGGATATATTGAAGCAACATCTCAAGACATCAGGGAGGAAGTTAAAGCTTCCAAGCATACTTCCAAAGTTGTGGCAAAATGGCTTAAGGACAACAATGTCAAGGTATTGGAGGGGCCATCACAAAGCCCTGACCTCAATCCTATAGAACATTTGTGGGCGGAACTGAAAAATTGTGTGTGAGCAAGGAGGCCTACACACCTGACTGAGTTACACCAGCTCTGTAGGGAGAAATGGTACAAAATCACCCAACTTATTTTGGGAAGCTTGTGGAAGACTACCGGAAACATTTGACCCAAGTTAAACAATTGAAAGACAATGCTACCAAATACTAATTGAGTGTATGTAAACTTCTGACCCACTGGGAATGTGATGGAAGAAATAAAAGCTGAAATAAATCATTCTCTCTACTATTATTCTGACATTTCACATTCTTAAAATAAGACAGGGAATTTTTACTAGGATTAAATGTCAGGAATTGTGAAAAACTGAGTTTAAATGTATTTGGCTGCAGTGTATGTAAACTTCTGACTTCAACTGTATGTGTCTAGTAGCAGTATTGCTTCGCCCACCTTTTTTAATATGATATAGCAACCCTCTGAGATCTATAGTGCGACTGCAAAAAGATCACATAGAATACCCCAGTATGGTCTTTGAGAAAATTAATCTGATGGGCGTGAATTCCATGTTTGGTGTCTAGATATCACAGAAGGGGTCTTTTAAGACTTACAGTATATGAATTCGAAATTATGATCTTTAAGGTATGACTAGACCGCATTTCTCCATATCATTTAATCCAAGGTCTTTACATTTACTGTTTGTTTGCTGGTTACCATAGTTACTTGGACTCAGAAAAGGGGGGAAAGCACTGTACAACTAAGCCCCAACTGTGCAATTACGGTACTTACATCTGCAATGTGGGCTCCAAGTTTTGCAGTTGGCAGCCTTAGGTAACGCATGGAATGCGACCAAAACAGCAATGTTTTATTTTATTTTGTATCGCTTACCTAAATGAATGTGCACCCGCACTGAATATGTGCGGGTTCTGAAATCAAAAGTCTCTCTCTCTTCTCTCTCTCTTCTCTCTCTCTCTTCCTCTTCTCTCTTCTCTTTCTCTCTCTCTCTATCTTTTTTTCCAAGACTATAAACAAGCTCTGAAATGCTTGCCAGAGCGTAAGGAATCATTATGCAAATTCTTAAGAGTATATTCCCAAGAAGCATGAATTGCTGAAGAAATTGCACGAGCAAGCTCTCTGAGGGTCAAGATAATTTGACACGTCTCCCCAAACCATGTTGTGAGATACATGCAGCCCCTGCTTGCAGAATATATTTTAAAGCATTTCTGCGATGACCCATAGCGTTAGCGTATGTTAGCTAATGAGCAGCTATCTAGCATATCCCACACAAAGACCCTTCTTTTATCATCGCCATCTTAATCGATTGTGGTCTGGCTCTGACTTTGAAGATATAGAACTTTGATCCAAGAAAGCCTGTTTGTGAACTGTTTTAAACTAAACTTGAGGCCTTATTATTTTATTTTTTTTCTCCAAAGAGCATGCATTGTAGGCCTATATAAGCTACATTTTTAGTTGAACTGCAGTCATTATAACAGTTCCGCAGGTAATATAAGTACTTTCCCTCAGACTATGTTTTGGCTAGTTGGCAGGCATTTTGTGCCTGAGAAAACACACACAACTTATTCTATGTCATGGTCTCAAAATATATATATATATACTTATATACTGCTCTACAAATTCAATGTTTTTAACTTGCTTGCATGCCTTTCCTTTTTTCCATCAGGACAGTCTTAACGCAGATTGCTGAGGTAACAATACCTCCTACCTAAGCGGGTTAAAGGAAATATTCCATCTTTCACAGATTAAGCTCAGTCTACCATTTCAAAAACATCATATTGTTCTATAAAGAGATTGCAGAAAAATCTGAATTTACATACTTCTGTCATAACAACGCGGGTCAATGTTTAGTAACATCTCAAGATCACCCCAACCCATATTTCACAAAGAAGCGTCTCAATATAGAAGTGTCTCAGTAAATGTTTTATAAAATGTATAGATTTACACTTCCATGTATCATGACGTAGAAGCAGTTATGTTGGACCATGGTATTTTACAGCAATTGTTATTACATATCTCAGTGTTTTGAGAAATAGCATAGTGGTATGTTAAAGGGAATTTTCTAAAATGTTCTTCTTCATATTCATCATCTCCAGCACCACCCCAACCATCAACATACTGTATGTGAAAATGGCACGTTTTTATGTTTTGTAGTAAAACAAATATAGAGGAAGATAAGTGTTTCCAATGACATCATCATCCAACTAGTAGACAATTAGTAGGTAATGCCTCCTCATTGGTTAAAATCAAACAATGCACACCGATGTCATTGGAAACACGTATCTTCCTCGATCTTTTTTTACTACGACACATAGAAACGTTCACATACAGTATGTTGATGGTTGGGGTGGTGCTAAAGAGATGATGAATATGTAGGAAAACATTTTTAAATGTCCCTTTAGGTGTCATCACTCTTTCTTGATATTGAAACGTAGCCTCATAACCCTTGGGACTAAGCCTGATAACTCTCACCACACCCAAGGGCTTTTTAAAATATGAAATCTCCTAACTATGACCCTGGGGCCTTGTGCTAGTTGGCTGTTGCTAAACCCACAGTAATGCTGTGCAACCTCGGTGCAATGGCTTCTCCCTTTTGAATGTGTGGGATCTTCAGTCGCCCACTGGTTCCCCCTCCTCTTCTTTAGCAATGGTTTCTCCCAGCCTGGGTTGCTTGTGGAGATTCTGAGCTAAAGTAACACAAAAGCTTTCACTGGTTTCAGAGGCTAAATGGTTAGCTTGGCCCTTAGCCTGCAGGGTCCTCACATTGCGCAATAATGGATGAGGAATAAATAATGCATTCTCACTTGAAAGTGGACATTTCGCCCTTGAATTAGTTGTTGAATTCAATATAATTGACTTGGGATTCAAATGGAACAAGATCAAGGGCAGAGAGACAGTCAAAGTGTGGGCTCTATTCAATCAGTATGGCGGAAGTTCAGTTTTACAGCGTGATTGAAATTTAAAGGCAATGTTCCTGCGTTAGCGGAGACTGCATCCACAGTAAACGCTGCATATGTCGACTGTATCTGAAATGACCTTTACCATCGCGTTTTCCATCGCTCAATCTGTAATGCTTCAGCCATACAGATCGAATAGAGACTATTCTTCCTAACAGGTTTTTAACAGGTCTCAGTAAAGGCCGTTGTATTTGAGTTGAGTTAAACTGGGTTAAACCTTTAAGAAGGTCACTGAGAAGGAATAGCAACAGGAACTGCTGATGTAGAGTTCTACTGGGAGAGAGATTCATTTGGAAGTGCGCATCGTGCCTTTCAGGGTAGAGGCAAAGCACTTGTTCCCTTCCCCCAGTCCGTGAGAGATCTGTGCCAATCCCAGTCCCAGAGAAACTGCAGCCAAAATGGCCCTCGCACTACCGCCTCTTACCACAATCACGCCTCCATCTCACACATTCCAATAGTGCACATCGACCGCACATTCAAAACAGTTTGCAGATTAGACATCTCTACTTTCTACAATGCTAATGTTATACACTGGACAAAAATATGAACGCAGCATGTTTCATGAGCTGAAATAAAAGATCCCCAAAATGTTCCATAGGCACAAAAATCTTATTTAACTCCAATTTTGTGCAGAAATGTATTTACATCCCTGCTAGTGAGCATTTCTCCCTTCCCAAGATAATCCATCCACCTGACAATAATGGCATATCAAGAAGCTGATTAAACAGCACCTTGTGCTGGGGAGAGTAAAAGGCCACTATAAAATGTGCAGATGTGTCACACAACACAATGCCACATATGTCTCAAGTTTTGTGGGAGCGTACAATTGGCATGCTGACTGCAGGAATCTCCACCAGAGCTGTTGCCAGAGAATTGAATGTTAATTTCTCTACCATAAGCCACCTCCAACATCGTTTTAGAGACCACGCCAGCCCAGGACCACCACATCCGGCTTCTTTACCTGCGGGATAGTCTGAGACAAGCCGCCCAGATAGCTGATGAAACTGAGGAGTGTGTCTGTCTGTTATGAAGCCCTTTTGTAGTGAAAAACTCATTCGGATTGGCTGGGCTTGGCTCCCCACCCATGGCTGCGCCCCTGCCCAGTCAATTGAAATCCATAAATTAGGACCTAATGAATTTATTTAAATTGACTGATTTCCTTATATGAACTGTAACTGTAACTCAGTAAAATTGTTGACATTGTTGCATTTCTATTTGTATTCAGTATAGCATCCCCCTCTTTAGAAATCAGCCTGAATGTTGCAGAACAATAGCCAAGTTCTATATTTAAGTTACTTGTCTGTTTGTTAGAAGCAAACAGACCTGGGTTCAAATACATGTGTATTTCAGTATGTAGTATTTAAACATTTTTAAAAATCCAAAACAAGTACTTTTATTTGAGTAGTTGAGCCTACCAAATTGTATTTGAGAGTATTTTCAAATACTATTTTCAAATATCTGGGTTTAACGCATGTCAGTGTATTTGAGTATTTTCAAATACTTTCCAAGTGTATTTCCAAATACATTCAACATCATATGTGTTTGTAAAACCAATTTGCGAGTTTAAGTACCCGACATTGAAATAGGTTTAGAATATTTATTGAGGAAATGGAATGGATGTGAGAATGAGGATTCGCGAGGTGAATGAGAATAGAGCGGGTGAAGCCAATGGCTGCAGATGAAGGATAAAGGGGGTGTACCCTGTTTGGCTTGGATTCCCAGGTAGACATCGTCAGGCCAGTTAGGCTGCTGTGGTGGTGGCAATCCCCCCCAGGAGATCCTTGGAAGAACCTAAGCGATACTAGATAGAAGTGGAGGGATGCAAAGCTTGTTAAGGCTAGAAATGCACAGTTTCATGCAATGTGACATGCACTGCAGAACAAAGAGGAGGAATGTTAGTTTGGTCAGGTTTAAGTAGGGTTGCAGTGGTGTGGTGGCTGATTAGCAATTAGTTGCAGCTGATGCTTGTTGAGGAGCTGCGTTCAAAGCAACTAGTTAAAGTGGTTGTATTCAAGTCTGGTCCTCTCCTGAATTTTTTTTACATTTTTAACACCATTACAGTCCATAGAAAATATTGACTTAATTAATTGAACTAACTTAAAGAGAGATATGACGCATGTTATCGATGGGGATATTTATTTTCCTCAGAAGAAGATGAAGTAGATGAAGTCTGGATGGAAATGTTACCTCAACTACTTCGTACCCCCGCACATTGACTCAGTACCGGTACTCCTTGTATATAGCCTCATTATTGTTATTGTGTTATTATTTCCTTTTTAAATTTAGCAAATGTTTCTTGTTTTTTAACTCTGTTGTGAAAAGGGCTCGTAAGTAAGCATTTCACTGTAAAGTCTACACCTGTTGTATTCGGCTCAGGTAACAAATAACATTGAATTTGATTTTGATTTGAAATGTCATACTAGAGTGTGTCATGTACAGTCAACCAGCTGCTGCTGTTGTTGTCTCTTGCCCTTATAACTCTGTCTATGTAATAACCAAGGGCAGTTTTATCTGTGTGTAACTGTATGCCCCTCTGTTCGGTCCTCCAATGCCTCTTTGTTCCTGTAAAATACTCTCTCCCCCTCGCTCTCATTTCTGGGCAGTCTTCACAAAAACAGGCCATCTCTTAGGCTATCTCTAATTCATAATTTCAGGGAAATGTGAACCAGGCCTAAATGTATATTTTGTGCGGTTTCATGGTGTTATTTGTTACAATAGAGGCATTTGTTAGCAGGGCTCTCCAACACTGTCCTGGAGAGCTACCAACCCTAATCTAGCGCACCTCATTCTAATAATTATCTGGTTGATTTAGATTCATTAGGTTACAACGAGTTAGAGTGAAAACCTACAGGAGAGTAGCTCTCCAGGAACCGTGTAGGAGAGCCCTGGTCTCGTAGGCCTTGGGCCCTTTCAACGTTTAAGCAATGCTAAGCCATTAGAGTTAGTAGGCCTAATTCAATTAACATCACCAATTTCCTCTAAATTAGCATTAGCAGTGCTAATAACACTCTAATGTTCTTTGCCCTAGAAAGCCCTTTTCTTCCATGCATGCCAGCTGGGATGTTTTAGCAGGAGATGGGTGGGTAGTATAGGGAGGGATAGTGGTTAGGTTACTAATCGTAACTCTATTGCCGGGCTGCTGGGGTGGAATTTACCAGCACATGGTGTCAGCTGGTGCCAGTCATCGAGTGATGACTCTGTGTGCCAGTCAATTTTCCTCTTAATGCGCCAGCTCTGCTTTCAGATGAAAGAGTTTTATAGAGCGCCAACACACTACCACGCGTCTGTTTATTTTTAGCATTAGCAGCACCTATAGTAGTGTTCTCTGATAGCACTGAAAACCCAGATATTGTCTGTTGAAGGTTCTCATTGTTAAATTGTTTTTAAAAATGGTACAGTAGTGTAATGATTGTAATAAAGTATGCACCTCCTATTTGGTGAGGTTGTTGATCCTTTAAATATAATAGTATTCTTCCTCTATTTCATCTCCCACAATCAGAGAATGCTACTCCTTTCTGGGAGTCCATTTAACTTTTCCAATTATCTGTACATTGATTTTAGTAAATTAATAAGGATTTTTTAATTTCCACATAATGGATCACTGGAAGAAAATTCTTATTTTTTCCTTTAGAAAGTGTTCGGCCTTACCGGAAGACAAGCCTTAAGGGGGTTCCGCCTGACACATATGATGTATTGCATGTAACACCATCTTAATCCCTTGCTGGATTCATATTTAATGCCCTGGTCGTAATAAGGGAGTATGTATTTACAACAGGCATCAAGCTGCTAAATTATGTATAAACTTTGAGTTGATAGACATCAGGTATGAGACTGATACTCTTCCAGGGAAAACTTTGGAGGATGATTCTCCACTTCTCTACAAGATGCAAGTTTGTTTATGGCAGATATTGAATTTGATGTGTTGATTATTCCTCCCAAACCGTCAAGGTTATGATGCCGTGGAGCATCTGGAATGTGAGCCAGGATACTGCTATGTCTATCCTAATGTGGAAACAGAATCGATGGATAGGTGAAGGGGTCAGTGTGTGTGTGTGTGTGTGTGTGTGCGCGCGGACAGGGAGGGATAATGTTCTCTCAGACACACTCCAATTGTAATTATGAAGAGTGATGAGACAAAATCCTTCTACAAAGAATTTAAATGTTTTCAGCAAAGCCTTAAACAAATACTTGTAGCTAAATGACCTGCCGCAGATACAGTAGGCCCACCTCTTTAAATATCCAATTCTTCACTCTCCGTAATCAACTACTAATACTAATAATGCTCAAGGTAACAGATGGTATTAAACTGTTGGTAATGGGATAACAGAAACCAAGGACGTACAAATCTATACAACAGCTGGATTTTCAATAATTGAATTGTTCAGTCAAGTCATAAAAGGCCCCGGTTTTAAAGGCTGAATGGGTGTTGGGTTTCAAAGAAGCCTCTATGAAAGTGCCCAACATGATATGGAGCCAGCCGTTCTAACAGAACAGTGGACCAAAGCTTTATGATGGTGAGCCAGGCTTTGACTAAACAAAAAATAGATACTGTACAGTATATGAATAAAAGATATCTTGAAATTCATAACTTGACAGTGTCAAGTGAGAATACATTTTGTGCTTTCTCTTTAACTGAATGAACGTTTTATTTCACTTTACCATTTCAATGCAAATACTTAGTGTTTGTTGGCACTTTGCTTGGTAAGACACTTGAAAGTGCAGAGCAGGGTTATTCTTCAGTCAAAAGCCTTTTTTCCATGCCCTCTATTGTTGCCAAGGCAGTCTTGCAAAGAAAATGTTTCTTGTTCCTTCTGATAGTAACATTTTGTAAGAACTTTGAACATCCTCTGACAATGCCCTCTGACCCTGAAGGATTCACATGCTATCAGTGCTTCAAAAATCCAACCACTACAATCAACCTGTAGATGCCTCTTCAAGTAACACTGTCATCGAAAATATCCTCATGAGGCGTGATGTTATAGTCTCTGTCATTAGGAGCATAGCAATAAGGCAGTATGAATATGTACATTATTCCTCACCAAATAGTTTGGGGTTTTGTTTTTGTTTCTTTTCATCTTTTTTTGCCTCTGCTTTCGGGGAGAGATCGAGTTGCGGCTCTCACAGGGAGTGAGCAAACTTGAGCTGCCATGGGAACACAGGGTATGGTTGAAGCCGGGGGACTAGATTCTGTGGCTCCAACATCAAACAATCTCGATGCCATTGTGTGACTAGCCACACACATACAGTCACTCACACACACACACATTCTGAATGTATGTGGTTGACGTGAAGGAGAGATTAAACAAGAGAGAATTGACTGAGGAAGGGAGGCGCATGCATGTACCGATAGGACACATGGGGTGTGAGTAGGTCCATTTTGTATAAAACTATGGTTGTATGTAGAAACCAGACAGCAAACTTTAAAACAATCCTCTAAACTTGATAAATCAACATATCCCCAAGCAACTGAGAGAATGTGAGCTATCAGTTTTGTACCACAGCAAAGCAATCAGCTGGTAAAACAGCACACATGGCCTCCTTCAAAGGAAGAGGAAAGAACAAAGGGCAACGAGTAATAAACAGTTAAATGCTATCCAGGAAAACATAGCTAAAATACTCTCAATGCTCACAAAAACAAACAAAAAGACAAGAGGCTATCGTGTCAGACCATTCGATTCGTCAAAGACATGTCTCCTAAACTGAGAAAGAAATGCAAAGAATACCTGCCAATCAAACAGTCACTGGAGGAAAATGGGACCAAATCTCAACTCCGCTTCCCAGCAGTGCTGTGGGTCTGGAAGGGAATGCAAAGGATGGAATTCACAAGCGCAGATGAAGCCTTAATCAAGCTGCAAGAAACCTTTCAACTTGAAGGCCTACAAACATTACTTCCAGACTTGGAATTGTATCAACTCGCCACCCAAGGTTTTTACGTATGACATATTGTTCAATGCACTAAAGAGGAACAATGGGTACATATTGAAGATGAGCATGCTCATCCCTAGAATCTTTTCACGTGTCTGTTTTCAAAGGATGGATCTAACAACATTTAAGAACTTTGACATCGGTTTTGCATATCGATGTTAAACTAGACATCAAGCCGATACCGATGTTGGCATTTTTAGCTAATATTGTCCGATTTCCGATATGTTCACTGATATATCGGAAATCCATATAAACTAATGTACAGAATGTATTATACAAGAGACAAAATTCCCAAATACTATAGCACAACAGCAGAGTCATGTCTTAAGTGTAAAACTAACAGTGACTCAATGTTTCATGCCTTCTTTGAGTGCTATAAAGGTGGAATTAAACATTTTACAATATAAATGTACTTTTAATCCATCTATCTGCATATTTCAAGACATGGCGTATGTGACCGACCACCTTGATTTAGTCTTATGTAGCAAAACTTGACATTTCCTTTTTTACATTGGATAAAAGCAGACACAGAGCTACAAAATGGTATATCATACACTGCATTTAGAGGAACAATGGGAAAGTAATTCTGCTTTGAAAGTTGATCAACTTAACCTCACTTTTGAGAAAATGGCCTTTCAAATGTTTTGGTACTACTACTGGAAAGCACTCCCTTGTCTACACCCATTCAGCATTGTTCACACCCTCTTAAGCCAGCCCCACCCATCTCTTTAAGGAGTCACATGTGAGGTCATGTGCTAAACAGTGAGTAGTGTAGTAAAGATTCAGACTAAAAGTGGTAAAAGTAGTAGACTACAATAAGGAACAATTCCAGGTAAAGAAAGTGTCCAGATAAAAATATTTGATTACATATTAGATGACACTTGTCTAAATTGGTGGGTCAAATGACTAAAACCAAAGGGAAAATGTGTATAAATGATAATGGACCTACATTCTTCACTTTTTCCAGCTCGCTAATAATCACCCAAATTAAAGCTAGATTGTCAGATTATAGAAAATTCTAAAAACAATGGATATAGGACTATCTTTTGCAAATTGTGACAGGGAGGAAATATAACCAATTTTCAGTGCAGCCCTTCGGACTTCATTGAAGACAGATTTTGCACCAGGGGCTGCATTGAGTTTGACACTCCTGATCTAGGCAGTCAATCCATTATCTGTCAGACGAGTGAGAACTTGAAAAACATGACCTTGGCAGTGTGTCTCATTCTCTGACTCAGCTCTTGACACCTCGCCTCATGACGCGGAGAATGCCATCCCGTCGATTCTTGATGGAACGCTGTGGTTGTTCACGGGTTTGCAGGTGCTGGGCGGTCGTGTCTCTGTCTCGCTTCTAGACACAAGCGGGTGTCCGACACGGCAGGGATTGCACCCCATGCAAATTAGTAGCAGGCCATGGATGTGAGTCAGATTCTCAACAGCTGTGGCTTTTTCACATGCACATGCACACACAGTTACACATATACAGGAACATTCAAGCACCCAAATCATACCTCAGCTTCATATGGCTTCCTGTGATTTTGTGTTGTTGTGTACAATATGCAGCACCTGCTCATCCTGCAAAATATCATGCCTAAGTTACCAAGCCAAAACAATCTCAAGTCTCACTCAACCCTGTAGCCAAGCTCAAGTAATGTCTCTCAAGGCTCCTCCATTCAATCATGAGGAAACATGCCTCTGGGTCAGTTATTTTCCTCTGTGATGGTTTAAACCCTCAGAGTAGATGAATCAGCCGGCCACATAACAATAGCTAACGCCGCCAACCACAGATGCTAAAGGCCAAGCAGGTCTTCACTGCTCTCTGGTGTAGTGGTTCCAAACCCACAGAACAGCCAGTAAAGCTGACCTGGATCTGTGGTGGAAGAAGCCAACAGTTCCTCTGGCCATTAATACATCAGATTATAAATAACCCCCAGCACATTTTAAAGAAGAGAGGAAGAGAGTCCTGGTGAATGGAGAGACCCAATGCCTCCACAGACTTTGTGAATGGCCCCCTTACTCTGTTGTGGTCAGTGTGTTCCATCCTTATAAGGATGGTGACAGTTGTCAGTGACACAGGTTTGGATTTCAGAGTGACAGAGGCCCAGGAAATTTCCTCTGATTTCCTGGGCGGCCTGGCTTGGCGCTAAGCCAAGAGATGACTTAACCTCCCCCAAAAGATTTAACAGCATAGACACAGCAACTCTAGACTAGGAACTAAGAAACTCTTCTTCCTTTGTCGTATTTTACAATTTGGACTAAAAGAGAGAACCATTTATATTGGGGCATCTTCTCAGTGACGGTTCAGCACCCACCCAACCTATCTGCCTTTTCTTTCTCCCTCATACATCATTCACTTTGACTAGCTTATACACACACAGTAACGGTCCATGTCCCTCACACAATAACGGTCCATGTCCCTCACACAGTAACGGTCTATGTCCATCACACAGTAACGGTCTATGTCCATCACACAGTAATGGTCAATGCAATGTTGAGCATTTCACACATTTAGGGCTCTATTTTTGGCTGGCTTTAAGGCGGCGCTACTGTTAAACGCCTGTTAGTTTGCAATTTCGTTATGTAAAAACTGGTGCACTGGCATTTTAAAGTCCAAACGCCAGGTTCGACAATTTACCAGTCTAACATCAGCACACATGCGCTCAGATGGGATGGGTGGAAATATTTGAGGTGTGTCCTTAAAAACATGATCCAAAGTGCTAATTTCAGGCAGGGCTGATAGGGATATTTAAGACCAGCCAAAAGCTGGTTTTAGCAATAACGCAGTTGGTTATGGAATGAATTGTGACAGCGGAAACACAGCCTATCCAGCCGTGACACACACTGCTCATATGAACATGGAACAAGATGTGCTTTTGGTGCCTGTATACTTCGTATTTAGAAACATAAAACACTCATGCTATGCTTAAACCAAGCATAACCTCCCTTGCTCTCAATGAAGTCTGTTTTCTTTTTGTCCTGACCAATGTAGCTCATCAAGTAGGCTAGTCAAGACTGTTAAAGTGTTTGGCTTGTGAGACTGCTTGGAAATAAATCTTAATCACCAAAGCTTTATTAAAATATCAAGTTTGAGAGGAGCTAAACAGTGAGCTGACATTCCCTTTTTACCTATGTATTGTTGACATGATCTTAGCCATGCTTTGGACGTGCCTAAAAGCCCCTCCATGATGTAGGCTACATGTATCCATTGTTTTTCGTTGAATTGTATTAAAACCAAACTTATTAGAATGATTCACTGTTCAATGCAACTTCTGGAGAAGTGTAAATACGATCTATAAGATGGTTCCATTATGTACACTACCGTTCAAAAGTTTGGGGTCACTTAAATGTCCTTGTTTTTGAAAGAAAAGCACATTTTTTGTCCATTAAAATAACTTCAAATTGATCAGAAATACAGTGTAGACATTGTTAATGTTGTAAATGACTATTGTAGCTGGAAATGGCTGATTTTGCTGGCCTTGAAGGCCAGCATCCCAGAGTTGCCTCTTCACTGTTGACATTGAGACTGGTGTTTTGAGGGTATCATTTAATGAAGCTGCCAGTTGAGGACTTGTGAGGCGTCTGTTTTCAAACTAGACACTCTAATGTACTTATTCTCTTGCTCAGTTGTGCACCGGGGCCTCTCACTCCTCTTTCTATTCTGGTTAGGGCCTTTGTACTGTTCTGTGAAGGGAGTAGTGCACAATGTTGGATGAGATCTTCAGTTTCTTGGCAATTTCTTGCATGGAAATAGCCTTCATTTCCGAGAACAAGAATAGACTGAGGAGTTTCATAAGAAAGCTCTTTGTTTCTGGCCATTTTGAGCCTGTAATTGAACCCACAAATGCTGATGCTCCAGACACTCAACTAGTCTAAAGAAGACTTTCAGCTGTGCTGACAATTGCAAAAGGGTTTTCTAACGATCAACTAGGCTTTTAAAATGATAAACTTGGATTAGCTAACACAATGTGCCATTAGAACACAGGAGTGATGGTTGCTGATAATGGGCCTCTGTACGCCTATGTAGATATTCCATAAAAAATCTGCCGTTTCCAGCTACAATAGTCTTTTACAACATGGACAATGTCTGCACTGTATTTCTGATCAATTTGATGTTATTTTATTGGACAAAAAATGTGCTTTTCTTTCAAAAAACAAGGACATTTCTAAGTGACCCCAAACTTTTGAACGGTAGTGTATACAGATCATTATATTTGGGAGCAGTATGACGGTGAGTGGACATTCTCTCTTTCTCTTTATATTGGATCTTTGTCCAGCTACTGGGAAAAGTTTAGATGTGCGTAAAACCCTCCATAGTCTGTATTGTTTTAATATTATATGCCCACAGGAAGCAACTATTGTGCTTGTAAGTGCATGTAGACATAGCCTGTTTAAAACAAGTTGTTGTTTTTTATTTTTTTATTATTCAAATTATTTGCTCCTTTTTAGGCCTTGTCAATAATTAATTTAATCTTGTTTATTGACAACATTTGGCATGGCCATGCTCAGCCATAATGCAATTTACAGTAGGCCTAGCCCCTTTATCAGTGTGAATTCTATCTATATATTTCAACATTGAAGCTATGCAATTACTTACAACAGTGGAACAACAGGTTCAAGTGAACATATTTAGCAAAGATGGGATAGGTTTACATTTTGTTATTTTGTTTCTGTAAGCTGTTTAACAAACTATAACAGACTAACATTGGAATTGGAGTTGATTCCAAGGCAATACATCAAAGACCAGACCTTTCGTGCCAATGCCAGCAACTTTCGCCAATAATTGTGGTTGTGAAAATAGCAAAAATATTTCTGAACCTATAGCGGTACCTATAGCTCTACCGCCAGCGCTTTGATTGACCATTGCGTGAGGTTTGTTCAAATAGATCCCTAAAGGTTAGCTAAGGTTCTTACAGCTTTCAACTCTGTGTTTTTTTTCACTTTATTTGCATATGTTCAAGGACAAGAATTTTGTCACAGATACTAAATGATAAAAGCCTGGCTTTTTCCATTGGCTAACATCAGAATTTGACCAGTAACTGAAAGGTCGCTATTTCGAATACCCGAGCCGACAAGGTGAAAAATCTGTTATTGTGCCCTAGAGCAAGGCACTTAACCCTAATTTGCACCAGGGCCGCCGTACTACAATGGCTAACCCTGTAAAACAACACATTTCACTGCACCTATGTGATGTATGTAACAATTTAAAAGTTTGCATGTGACACTTTTTATACTTTCTGTGGGAAAGGGATTTTCACAGAAGACCCTGTTGCCTTCACTACATTTTGGGCACATGTATATGGGGACAGGGAAATCGGGAGGGAAAGGGGAGACAGCTGGATTGGCTCTCTTGGAACTTTTGGCAGAATGGTGAATGAAACCAGATCGGTAGACCGCATTGGCTCGGACTAGATTGACCCCATCCCACTACTTCCACTTTCTGTCCTGTGCATCGGTTGATGATAGCTTTGCTCAGCCACGAACAGGACTTACACACTCAAATTACCAATGTGACTCTCAATGACCCAAAGCAGGCTTTGAGGAGTAACACATGCAACATGTCTGTTTATAGCAGAAACAAACAAGCATACACGATGTGACAGATGGGAAATATATATTTCTAATCTTCATTACAAATTTGATTATTGGTTACTAGGGATGTTTACATTTACATTTTAATCATTTAGCAGACGCTCTTATCCAAAGCGACTTACAAAGGAGCAATTAGGGATAAGTGCCTGCTTTAAGGCACATCGACAGATTTTTCCTCTAGTCGACTCAGGGATTCAAACCAGCAACCTTTCAGTTACTGGCCAACGCTCTTAACCGCTAGGCTACCTGCTACTTATGTGTGTGATACCTTGCACTGTAAAAGGGGCCGCTGTAAGCAGATCTAAGCTCTTGTCCCCAAAACAACAACAAAGAGTACTGTATCCGGAGATTAACCAAAACAGGACCAGCAGAAGGTAGCTTCAAGAGGAAGACAGGGCAAGGGGATGAAATAAAAACCCATTAAGTAAAGTGGAGATGGGATGCCCCCACCCACCAAGATAGAGGGCCTGCCACGTGGGCCAATCTCATTACCCATAAGGCTTTCCTGAAAAAGTAACAGTCTGGCCCTCCTCTAGGTTCAGTATCTGGTGTTCTGTTTCAACTCTCCGAGTCCTCCTAACCCACAATCCTCTCATGTCAGTGTGGGGCTGCCCTCCCCCGGTCACAGGGGTCAAAGCCGAGAAGGGGAGACATAGGAGGCAGGGGGGATTGCACCTTGACCCAGTAATCCAATGCATCCTAAAAAGGTAATTACTTGCAGTTTAATCTCCTGACTCTGGTATAGTGCAATAGACAAAATACAAATCCCTCCGGGCTTTGTACATTTAACAGCATTATTCATGTCTCACTCTTACTTATGCCAATAGCATTGTTAGGCCTTAAAGAACAACTGTGTTTCATCATTAAATTAAGGATATTCTCTGAGGTATAAAGTGTTAGGAAAGAATCATATAACGTCTTGACTAAGCTGCAGCTCTATATGTGATACCGCAAGTTAGTTACAGCTCCCTGAGAATGTCTCAGTATCAGTTTTTGTATTAAACACAAGATAACATAATACCAAAATAAAACCTATGAAACTGGGTTGACAAGACACTAAGAGACAGTGAACATGTTCATCTTTCCTCTATGGAAAATTTAAAAAAACATCACACAGGGACAACATTGCATCTGCCCCAAACTACTTCATATAGACAAAATCATTTCCTGCTTCCTGCATTGCACTCACCCAGCCGTGGGGTGCATACAGATGGAGGTGCACGTTCAGGCCCTGTGGCTACTACATCAAAGTGAACAAAACCCCCCTCCCCACCCCTACTCTCTCTCTACCACACACGCATGCACACGCACACATACCATGGCCTACACACTGATTGGATAGGACTGGGAGGATGTGTGCTTTTTAATTCCCTAATGCGTTTTTATCTGTGATGCTGACCCCCTGAGGGAGGGCAACCTGGGAAGGGCCACAGGGGCCCCTGAAGTCAGTGATGGGTCAACCTGTGCACAGCAGGGGGGTCCATCTTCACCTCTGCTACATTGCCTTAATGACTGAATCTTGTTTATCTCAAAGAGAAAAAACAGCTGTTAAGACCTCATTAGTCCACGGGGCTCCATGAAAGTGTGCTGTAAGGAGAGGAACTGTTGCTAGGGTAACAGCTAAAAGGAAAGTTCCTTGAAATGAACAAATAGAATTTCAATGTCGTGGTCAGGGGCAATAAGGGCATAGTTTGTGTGCTTCTGTCGCATGTTCATTTCCCCAGGTAGTCACACTATTTTGTTTTATTATTTAGCATCAGTGTATCTGTGACAAGCTATACAAAAGGTACTATGCATATATCCCATGTTGACGTAGTTATTTCTGTATTTGACGTGTACTGTATGAATTATTCTGAAACGTTGAACCGTTCTCACGCAGTGGTCCTTTTAATTAGATGAATGCACTAATTGTACATCTCTCTGGATAAGAGCATCTGCTAAATGACTAAAATGTCAAATGTAATTGTTGTTTGTATATCCCAGCATGCATCTGTTCCAATGAGAACACTCCTTTTCTTAGGCAGCTCAGTATAGTGTGAACTGTGCTCTGTTCCCTTTCCCATGGTGCCTTTGTATCTATGACCAGCTAATTCATTTGCTCAGCTGAAAACATGACGGGGGTCAAAAAACCGGACCCAGAGGCATGCTTCCACGTGTTTGAATGGAGACATTGTAAGACAATCCTCCTGTTCAGCTCAGGGGTTGTGTGAGACTTGAGGTATTTTTGGCTGTATGATAAAGTTGTCGGATTTTACACGTTAGCGCTGGTTAGTGACTGTGGGAAAGGATGTCATAATGTGTATGGCTCGTAGGAGGCCTGTGGGCCAAACACACATCATGGGATAGGCAGCAAGTGGATCAGCAAATTGTCACACGATTGAACTCAGGAGTGTGTGAGGAGTGTGTGAGTATGTATCTGAGCTCATCATGGGACAACTCACACACTTCTAAACTCAGACTCCACAAAGACACACATAATACAGCCACATCTGAATACAGTATACCCACACAGCACACACACATACATACACACACAAACATTGTTAAATCTTATCACATCACTCTGTCAAGTTGTATTTTCCAGGGCTGGCTACATTTGACATGTGATGTGACAAACCCAGAGACATGGAGGCTATAACATGAACTATATTTCCTTGAACTTACAACAACAAATCAAAGGGCCCAGCGATTGAAGCCGATAACAGGTCCACTGTCATCTAACAGAGTGGGTGGGCCTGGATTGGAAGGCTCCCCATTTTCTGAGAGTTTTGCTTCCTTTCTCCTCTATTGTGATATCCCTCTGGCAAACTCTTTTTAGAATGTCTGCCAGGAAAGGGGCCCTCACACTAAAATCTGTGTGTCTGCCGAGGCAGTGGGAGGAGGTTGGGAGGGGGTTCAGCACAAATGAGAGACGGGGACGTGTTGTTGCCAACGTGTGACAGGTGCCTGAGCAGGGCAAAGCCCTCAACGTTCCTGTTCTCATTCTCAACTCCCTGTTTCGCCTGACAAGAGTCCAAGAGGAGCCCTTTTCTCACCAGGAGAGTCCTTTGTTGGAGCTTTGAGAACTAATCTCTTCTTGTTTTCTCAGTCATTCCACCTTAAGAAGACTACCATACCTCGAATTGAGCCACCTACATCATTTGATCAAAGTGATTGAATATCTGAGAGAGAGAGAGAGCAACACAGAGAGAGCGAGAAAGAAAGACAAAGTGAGAGAGTGAGACACAGAGTGAGACAGGAACACAGAGAGAGTGAGAAAGAGAGAGATGGGAATATGAATGGGAATGAGACAGAGAGAGAGATGGGAATGAGAGGGAGAGCGAGAGAGAGATGGGAATGTGAAAGTAGAAGAACGAGACCGAGGGAGAAAGGAATGAGAGAGATGGAAATTAGAAAGAAAAAAAGAGAGTTTGATTGTCAGTTTGATTGTCTCTCCACGATAAGCCATCTTATCATGCTGACCCTCCAATGAACCGAGAGAGGAAACTCCCCAGACGAAGAATTCCCCCATTACCCAGTCTATGCCCTAATCAGCATATCATGCAAATGAGTCTAAATCCCATCCATTTGGCTAATCCCCTGGATTAAACGACCTAATCAAGCCCCTATTAACCCATGTGTGGGTACAGTGAGTCAGAGACTGTCACATTTGGCAGGCTATGTTACAGTACCTGGGCTTTAATCCAAGGCATTGGGGAAAACTCTGGGAAAGGGCTTAGTTGACTTCTTGGGCTGCATACAAAGCAAAGTCTGTATAACAAAGAATGACATCTGTTTATCTAGCAGTTATTGGATGTGGCATTCTGAAGATTCACAACTTAGTCTAAGCCTTTGTACTAATATTTACAGATTTTTTTTTACAAAGGCAAGTGAATAACCATATTTTTTTATTCATGTAGGGAAGATCTCAAATGAATACTCCTCGCGTCTTCTTTCATCATCTCCTTCTCAAAACCCATTGGATGAAAAAGTCAGAAGTCCCTCCCCTCTGACCTTCTCCTCCAATGGGTTTTGAGAAGGAGAAGAGGAGAGAGGATGCGAGGAGTATGCAATTGAGATCTTCCCCTAGACACTGTTAGCATAAACAGTATGTAATCCAAAACAACCCACTCGGCCACACAGTGGTTGAATCAAAATTGTTTCCAAGTCATTTCAAAGAAATGTGCCCAGTGGGAAGTAGGCTAGTATATCCTGGTGAGCATGACAGCACTGGTATAACCTGCTGGGTTCTGGCTCGGTTACCTCAGTTAGCTAGCTCAGCTCCTCCAGCAGGTCAGAGTTGTGTTCAGAATCCATTAGCGCTGGCTTTGGGCAAACCTAGCTGGGCAGTTTAAACACACGCTGGAAGCTCACCTAATGACATGTTTGCCGAGGTGGGGGAAAAACGTAACGCAAACAGAGATGGCAACATGTTGGAAATCCAAGGACCCTGTCTGTCACCGACTTTCTGGCTAGTGAACAGGACCATAGAGCAGCCTGGAGAGAGAGATATTAGGACAGAACCATAGAGCAACCTGAAGAGAGAGATATTAGGTCAGCACCATAGAGCAACCTGAAGAGAGAGATATTAGGACAGCACCATAGAGCAACCTGAAGAGAAAGATATTAGGACAGCACCATAGAGCAACCTGAAGAGAGATAGAAATATTAGGACAGCAACATAGAGCAACCTGAAGAGAGAGATATTAGGACAGCACCGTAGAGCAACCTGAAGAGAGAGATATTAGGACAGCACCATAGAGCAGCCTGAAGAGAGAGAGATATTAGGACAGCACCATAGAGTAAGTTGAAGAGAGAGAGAGAGAGAGATTAGGAGGACAGCACCATAGAGCAACCTGAAGAGAGAGAGAGATATTAGGACAGCACCATAGAGCAACCTGAAGAGAGAGCTATTAGGACAGCACCGTAGAGCAACCTGAAGAGAGAGATATTAGGACAGCACCATAGAGCAACCTGAAGAGAGATAGATATATTAGGACAGCACCATAGAGCAACCTGAAGAGATAGATATTTGGACAGTACCAATGAGCAACCTGAAGAGAGAGCTATTAGGACAGCACCGTAGAAAAACCTGAAGAGAGAGATATTAGGACAGCACCATAGAGCAACCTGAAGAGAGAGCTATTAGGACAGCACCGTAGAGCAACCTGAAGAGAGAGATATTAGGACAGCAACATAGAGCAGCCTGAAGAGAGAGAGATATTAGGACAGCACCATAGAGCAACCTGAAGAGAGAGAGAGATATTGGACAGCACCATAGAGCAACCTGAAGAGAGAGCTATTAGGACAGCATCATAGAGCAACCTGAAGAGAGAGATATTAGGACAGCAACATAGAACAACCTGAAGAGAGAGAGAGATATTAGGACAGCACCATAGAGCAACCTGAAGAGAGAGAGATATTAGAACAGCACCATAGAGCAACCTGAAGAGAGAGATATTAGGACAGCAACATAGAGCAACCTGAAGAGAGTGGGAGATAATAGGACAGCACCATAGAGCAACCTGAAGAGAGATAGATATATTAGGACAGCACCATAGAGCAACCTGAAGAGAGATAGATATTTGGACAGTACCAATGAGCAACCTGAAGAGAGAGCTATTAGGACAGCACCGTAGAAAAACCTGAAGAGAGAGATATTAGGACAGCACCATCAAGTAAGTTGAAGAGAGAGAGAGAGATATTAGGAGGACAGCACCATAGAGCAACCTGAAGAGAGAGAGAGATATTAGGACAGCACCATAGAGCAACCTGAAGAGAGAGCTATTAGGACAGCACCGTAGAAAAACCTGAAGAGAGAGATATTAGGACAGCACCATCAAGTAAGTTGAAGAGAGAGAGAGAGATATTAGGAGGACAGCACCATAGAGCAACTTGAAGAGAGAGAGAGATATTAGGACAGCACCATAGAGCAACCTGAAGAGAGAGATATTAGGACAGCACCATAGAGCAACCTGAAGAGAGAGAGAGAGATATTAGGACAGTACCATAAAGCAACCTGAAGAGAGAGCTATTAGGACAGCACCGTAGAGCAACCTGAAGAGAGAGCTATTAGGACAGCACCGTAGAGCAACCTGAAGAGAGAGCTATTAGGACAGCACCGTAGAGCAACCTGAAGAGAGAGATATTAGGACAGCACTATAGAGCAACCCGAAGAGAGAGAGAGATATTAGGACAGCACTATAGAGCAACCTGAAGAGAGAGATATTAGGACAGCACTATAGAGCAACCCGAAGAGAGAGAGAGATATTAGGACAGCACCATAGAGCAACCTGAAGAGAGAGAGATAGATATTAGGACAGCACCATAGAGCAACCTGAAGAGAGAGATATTAGGACAGCACTATAGAGCAACCTGAAGAGAGAGAGATAGATATTAGGACAGCACCATTGAGCAACCTGAAGAGAGAGAGATATATATTAGGACAGCACTATAGAGCAACCTGAAGAGAGAGATATTAGGACAGCACCATAGAGCAACCTGAAGAGAGAGATATTAGGACAGCACTATAGAGCAACCTGAAGAGAGAGAGATAGATATTAGGACAGCACCATAGAGCAACCTGAAGAGAGAGAGATAGATATTAGGACAGCACTATAGAGCAACCTGAAGAGAGAGAGATAGATATTAGGACAGCACCATAGAGCAACCTGAAGAGAGAGAGATAGATATTAGGACAGCACCATAGAGCAACCTGAAGAGAGAGATATTAGGACAGCACCATAGAGCAACCTGAAGAGCGAAAGAGAAGAAAGAAGGGGGAGGGAGGGGGGGACGAGAGAGAGTGGGGGGGGGGGGGGGTGTATCAGGTGATCAACAAAGCAGCTGTTGTTGCAGGTGTAAACACCTAATAGCCCTTGCTTGTGTGTCATAATGAAATACACACCGCAGGTCCACTTCATCTGGCCAGAGTGGGAACCGACGAGACGAGAGAATGGAATAAACCATGACATCAAACCAGCGTTGTCCATGTTATGTGCTACTGTGTAGGCCCATACTGTAGACGTATGACCGTGACAGCAGGGAGCCAGTGTGACATTTATGGTTTACAGTACATGCACAAGGTTGTTTTGTTGACACTGGATATGCATGATGAACTGTACTCTCCTGGACACCTGTTCCCCTCGCTGGAATCGATGAATGGAATTACCCGTGATATGACGTTTATTAAAAGGCTAAACAGGTACGTAGGCTAATGATGCAGTTCCTATGGTGATGCTGATCTGTCCAGACTGAGCCAATCTAGGAATTTCCCACGATGTCATCAATCTATTTTTGTTTAATGTGTGTTCTCGTAATTGTAAACTTTGAAAGATGCTCCTCTCGATTTCCCACTTTTATTACAGTAAGCACCTTGGTGGATATTGGAAGTGTAAACAATGGCTATGTACATCATATTGCTGGAAGAGAGGGTATTTTGTACATAATATGATGCGGTGTTCTTCATGCTCCAAGACGCAGGATATCGACCTGTGGCTGTCAGAGAAATGGTCAAAGACGTGCACTTTTCTCTTTGACATATTGGGAAGTTGGGAAGATTCCATACTGGAAGGCTACTTTTTTATCCTATCCATTCTGACTAGAGGATTATCCTAGGTTGTGAAGACAGACTTTTGTGTGAGCTACACTAATGAATCTATGGTGCTGAATATTGCATCGGCACTCTGACTTGAGCTCGGAAGAGATGTGAACTCCAGCCAGAGTACTCAGCAGCACATTTCCTCTCTCCCCTTCTACTCTGAGTCATTTTGATGTGCAGCAGTTGTGAGTTAACCTTCTACCAGCACCAGAAGCATACCGTTACCACTCCTTCTCTCTCCACCCTTTCCTCTCGGTCTCTCCTCTTCACGTCTCGTCATCTGCTCTAGCTGGTTTTGATGTGCAGCGGTTGTGGGTTAACCTCCTCCCAGGCAGCACATTGGGGAAGCTTCCTTCCTGCAAGCTGTTCAGGGCTATGAAGCTAAAAAACGGGTCTGCCCTGCAGATATTCTCTCCACTGACAAGATGCTGGAACCAGTGGGAAGGGGAATCATACAATCCAAACAATTGCGCACGAGCCGGCCCCTCACTGGGCTAGAACACTGGGGCCTGAACGCAGCCTACGGGCTTGAGCTGTAGATGAGAGGCTGTGCCAAATGTAATGTGGTACAAGCACGCTGCAATAAAAACACGGCTTTACTTATTAAGCAGTCTACTCCACTGTGTATGGGGTCTGGGGAGGGGAGGAGAAAACGGAGGCACACTAGTATTCAGTTTACCAACCACACACACACATACACACTGGGATCTAGGGTTCTGGAGCTTAAAGCTACAATATGTAGCTTCGCTATACTCGCATTAACATCTGCTAACCATGTGTATGTGACCAATAAAATTTGATTTGATTTGTATCTTTTTGTTCGACCATACCAAATTCACATAGAAATGTGAGTTATAGATCTTTCTTTCTCCTTGAAAGCAAGTCAAAGAAGCGGTAGATCTATGTGCGCTATTTCTATGCTTCCCGTTCTTCAGTTTAGTTTTAGCGTCTTCTACTTTCAGTTTTGTGCCCCAGCTTCAAACAGCTGAAAATATCATATTTTTGGTGGTGGAATATATATTTCATAGCGGTTTAGATTGTTTAATTATTTTGTACACAATGACTGCTTGTTTTGTCATATAAACTGAAATTGGGAGAACTATTTAAATTTCAGCAACAAAAGGCCATAGAAAAGACACACACACACCCAGATTTCACAAGGTCTGGGAATACAGTGTTACATATCCAGCTCTTAGTACACAACCTGGGTCGCATACACACAGGAATACAGTTTACAGTGCTAAACAACCTTAAAACTATGTAAAACACTGGAGGCAGTCTAGCACTGGAGGCAGTCTAGTGTAACCGATGTGAAATGGCTAGCTAGTTAGCGGTGGTGCGCGCTAATAGCGTTTCAATCGGTGACGTCACTCGCTTCGAGACCTTGAAGTAGTGGTTCCCCTTGCTCTGCAAGGGCCGCGGCTTTTGTGGAGCGATGGGTAACGATGCTTCGTGGGTGACTGTTGTTGATGTGTGCAGAGGAACAGCTATTCATTAGGGTTATCCCCTTGCTTGTCATATTAGTATTACACTCTATTACATTCCACTGAACATGTTGGGGGAAGAACCTGAACGTTTCCTTGTAACTGGACCAGTGGATAGATTTGGGGAAGAACCTAAACATTTCCTCTTGTTTCAAAACCAGATAATATGCACAGATACATTTGTTTGTGGTTTGTAGTTGTGTGGGATCGGATGTTTTGGTCTTACTTACTGTATGCCTGTTATGCAAAGAAGCTGTGTGTGTGTGTGGGGGGGGGGGCATGACGCTAAGGAGCTTTCTTGCTGAGATGCTGGCTGTGAGACATGGTCGTCTATTCCTCTGTCTTTTGTCCCTGTGTGTACCACAGACAGAGGAGGCTCAGGGATAGAGCCACAGAGATATGGGCCCCATGTAGCCATGGTCATTGAGACATTTTACTGATGCATGGTGTCTATATAGATCTATGAAAAAATTACATTGAGCGCTTGATGGGGCACAAACTGATATAACAAACTCATTTACATGGCGAGTGAATGTTCAGTAATTAGAATAAAGAACAGTTGTAGTGATGATACTAACCTCTCTCTCTCTCTCTCTCTCTCTCTCTCTCAGGACGCCTTTGTGGAGATCTATGGGCAGCAGAGGATCTCTGTCTTCCACTCCTGGCCCTACCTAAAGACAGTGTTCGGCCTGGCCGCCCTGGGTGCAGCCGGAGTCACCATTGGAGCCTTGTTCATCCAGAAGTGATATAAAAGACCCCAGAGGACCTTTCCCCTCCCTCTCGCCTCTCCTACCAGGTTCTTACCCAGTAGCCCAAAAAATAAAGGCAAACAGCACTTTTTTCCCTTGAAAAACTGGCGACCTATAACTTTGCTGTGCACGGACTACAATATTTTGTCTCTCGTTCCTCGCTTTTTCTTTTCTCTTTGAAAGCACCTCACAGCTCAGCACTGCCCAACCCGGGCCTGTAGCCCGGTTCAATCCCAGAGCTGCCAGATCTTCAAAGGAGACCGCACCGCTCTGTTGCTCATTTCATACTCCATGACCCGTCCTCTTGCGTATTGAAAAGATGAAAAAGAAAAACAAGTATACAAATCAATCACACGGAACGCAACATGTTTTTTCTGACAAATGCAGCCTTGTATATTCATACAGACTTACAGATGGATTCACCCATGCGTACTGTATACTAGACAGCTACCAACAGGGAATATCCTTGGAAAGATTGCATACACAATTTCTTGATCATTTTATACTAGTGCATAAACACATACCAATGGGTAGATACTGAATGTTGCAGGCAAACATATTCACACAATCTCGTGTGTGTGCTCTAACAATTAAACAAATGACTTTTATGATGTATGGGTAATGAACATAAGACAAGTGATTGTTTATTCATAAACTGAAAAACAAGATTTTCTTTCTTTTTAATTACTATTTTCAGCATGATTCTGTGGTATATGTAGCATGTAACATTGACAGAAAAGTTTAAAAAAATGTAAAAACATCCCAAATGTACTGTACATACAGCTTCCATCGCCAGCATGAGTGGTGAAAGTGGTCGTTTTTGTCTGAGTGACCATTTATGCATGATGACTTTTGATGACAGGAATTATTGGTTTGTTTTTCTAGTTTGGGTGGTGAAGGCTCACTGTGCACAAACCCCCAAGGGAACTTCAATCAAATCCAATAGATGTGAGAATTTCCTATTAAAGTTCTTGTCTCTGATTCGTCCCCCATGTTTCTTTGTTTGTGGAACACAAGAGCGTGACTAAATGTTGAGAAGGAATATTCTCCGGAGTTTCTCTCACTTACTGTATATCCTAAGGATCGAAAGCCATTTTCAAGCACACCTGAATGTATTTTAGCCAGTCCCAATTTGCCACGTACCCAATCCCTTTGATGGGATAGTAAAACGAGGATAGTAAAACAAGGAAAATTTGTCAGTCCCCACATGGAAAAAGGCTGTTTTAAGCTTAGGTTTAGGGTTTGGGTTGCAATTAGGGTTAGAATTAGGGTTACATGCTGACTACACCGGCCACGCACATGCGTCCACATGCTTCATTGCACTCCTGTTGACTTTATACATCCACACCAGACGTGATCACGACACGCAGGTTAAAATATTAAAACCAACTTTGAACCAACTATATTCATTTGGGGTCAGATCAAAACACACCTTCATGGACATTTAGCTAGCTAGCTGTTGCTAGTTTGTCCTGGGAGATGAGCATTGGGTTGTTATTTTACCTGACATGCGTATGGTCCTCTTTTTCAGCTGGTTCTTTGTAGAATTTTAACCCGTAGTCATACACCATCGTGTGAATTAATTCACAGCTAAAAAGGGAAACCTAGTTAGTTACCTTTAATTTCTCCCTCCTCGTTTGTCTTCCAAGCCTCCACGTGGGGTTGTATCTTCTGGATATCCAATAAGAAGGGGACTTGCAGAGTATCCCATATAGAATCAAGTTCTGTTTTATCGCTTGTTCACTGGTGAAACCTGTATGGGTGAAATGATTGAATAACATGTGTATGCAAATATACACTGCTCAAAAAAATAAAGGGAACACTAAAATAACACATCCTAGATCTGAATGAATGAAATATTCTTATACTTTTTTCTTTACATAGTTGAATGTGCTGACAACAAAATCACACACAAATTATCAATGGAAATCAAATGTATCAACCCATGGAGGTCTGGATTTGGAGTCACACTCAAAATTAAAGCGGAAAACCACACTACCGGCTGATCCAACTTTGATGTAATGTCCTTAAAACAAGTCAAAATTAGGCTCAGTAGTGTGTGTGGTCTCCACGTGCCTGTATGACCTCCCTACAACGCCTGGGCATGCTCCTGATGAGGTGGCGGATGGTCTCCTGAGGGATCTCCTCCCAGACCTGGCTGGACTAAAGCATCCGCCACCTCCTGGACAGTCTGTGGTGCAACGTGGCGTTGGTGGATGGAGCGAGACATGATGTCCCAGATGTGCTCAATTGGATTCAGGTCTGGGGAACGGGCGGGCCAGTCCATAGCATCAATGCCTTCCTCTTGCAGGAACTGCTGACACACTCCAGCAACATGAGGTCTAGCATTGTCTTGCATTAGGGGGAACCCAGGGCCAACCGCACCATCATATGGTCTCACAAGGAGTCTGAGGATCTCATCTCGGTACCTAATGGCAGTCAGGCTACCTCTGGCGAGCACATGGAGGGCTGTGCGGCCCCCCCAAAAAATGCCATCCCACACCATGACTGACCCACCGCAAACCGGTCATGCTGGAGGATGTTGCAGGCAGTAGAACGTTTTCCACGGCGTCTCCAGACTGTCACATGTGCTCAGTGTGAACCTGCTTTCATCTGTGAAGAGCACAGGGTGACAGTGGCGAATTTGCCAATCTTGGTGTTCTCTGGCAAATGCCAAACGTCCTGCACGGTGTTGGGTTGTAAGCACAACCCCCACCTGTGGACGTCGGGCCCTCATACCACCCTCATGGAGTCTGTTTCTGACCGTTTGAGCAGACACATGCACATTTGTGGCCTGCTGGAGGTAATTTTGCAGGGCTCTAGCAGTGCTCCTCCTTGCACAAAGGCGGAGGTAGCGGTCCTGCTGCTGGGTTGTTGCCCTCCTACGGCCTCCTCCACGTCTCCTGATGTACTGGCCTGTCTCCTGGTAGCGCCTCCATGCTCTGGACACTACGCTGACAGACACAGCAAACCTTCTTGCCACAGCTCGCATTGATGTGCCATCCTGGATGAGCTTCACTACCTGAGCCACTTGTGTGGGTTGTAGACTCCGTCTCATGCTACCACTAGAGTGAAAGCACCGCCAGCATTCAAAAGTGACCAAAACCTCAGCCAGGAAGCATAGGAACTGAGAAGTGGTCTGTGGTCACCACCTGCAGAACCACTCCTTTATTGGGGGTGTCTTGCTAATTGCCTATAATTTCCACCTGTTGTCTATTCCATTTGCACAACAGCATGTGACATTTATTGTCAATCAGTGTTGCTTCCTAAGTGGACAGTTTGATTTCACAGAAGTGTGATTGACTTGGAGTTACATTGTGTTTAAGTGTTCCCTTTATTTTTTTGAGCAGTGTATTTTGCAACTCTCATGCACACTCTAAAATGTGCAGTTTTGTCACACAACACAATGCCATAGATGTCTCAAGTTTTGAGGGTGTGCAATAAGCATGCTGACTGCATGAATGTCCACCAGAGCTATTGTCAGAGAGTTGAATGTTCTGAAACATAGTTGAAAATGTCCCAGTTATTCCGTGGCCTGCATACTTACCATGTTTGGGGTGCTCTGGATCGACGTGTACAACAGCGTGTTCCAGTTACCGCCAATATCCAGCAAGGAGTTGCACAACATGTGTTGCGCTGCATGAGGCAAATGGCAGTCACACCAGATACTGACTGGTTTTCTAATGCACACACCTAACTTTTTTTGGTATTTGTGACCAACAGAAGCATATCTGTTTTCCCAGTCATGTGAAATCCATAGATTAGGGCCTAATGAATATATTTAAATTGCCTGATTTCTATTGGTGTAAAGTACTTAAGTAAAAATACTTGTAGTTTTGGGGTATTTGTACTTTACTATTTATATTTTCGGCAACTTTTACTTTTACTTCACTACATTCCTAAAGAAAATTATGTACTTTTTACACCATACATTTTCCCTGACACTCAAAAGTATTCATTACATTTTGAATGATTAGCAGGACAGAAAATTTGTATAATTCACACACATGCTTCGTTTGTAAATTATGTCTGAGTGATGGAGCGTGCCCCTAGCTATCCGTAAAAAAAAAAAATGGTGCCGTCTGGTTTGCTTAATATAAGGAATTATTTAACCTTTATTTAACTTGGCAAGTCAGTTAAGAACAAATTCTCATTTACAATGACGGCCTACCCCGGCCAAACCTGGTCGACACTGGGTCAATTGTGCACCACCCTATGGGACTCCCAATCGTGGCCGGATGTGATGCTGCCTGCAATCGAACCAGGGACTGTAGTGACACCTCTTGCACTGAAATGCAGTGCCTTAGAACTCTGCTCCACTCGGGACAAATTGACATTGACTTTTGATACTTATGTATATTTAAAACCAAATAGTTTCAGACTTTTACTAATGTAGGATTTTACTGGGTGACTTTCACTTTTACTTGAGTCATTTTCTATTAAGGTCTATCTTTACTTTTACTCAAGTATGACAATTGAGTACTTTTTCGACCACTGCTGATTTCCTTATATGAACTGTAGCTCAGTAAAATATTAGACATTTTTGCATGTTGGGTTTATATTTTTGTTCAGTATAAAACAAACGTGTGTGTGCGAGCTGTAGAGAACAGACGGGCTATTGAAGCTGCTATGGGAAAATACGTTTGATAGGGCTACGGTTTGGTGGCGTTCCAGAATCCCCTCCACCTACCACCCAAGGTCACATAACGGTTCATTCCACAGGTGTGTTTCTGCTATTACACTCCCTTTTCTTCAGTTTTGCTCTCTCTACCCCAACCCCCCTTTCTGCAACTCTCGCTTGCACACGTGTGCATAGACACACGCATGCAAACACACAAGATGGTGCCGACAGACACGGTCACCCTGATTCTAGCTCCTAGCCAACATTGCAGTATTTGTGTTTGTTACTTCTTACGTAATTTGCTTAGAATGTTTCTAGTACTATTAACTACAGCCGAAATGATCTTTTGGATATTAGATCAGCAGTCACTCACCAGAAATTCGACTTGGACCTAGACCCTGGATCCTTTGTTTGAACTGCTCATGGCAGATCCATTCATCCCGGGTGGTACTCCAAAATGTCGCCGTCGGAGAAGAGGAAGGAGGAGTGGGGTCTTAGTCACACTCAGGAAGCGTGCATACCAACCACCGCTTCTGAGTATATTACTGGCTAACGTTCAGTCCCTGGACTATAAAATAGATGAGCTCAGGGCGAGGATCTCCTTTCAGAGAGACATAAGGGACTTTAACATATGGGGGTTGAATGGAGGTTGAACAAAGAAAACCGCCTAAGAGAGAGATGCATCGATCACCTGGTATCAGATAACGGCTCAAGTCTACTCCGATGGGGGGGTTGATTTCCGATCAGCAGAGACAGACATTGAGGCACGACTCTATCTGTCAGGGAGACACATGAGGACGTCGCTGATATATTTAAGGTTCTTATTTGACAGAGGGGATTTTCCATGGTCTCTGGTTGGTTCCTCCTGATGTCTAACTACTGTCATGGTACCTCCTGATTAGCTATATCCATAGAAAAGCAGGGGACTGTTCAGGAGGGTACAAGGTTAGGATTAAGATAGAAATGTATTGTGAGTTGAGATTAATTAGACTGAAACTTCCAGTCGCAGTAGAAACCAAAAGGAAGCCGTGGAGTTTGCATATAGTATCTTAACTAAGGGTTGTAGGATCCAACAAATAAATCTATTCTGTTTCTGTCGATTGTGTGATACGTCTGTTAAAGCTGAACATACAAAGGAAGCAGCTTTTTTTATTTTCCCACAGCTCACTCTCTTATCAGGCTAGACAGATCAGGTCATTAATTTTCTTTTGAACTTCCATCCTCTTGAACTTATATATATTTTTTCTATCCTCAGTTTTCACAGTTTACATTGCCTCTTTGTATGCAACGTAAAAATATAAATCCTATATGCAACAATCGTAGCTACATTCTGTATTAATTCCCTTTTACTCATTAGAGCACAGGTCCATGAAATGTCTTCCTGAAGTTGCAGATTGAAATGAAAATAGCAAATATAACGCATAACAAATGGTATCATTATTTCCATATAGAAAAATGTAAAGTTTTACTGCACTTATTTAAAAAAATACTCAAATACTTCTCAAGTATGGCAATGTCAATGATAGCAGTACTGTACTTTGGTACTTTGCCCTGTATCATCAATAAAATGTCTGATCATACTCAGACACCCCATGCACAGCAGACTGGTGCGTGATGTTTCTGGAATTGACATCCATCACGTTCTTTGACTGCAATGAAGATCCCAAATAATTGTTAAACCAACGGTTTTCTCTATCTAGAAAGAAGTGAGAGTGGTTTTGATGACCTATAATGAATTAAAATATGAGGTAAGGTAATTAAGTATGTAAAAAAATTGCTTTTCTGTATTGGAAAGGTGTGGGCGTACCCCAACAACAGAATGGTGGGGGTGTATAGCACTAAAGAAAAATATGTATGACAAGTTAACAGCTGATTGGCCAGCTCATTGGCCAAGGTGAAGTCACGTTATATGAGGAAATAGCAAGCATTTTTGAGATACAAGTTTGAGGTGGGTTTTTTCTCTTCATACTTTGGCAACAAATACGAGTATAGGACGAGTAAATATTATTTGGGTTTGAGCTAACAGAATATGAACTTTTGAAAGTGGATAGTAAAAGTGTATTCAGTGGATAGTTACTTTAATTTATGCATATTTCACTGCTAAGGCAGAAATAGTTTTGATAAACTGTACACACAGACCATCTAGTAGTATTTGACTGGTCCAAACTAAAAACTTTCTCCATCTTGAAAAAGGGTCAAATGTAGAAATAAACGAGAACATTTTCATGACATGGGTTTGTTTTATACATTCTTGGAGTTGAAGGACAAACATGCAGGTATTTTGGCAGCGACTTTGTACCTGATTTGCGCCTGTTGTTGTTTGGGACTAAAACTAAAACACACGTAGGACAAGCAGAAGAAAATAAGATTGTAAAATGACAGTTTTGTATCTTTCTTTATGCCTTCTGTTGTTGATTCACCTCTTAGCGATCTTCTTTCTCAGTGAAATCTAACTATATACAATAGTATTGCATTGATACTGTATATGCACATAAATAGGTTTACAATTAAATTATTTCTGTCTCTAGTCTCCATGGTAATATCTCATTGTATAGCCATGCTACTTCATTATGTATGACAATAACACTTTAATCGCTCTGTGTAATTTTAATATCTTTAATAATAGTTCAAGCATGACTATCTGGTTATTTAACATAATTTTTTAATAATCTGAAATATTGAAATAATTCTAGTAAAAATAGAGAGAAAAAAGTTAATTTGTGAAGAAAGAAGCAAAGCTTGAGATCCTAGTATGCCAATACACAAACATTCATGGATATTTTAGAATATTTGTTTTGCTTCTGACTATGAGATCAGTTTGTTTAATGTGTATGCTTTGACATTTATTTTGTAGACCTTACAGTGAAATGCTTACTTACAAGCCCTTAACCAACAATGCAGTTTAAAAAATGTATAAAGCGTTAAGTAAAAAATAGATAAGTAAAACAAAAAAGAAATTAAAGTAACAAATAACAAAGTGCACGTTGTCCGTAGATTGCTAACAATGAAACTAAACAAAGATGTACATTTGTAATTTGGGTGTACTATTCCTATAACATGCTGTATAAAACAAGAATGGTTTACTTAGATTCCATGAATAGCACTCACAAGTATGCTATCTTCAAACTGCATAGTACTGTATGGAAGACATTAAGAGCTCCATACACTCAAGTGCAGTAAGGTGTGTGAGTGTGTGTGTATGTGTGTCCGTGTGTGTGTTGTGGTATTTATCATGGCTTCCCATTGCAGTATTACAGTAATAATCACCGAAGAGAAGGAACAAAGCTGTGAAGTGTGACAATGACTCAGTTCGAGGTTGCTAGCATCAAAAAGCCCCCTGGTGTAGGCCTGTACCAAATAGCAACCCCTGCTCTCTATTCTGCCTGCCTCTCTACTGCTGTTACAGCTGCTACAAAGGTCAATGATGATGAGGATGATGATCGTCATCATCAGGTAGTCATCATATCACTGATAACGATGATCACCGCTATTGATCAAGATAATGATCTGGATCAATCCAATGCCAACAGTCTAATTACTACTGTTTATCTCCCTGGACAACCAGGGTTCCAAATGATGATGCAATAACCCCTCTTAGCATCCTACATCCGCAGGACTTATCCCCCGTCCTCAGACTCCCAACCTACTGTACCATCATGATACATGGGAGGGAAACAGTGTGGGATCTACATCCCGCATGGAACTGGGAAATGCATTTCATTTGTGTCCAGAGTTCTCACTGTTGAAAAGAAAACCACACACTCAATGAATGAAATACTTGAGCTGCAGAGAAGAAGGAGAATTTAAAAAAAAATGTTTTTAGTTGGCAGTTTCGCTTGTGGGGTTGGTAATTGTGTGGATAGCGAGATAATTGCTGGCATCGAGTGCTGTTTTCTCGCACTCTCGGGTATGGAAAAGTGATGACTGTGATGGAATCTAAGACCGTGTTTAGTTTCAGGGTTAGAAATGGAAGTGGAGAACAGGAGTATGTTTACTTTAGCTTTCTGTACACATAAAAATGGATACAATTTCAGAAACTTGTGCTTAAAAATTCATTCATGTTGCTGCAGCTAATTATCAGTTTAATGATTCTGCAGGGTGATCAACATTTTTCCTTTATAGGAATTCATCCACAATTAATGTTGGTCACAGTAATGTTGTACTTTGTTTATAAAAATAATCCATCTTAAAATAAGGCTCCAAAACAAGAATATATTCTCAGCCCTGAAAGTGAGAGCAATGTTGGATGTTTGTGTCATGTTAAAGGGGTAGTTCACTCAAAATACAAATGAACACAGCCAAGGAAAGGGAGATACCGAGTCAGTTGTACAGCTGAATGCCTTCAAATGAAATGTGTCTTCTGCATTTAATTCAACCCCTTAGGTAACTGGCAAAATCATAATCGTTTGTATTTAAAGTGAACTATCCTTTTAACACGACACAAAGGCCTCACCTACAATAGGGCTGAGCGATTAGTGCTTTTTGATGTCGGTTTGGTTTCATTATAATTATTTTTTTTTAATCCCAGATTTTGTTTTTGATTATTTGGGTTGAATGCTGTAACAACACAGAATGGGCTGCAGGGGCAGTATTGAGTAGCCAGATAAAAGGTGCCCATTTCAAACGGCCTCGTACTCAATTCTTGCTCGTACAATATGCATATTATTATTACTATTGGATAGAAAACACTCTCTAGTTTCTAAAACCGTTTGAATTATATCTGTGAGTAAAACAGAACTCATTTGGCACAAACTTCCTGACCGGGAAGTGGAAAGTCTGAAATCGAGGCTCTGTTCTACTTCCTGCCTATAAATGGGCATGATACGTATTAGTATACATGCACTTCATACACCTTCCCCTGGATGTCAATAGGCGGTGAGAGAAGAAATTGAGTCTTTATCTTGGTCTGAAGTGGAATACAAGCTCTTTGTATGACGTGTCACCCATTTCCTGTTTTCTGGAGAGCGCGAGGAGGCACCTGGATTTTCCTTCTGACTAGCTGCCGTTATGGACGACTAATATCTCCGGCTTTGATTTTATTTGATACATGTGACCAAATCATCGTAAAGTATGTTTTTTCAATATAGTTTAATCAGATTATTGAAATTTTTTCGGGAGTTTTGCCGTGTTCCGTTCTCTTTCGTTTGTTGACATGGAGAGATTCGTGCCACTTGGCAAGTGTGCTTGCTAAATCGAGAGGGAAAGAGGCCGTTCTAAATCCAAACAACGATTGTTCTTGACAAAGGACCCCTTGTCCAACATTCTGATGAAAGATCAGCAAAAGTAGGAAACATTTTATGATGCTATTTCATATATCTGTCGTACATGTGAACTAGTCGTCGGCGCCCAGCTTTTGGGTACTCTAGCTATACCGAAGCTGGATGTCGTAATGAAGTTATTTTTAGAATTCTAACACGGCGGTTTCATTAAGAACTAATGGATCTATCATTTCCTATACAACATGTATTTTTTTGTTATGTTTATGAATAGCTATTTGGTCAGAATATGTGTGTCAGAAAAAGTGTCAGAAAAATATCCGGACGTTGTGGGAAAAAGTAGCTACGATAGCACAATGTATAACCTGTTGAGGATGGGGGCGCTGTTGTGACTATTTATGCTAATCGTGTAATTTTTGAAACGGCTTCCCACAAAATCCTTGATCGTACAATATGCATATTATTATTATTATTGGATAGAAAACAGTCTATAGTTTCTATAGGAGTTGAAATTTTGTCTCTAAGTGGAACAGAGCCCATTCTACAGCAATTTCCCTGACATGGAGTCAGATTTCAGAAATGTTGGCCACTGTTCTGGAGTCAGTTAAAAGGGCACTGTTATTGCTATGACTATACGGACACTGCTTACGTCTTCCCCTGGATGCCTTTACGTGATGACGATTTCAATGGGGTCGATTGCGCGTTCACAGGCACTATAAATTAAAAAACCCTGTAGCTAGCAAGTCTTTTCTTGGTGCGTAACGCGCGTGGAGGACACCGACCCGCTCCTGTTCCAAGCGTTAGTTTAGCCTGTTATATTTCTCCGGTCATCTTTTTACTCGTTATAGGAGTTAAAAACATCATAAGGTAGTTAATTTAAAGCGTTTTATAGCAATTTATATCCGTTTAGTGCGATTTTGGGACATTTATTTTTGAAACGCTGTGAATAGCTGGGCACGCTTTTCAGTTCATCCCGAACGCAGTTGGCATTTCCACATGGCAAGAGGACAGCTTTCCACCAAAAGACGATTACTCCCAAGAAAGGATCCTTTGCCCAAGATACTGATGGAAGAACAGCTCAAAGTAGGACATTTTTATTATGATAAATCGTGTTTCTGTCGAAAAATGTTAGTGGCTTAGGACGCCATGTTTTTTGACGTAGCTTCGCTTGGCGCAAACTGTATTGAAAAGTAAGGATAATTTAAAAAATGTAATTCCGCAATTGTATTAAGAATTAAATTGTCTATCAATCCCTGTCCACCCTATATTTTTTAGTCACGTTTATGAGTATTTATGTATAAGAGTAGATCACTGTCTAAGTGGCGCAAGGACATTTTCTGACCAGCTGAGCTACATTTCACATTGTCTAACCATGATTTTGGTGGCTAAATATAAACATTTTCGATCAAACTCTATATGGATTGTGTAATATGATGTTACAGGAGTGTCATCGGAAGAATTCTGAGAAGGTTAGTGAAAAAATTAATATCTTTTGGCGATGTTGACTTTTATCGCTCACTTTGGCTAGAATCAATGCTGGGCTGCTATGTGCTATGTGCTATGCTAATATAACGATTTATTGTGTTTTCGCTGTAAGACACTTAGAAAATCTGAAATATTGTCTGTATTCACAGGATCTGTGTCTTTCGATTAGTGTATGCTGTGTATTTTTACGAAATGTTTGATGATTAGTAGTTAGGTAAACACGTTGCTCATTGTAATTATTCTAGTCCATTTGTGACGGTGGGTGCAATTGTAACCTATGCCATCTACCTGAAATATGCACTTTTTTCTAACAAAACCTATCCCATACCATAAATATGTTATCAGACTGTCATCTGATGAGTTTTTTTGTTGGTTAGGGGCTATAAATATCTTAGTTTAGCCGAATTGGTGATAGCTACTGGTGTTGGTGGACAAATAAAAGATGGTGGATTATGCTAATGTGTTTTTAGGTAATAGATGTACATCTTTACATATTGTGTCTTCCCTGTAAAACATTTTAAAAATCGGACATGTTGACTGGATTCACAAGATCTGTGTCTTTCATTAGCTGTATTGGACTTTAATGTGTGAAAGTTAAATATTTAAAAAAAATATTTTTTTTGAATTTCGCGGCTCTGCCTTTTCAGTGGGGGTGGGGGGGGTGTGCCGCTAGCGGCACGCTCATCCTAGACAGGATAACCACTGATTTCAGCTCTAAATATGCACATTTTCGAACAAAACATAAGTGTATGTATAACCTGATGTTATAGGACTGTCATCTGATGAAGAATATCAAGGTTAGTCAAAAATTATATATCTTTTACTGGTTTGTTACGATCGCTAACCTTTGCTACTGGGAAATTGCTTGTGTTTCTGGCTATTGTGGTAAGCTAATATAACGCTATATTGTGTTTTCGCTGTAAAACACTTAATTAATCTGAAATATTGGCTGGAATCACGAGATGCTTGTCTTTCATTTGCTGTACACTATGTATTTTTCAGAAATGTTTTATGATGAGTAATTAGGTATTTGACGTTGGTGTCTGTAATTATTATGGCTGCTTTCGGTGCAATTTCTGATTGTAGCTGCAATGTAAACTATGATTTATACCTGAAATATGCACATTTTTCGAACAAAACATAGATTTATTGTATAACATGTTGTAAGACTGTCATCTGATGAAGTTGTTTCTTGGTTAGTTTGGTTGGTTCTTGGTTAGTTAGGTTGGCTTTGTGCATGCTACCTGTGCTGTGAAAAATGTCTGTCCTTTTTTGTATTTGGTGGTGAGCTAACATAAATATACGTGCTGTTTTCGCTGTAAAACATTTTAAAAATCAGACATGTTGGCTGGATTCACGAGATGTGTACCTTTCATTTGCTGTATTGGACTTGTTAATGTGTGAAAGTTAAATATATAAAAAATATATTTTGAATTTCGCGCACTGCACTTGAGCTGGCTGTTGTCATAAGTGTACCGACGTCGGGCTTGCAGCCAGAAGAAGTATTAACCATCCTTTATTCACATTACTTTCATGAAATATTTCATTTGTGTATATTACATTTTCATTTACATTTTTATTTGATTAATTTATTATTTCATTCCCAGTGGTGGAAAAAGTACCCAATTGTCATACTTGAGTAAAAGTAAAGATACCTTAATAGAAAATGACTCAAGTAAAAGTGAAAGTCACCCAGTAAAATACTACTTGAGGAAAAGTCTAAAAGTATTAGGTTTTAAGTATACTTAAGTATCAAAAGTCAATTTAATTGCAAAAAATATACTTAAGTATCAAAAGTAAGTATAAGTATTTTTAAATTACTTATATTAGGCAATCCAAACAGCACAATCCAATGTCAGTCTCAAGAGATAAAATAAACTATGACTAAACTGTGTTAGAAGATGTTTTTGTGGATCATATGGGAACCAAATGGATATACATCTTTTATAACAATCAATTATTTATTGTTTCAATAATCTTTCAGGAGAGTTAGAGAGGAACAGAGAAAAAAAGTGAGCGAGCGCGAGAGAGAGAGAGAAAGACATGACTGTGTTGCATAAGACCATGTCAATCTCAAAAGTTAAGACACACTATGACAAAAATGTGTTTGAAGATGTTTTTGTGGATCATATGGGAACCAAATGGGTAAACATCTTTTATAACAAACAATTATTTATTGTTTCGAGAATCTTTCAGGACACTCCTCTTGTAAGAGCATTGTCAAACTGAGCCAAACTGTTTAGATCTGTTTCCTGGACAGAGATGGGCTAAAAAACAACTCTAAATGGAGGATCTCCACTGAAAAGCCTTTTTAGTCCAGTACTAGGCTTAAACGGTGTCCGGGAAAACCAGTCCTCAGAATCAGCTGTTGTATGTTGTCTTCATCAGTGTATGAAATTGGATGAGACCAAAGAGACATTAGGGTTTGAGTTTCGTCAGAAACCGTTGATGTCACTTTCCGTGTATAGTCATGAGGTAGTTCGTCTTGAGTCTCAGGCGATGGTCACCAGTAAATGCAAAAGCGGAAGTGAGCTCAGCCACACTTGAGCTGAAAAAAATAGTATCTTAGTTAAGGTTAAATATTATAACCACTTAGGTTGTGAGTCAGCAATGCACAAAATTAGCTATGAAGTCATTTGGCTGCCTTGAGAAAAAGTGATTCAACCGATTCGACCAAATCATTGGGCACATTGTCTCTGTTCACATGTTCACACTACCATTAGATTGAAGCTATGTATTCGATATGCATTGTAAGTGGTTTGCTAGTATAGCTATTGTAACTTTGCCATTATTTCCAAAATGCCTTGAAGGGGATTACTATCTCTCTATTAATGATTGTTTTATTCAATAACTACTCTCATGGACTGTCACTCAGCCACGAGACAGTTAACTTCACACTTGAAATAATAACATAAACAAATGCAAACAGTTGAAAATAAAAAACTGGATTATTTTGACCATCGATACACTGGAGAAACAGGGAAGGTAGCAATTCATCGTGGCACCAGAGCGAACAGCAGACAGAAAAGTGCCAAATGCCCTTCTGCTGTGTTATCTTCAGGGGTAGAGTGAAAACAAATCAAATCAAAGTTTATTTGTCACGTCCGCCGAATACAACAGGCATTTACAGTGGGGGGGGGGGAGTGGCGGGACACAATGCAAATAGTCCGGGTAGCCATTTGATTACCTGTTCAGGAGTCTTATGGCTTGGGGTTAAAAGCTATTGAGAAGCCTTTTGGTCCTAGACTTGGCGCTCCAATACCGCTTGCCATGCGGTAGCAGAGAGAACAGTCTATGACTGGGGTGGCTGGGGACTTAGACAATTTTTAGGGCCTTCCTCTGACACCGCCCGGTGTAGAGGTCCTGGGTGGCAGGCAGCTTAGCCCCAGTGATGTACTGGGCCGTCCGCACTACCCTCTGTAGTGCCTTGCGGTCGGAGGCCGAGCAGTTGCCGTACCAGGCAGTGATGCAACCAGTCAGGATGCTCTCGATGTTGCAGCTGTAGAACCTTTTGAGGATCTGAGGACCCATGCCAAATCTTTTCAGTCTCCTGAGGGGGAATAGGCTTTGTCGTGCCCTCTTCATGACTTTCTTGGTGTGTTTCGACCATTTGTTGGTGATGTGGACACCAAGGAACTTTGAAGATCTCAACCTGCTCCACTACAGCCCTGTCGATGAGAATGGGGGCCTGCTTGGTCCTCCTTTTCCTGTAGTCCACAATCATCTCCTTAGTCTTGATTACGTTTAGGGATAGGTTGTTATTCTGGCACCACCCGGCCTGGTCTCTGATCTCCTCCCTATAGGATGTCTCATTGTTGTCGGTGATCAGGCCTACCACTGTTGTGTCATCTGCAAACTTAATGATGGTGTTTGAGTCATGCCTGGTCATGCAGTCGTGAGTGAACAGGGAGTACAGGAGGGAACTGAGCACGCACCCCTGAGGGGCTCCAGTGTTGAGGATCAGCGTGGCAGATGTGTTGCTACCTACCCTCACCACCTGGGGGCGGCCTGTCCAGGATCCAGTTGCAGAGGGAGGTGTTTAGTCCCAGGATCCTTAGCTTAGTGATGAGCTTTGAGGGCACTATGGTGTTGAACGCTGAGCTGTATGTCAATGAATAGCATTCTCACGTAGGTGTTCCTTTTGTCCAGGTGGGAAAGGGCAGTGTGGAGTGCAATAGAGATTGCATCATCTGTGGATCTGTTTGAGCAGTATGCAAATTGGAGTGGGTCTAGGGTTTCTGGGATAATGGTGTTAATGTGAGCCATTACCAGCCTTTCAAAGCACTTCATGGCTATGGACGTGAGTGCTACGGGTCTGTAGTCAATTAGGCAGGTTACCTTAGTGCTCTTGGGCACAGGGACTATGATGTTCTGCTTGTAGCATGTTGGCCTTGCGAATGTTGACCTGTTTAAAGGTCTTACTCACGTCGGCTACAGAGTGTGATCACATAGTCATCCGGAACAGCTGATGCTCTCATGCATGTCTCAGTATTGCTTGCCTCGAAGCGAGCATAGAAGAGATTTAGCTCGTCTGGTAGGCTTGTGTTACTGGGCAGCTTGCGGCTGTGCTTCCCTTTGTAGTCTGTAATAGTTTGCAGGCCCTGCCACATTTGACGAGCATCGGAGTCGGTGTAGTACAATTCAAGCTTAGCCCTGTATTGGCGCTTTGCCTGTTTGATGGTTCGTCTGAGGGCATAGCAGGATTTCTTATAAGCTTCCGGGTTAGAGTCCTGCACCTTGAAAGCGGCAGCTTTAACCTTTAGCTCAGTGCGAATGTTGCCTGTAATCCATTGCTTCTGGTTGGGGTATGTATGTACAGTCACTGTGGGGACGACGTCCTCGATGCACTTATTGATCAAGCCAGTGGCTGATGGTGTACTCCTCAATGCCATCGGAATAATCCCGGAACATATTCCAGTCTGTGCTAGGAAAACAGTCCTTCATCTGACCACTTTTTTATAGACCGAGTCACTTGTGCGCCCTGCTTACATTTTTGCTTGTAAGCAGGAATCAGGAGGATAGAATTATGGTCAGATTTGCCAAATGGAGGGCGAGGGAGAGCTTTGTACACGTCTCTGTGTGTGGAGTAAAGGTGATCTAGCACAATAAATAAATTAGGGTGAGTGAATTCCAGAGGCAGTATCCTGTCACGGTCAACTGCAGTATACCGTCTCAGAGTCAACTGCGGTATACCGTCTGAGAGTCAACTGCGGTATACCGTCTGAGAGTCAACTGCGGTATACCGTCTGAGAGTCAACTGCGGTATACCATCAGAGTCAACTGCGGTATACCATCAGAGTCAACTGCGGTATACCATCAGAGTCAACTGCAGCATACCGTCTGAGTCAACTGCGTTATAATACCATCAGAGTCAACTGCGGTATTACCGTCAGAGTCAACTGCAGTATACCGCCAGAGTCAACTGCAGTATACCGTCATCAAACTGCAGTATACCGTCAGTCTCAACTGCAGTATACCGTCAGTCTCAACTGCAGCATACCGTCAGTCTCAACTGCAGTATACTGTCTGAGAGTTAACCCAGCAAGAGTACACAACATGCAACCAACAATTAATAGATCATTCTGTTATGAAACAGCTTCTCAGTATGAACTGTTCACAAATGGTACTGTAATACACTACACAGTGAGGAGAAGAAGGGTACTAACTATGCCAACTGAGAAGTAAAGGGTCTATACCCATGGGGAAATTTCAAACGTCAATGTTCCAGTCCTTAGAGAGCTACTCTAATATCACAAAGTGATGCTATTGCGCTAAACCACTCAAAGGCAGGCAACATCTTGAAACTACAAGGAATACCAAACATTCTTCAAGGGAGCGTTCCTGAAATGGGAATTTTGTGGGAACGGTGAAAGTCACTTGTATGTCGGAATGCGCCGGAGGCGGAGGCTCGGAGTGAACCTGTATCCTGAAGGGATTGGGAAAATCACTTTATCCGTCCTCTTAGTAGAGTGGAGCCTGGTAACGTATATCCTGGGAGGAACTATTTTTCTGCCTTCCCTAATTAGGTGGAGGGAGTCCCTCAGCATAGCACGCACCCTGCTTTTCAAGTCTCAACTCCAGCTCCAATTTGTGGGAAATACCCAATCCTCAACTGAAATGGCTTAATCTGTCTTTCTTTCTCTCCCTCTCTCTGTATCTGTCTTTTTCTATCTCGTTCCTTTCAATTTCCTTTATCTCATTGACACATTTCACATCAGCCTATTTATTTTTTGCGCTCTTCTTTCATTCCTACATCTCACTTTATTCGCTTCTACTCCATCTCTTCCCCTCTGCCTCACTTTTTCCCTCGCTTTACCTCGCTCTCTTGCCCTGTGTCTGTCTTTTCTCTCTGTCTGTTCTCTGCCTTGCCTCACTCTCTGTGTTGTGGTCCTATTCATTTCCTGGCTGGATTTCTCCTGAGGTAGCATTTTACTTCCTCCATGAATGCTACAGGGTTTCTCAAGGACAGGAGATGGAAAGAGAGAGTTTGTGCTACTTCCGACACAAACAGGCACAGCCAGGTGCTCATCCCCATCATTGTTAACAGGGTGTGTCTGGGGGATTCCTCAACTGAAGCCCTGGCTCAAACACCTGAGCGCTCTCTCTCTCTCAGGGAGCGGGTGCTGCGGGTGCTGCGGGTGCTGCGGGTGCTGCGGGTGCTGCGGGTGCTGCGGGTGCTGCGGGTCTGAAACACAATATCACAGCCGTGGGAATCTGAGGTCTGCACAACATGTCTGGTGGAGCTGGTCAGATTAGAGTGAGTGTGGGGATTTTTTCTGATGGAAAAAGGAGCAAGGAAAAATGGTTTTGTGAAATTGATTTTTAATCTAACATTGTACTCTATCCATTTTATATAGGGTGTAAATCCAATGTGTAGGCCAGTGGAATACCAGAGTTTCATATTTTTGTCCTGGTTGAATTAATATACTGCACAGTACTTACTTACTAACATTTTGGATTTCAGGCAAGCAATACTATATGTTTTTACATCTTCAGCAGTTGGCCTGACGGCCTATAAAAAATGTAAATGTTAATGTGATACAATGTTAATGGTATGATAATTAAATCAGAATCACTTGTACAGAGACTGTGCTCTGTAACATTGCACCAAACTGTGGTAACACTTTACTTGAACCCACCATCATAACATTGTAGTTTCCCTGTACTAGTTCTACAGTACTGGTGTGGTAGTGTAGCTTATGTCACAAGAAATCATGATCGCATGATCGCAGAACTCTATTATGTTGCGTACATCAGTGTGCAATCTAACCATGCCTTACATTTTAGCTAGCTAACCATTAAACCAAGTTTGTGTTAAGTCAGTTGGCATAATCTGATATCAGTTATTATTCATGCTTATTACATATGACCTGCTAATGACAGTCAAAAGACCATTTTTAACACATGAATAAAATAAGACTGGTCCAGCAAAACAACATTATTTACACTCAAGTGAGGACCTTTATCAACTGACCTAGGTTCAGCTCCCCAGACCACTCTCTTACCCACTTCTCCAACACCACACAGACGGTACACTATCAGACAACAAACGAACGAGAAAGAGAGAATAACACGATTACATATCAATGTTGAAATCATCTTTAGTAACCATTCTATCTGATCAAAAATTAAGAGGGTTTGAAACACTAGATTATTCAAAGTATTTCATTGCATTATTGCTTAATCCATTTCATATTTAATTGGGATCCAAATTCAGGAGAAAGCCAGCTCACTCACTTGATTGTGAGTAGACAATATTCTATTATATACAATATTATTATTATATACAATAAATCTTTGTTGTAATTTCTCATATGGAGAGGTTGGAACTTGTAAAGAACAAATCACCATTCCAACAATGTGAAAGAAATCTTCCATAGAGTGAGTTTATATTGCCACCTTGTGTTTGAACTACAATATTGGCAATACTCAGTTCAAGAAAAACAGGTATATGTCATGTTAATGTACATTCAACAGTAACAGTCTGATCTTTCACCTATTTCTGAACATTACTGGTCAGCATTACACCTTTACACCAAACATCCTAATCCTGTGAAGAAGAAAAAACAGACATTCAACATCTAATCAAACAAATCATAAAACAAGAGGAAAGTTGGTCCACATTTACACTGCATCAGAGATTGTCGTAATGTAAAACGTTTGGACTGTACCTACAGTATTGAGAGCTGCACCTATTGTGCCTTTGGAGCACTTCCAGAACATCTTTTTGAATTCAATATTCCACCCATCCACCTGCTACAAATACACAGTGCAGCCCAGTACACCATATTTGTGTCACTGAACTCAAGCCACGCCATTACCCAGTGAGCATTTCTGAAATACTGTATACAACCTTTCCAAAGGGAGAGCTTATCATTTACCAAACACCTGGTCCTAGGGCCAAAGCCCCATATTGTATTACTTGAAGGAAATGTGATTGATCATTTTTGATAGGTCTATTTGGCTTAGGTGAGGTGATTCCATGCACCTTAAAGCAATACATCTAGCCATGCATGTAATTGTTTGACATCTGTCAAATAATTGGAAATAGTTCAATTACGTTAAAATTTTACGTTAAAAAACAATTTAATACATTGTTTTATTGTGTGCCATGATGAACATCATCCATCTGTGATTATGATTTGATCACTAGGATTTAGATGCAATTTTCTCCTTTTTGTTGAGCTTAGTTCAGGGCCCTTTCTCCTTCAGCTGTTAATTAACACATATACAGTCGTGGCCAAAAGTTTTGAGAATGACACAAATATTAATTTACACAAAGTTTGCTGCTTCAGTGTCTTTAGATATTTTTGTCAGATGTTACTATGGAATACTGAAGTATATTTACAAGCATTTCACAAGTGTCAAAGGCTTTTATTGACATTTACATTAAGTTGATGCAAAGAGTCAATATTTGCAGTGTTGACCCTTCTTTTTCAAGACCTCTGCAATCTGCCCTGGCATGCTATCAATTAACTTCTGGGCCACATCCTGACTCATGGCAGCCCATTAGTGCATAATCAATGCTTGGAGTTTGTGGGTTTTTGTTTGTCCACCCGCCTGTTTGTTTGACCACAAGTTCTCAATGGGATTAAGGTCTGGGGAGCATTGTTCGTCACAAAACTGTTCCTGGATGGTTGGGAGAAGTTGCTCTCGGAGGATGTGTTGGTACCATTCTTTATTCATGGATGTGTTCTTAGGCAAAATTGTGAGTGAGCCCACTCCCTTGGCTGAGAAGCAACCCCACACATGAATGGTCTCAGGATGCTTTATTGTTGGCATGACACAGGACTGATGGTAACACTCACCTTGTCTTCTCCGGATGCCCCAAACAATCAGAAAGGGGATTCATCAGAGAAAATGACTTTACCCCAGTCCTCAGCAGTCCACTCCCTGTACCTTTTACAGAATATCAGTCTGTCCCTGATGTTTTTCCTGGAGAGAAGTGGCTTCTTTGCTGCCCTTCTTGACACCAGGACATCCTCCAAAAGTCTTTGCCTCACTGTGCGTGCAGATGCACTCACACCTGCCTGCTGCCATTCCGGAGCTAGCTCTGTACTGGTGGTGCCCCGATCCCGCAGCTGAATCAACTTTAGGAGACGGTCCTGGCGCTTGCTGGACTTTCTTGGGTGCCCTGAAGCCTTCTTCACAACATTTGAACTGCTCTCCTTGAAGTTCTTGATGATCCGATAAATGGTTGATTTAGGTGCAATCTTACTGGCAGCAATATCCTTGCCTGTGAAGCCCTTTTTGTGCAAAGCAATGATGACGGCACGTGTTTGCTTGCAGGTAACCATGGTTGACAGAGGAAGAACAATGATTCCAAGCACCACCCTCCTTTTGAAGCTTCCAGCCTGTTATTCTAACTCAATCAGTATGACAGAGTGATCTCCAGCCTTGTCAACACTCACACCTGTGTTAACGAGAGAATCACTGACATGAAGTCAGCTGGTCATTTTGTGGCAGGGCTGAAATGCAGTGGAATTGTTCTTGGGGGATTCAGTCCATTTGCATGGCAAAGAGGGACTTTGCAATTAATTGCAATTCATCTGATCACTCTTCATAACATTCTGGAGTATATGCAAATTGCCATCATACAAACTGAGGCAGCAGACTTTGTGAAAAATTTATATTTGTGTCATTCTCAAAACTTTTGGCCACGACTGTACATACACAGTTCAAGTCATATTCATTAAAACTCGTTTTTCAACCACTCTAACACATTTCTTGTAAACAAACTATAGTTTTGTTTTTCCAACAATTGTTTACAGACAGATTATTTCACTGTATCACAATTCCAGTGGGTCAGAAGTTTACATACACTAAATTGCCTGTGCCTTTAAACAGCTTGTAAAATTCCAGAAAATGATGTCATGGCTTTAGAAGCTTTTGATAGGCTAATTGACATAATTTGAGCCAATTGGAGGTGTGCCTATGGATGTATTTCAAGGCCTTCCTTCAAACTCCGTTCCTCTTTGCTTGACATCATGGGAAAATCAAAAGAAATCAGCCAAGACCTCAGAAAAAATATTTGAGACCTCCACAAGTCTGGTTCATCCTTGGGAGCAATTTCCAAACGTCTGAAGGTACCACGTTCATCTGAACAAACAATAGTGCGCAAGTATAAACACCATGGGACCATGCAGCTGTCATACCGCTCAGGAAGGAGATGCGTTGTGTCTCCTAGAGATGAACATACTTTGGTGCGAAAAGTGCAAATCAAACCCAGAACAACAGCAAAGGACCTTGTGAAGATTTGAGGAAACAGGTACAAAAGTATCTATATCCACAGTAAAACAAGTCCTATATCGACATAACCTGAAAAGCCGCTCAGCAAGGAAGAAGCCACTGCTCCAAAATCGCCATAAAAAAAGCCAGACTACGGTTTGCAACTGCACATGGGGACAAAGTCGTACTTTTTTGAGAAATGTCCTCTGGTCGGATGAAACAAAAATATAACTGTTTGGCCATAATGACCATCGCTGTGTTTGGAGGAAAAAGGGGAGGCTTGCAAGCCGAAGAACCCCATCCCAACCATGAAGCACGGGAGTGGCAGCATCATGTTGTGGGGGTGCTTTGCTGCAGGAGGGACTGGTGCACTTCACAAAATAGATGGCATCATGAGGGAGGAAAATTGTGTGGATATATTGAAGCAACATCTCAAGACATCAGTCAGGAAGTTAAAACCTCTTATGGCTGCGATCCCCGTACAGGGATCAACATCCGGGGAAATTTCAGAGTGACTAACTAAAAATACAACGTCGTAACATTAAACATTCTTGAAAATGCAAGTGTCTTACATCCTTCAAAATATTAGAATCTTGGTAATCAAACTACCTTTTCCGATTTAGAATAGCTATTACAGAGAACAAATGCCATCCTTTTGTTTGAGGAGAGCGATCAACAACAACAAACATTTTCCGCCATGACAGTTTTGACACATTCACATCTGAAGGTAAAATTATGACTTACATTCTGATATCTTGCTCTTATTTCTCTTCCTGAGGGTCCCAGTGATCAAATGAAGTGCCGTTTTCTTTGATAAAATCCATTTTTATAGCCTAAAACGAAACATTTTGTAAACCGTTTGTGTCGTGATTTCCATCTCTATCAATTTTTTACGGAGCATTCGACGTAATTACACACACTAAACAATCGTTTATCTAGTCATGGTTGGTTCCATTGCAATCCACTGGATGTTTGTAACACAGCCAAACTGATTTTTTTTTGCGGGGAGTATTGACTCAACTGATTTGAAGACAACGAGCAATGACTTCATTGCGCACCAATGATATTAGCGAAGCTTCGTTGATTGACTAAATTTCTGCCCAATGACCACTGATCTTCTTGAAATCTAGCTGGGTAGATAGCCAATGAGCTGAGGTAAACGCCAGTATGTGATGGTTATGGGTTGGACCACCATCCCTCGTTTGTAAACGCACGCGTAACGAAAACATTCTCGCCATTGACCAACAGACTAGTTGCAGTCACGCTTGTTACACACAGCAGTGTTTTGGAAAGTAGTATTTTGGAAAGTGTTTTTTCAACGATTTCATTGAAGACATCATGGCGAATAAATCAGGGAAAGCGAAGTCCAAGTCTTAGTATACAGATTTGCACCAGATTATAGAAGAGATTGATCGGGAAAGTGAGACAGATTTTTTGTTTGAGGAATCTTTGAGTGAACACAGTTATGATCCAAACATTGAGGAGCTGTTTCTGCAAGGACAGGACGTACTTCTGGACTGGTAAGTGCTAATGCCGTTTTATGAAATATAAATATATTTATTTTTTTGCAAAATATATTTTTGTAATATTTTTTTTTGCAATTTGCAATGAAATGTGTAAAGTACACATTGGCTATAGTGTGTCTGTGTGTATGTATGTGTACGACCCATAACCTGTGTGTGTGTGTTGTTTGGGTGTGTGTGTGTGTGTGTTTGTTTGTTTGTTTGTTTGTTTGTTTGTTTGTTTGTTTGTGTGTGTGTGTGTGTGTGTGTGTGTGTGTGTGTGTGTGTGTGTGTGTGTGTGTATGTCAGATACTTGTATTTTCCACTTTTTATTCAAATGGAATGGAGTAGAACAGCAAACACACACATATGTGTTCATATGCCACAGTTCATTACTGTAGGCATGACTGTGCCTCAGGGCCAAAAGGCCAAAGTATGGAGGCGTCGTTGTGTTCTGTGTCGCATGAAGTCCCCCATCACCTGCACCACTTGTTCAGTTTGCCTCTGCTTTACATCAGAAAGAGACTGCTATGGGACATGGCACAGGCAGCAAAATATTGTGTAGAGGACTTCCAAAGGGTCTACCTGTCACGATCGCGTTGACATGAACGAGAGGACCAAGGCGCAACATGATTTGAATACATCTTCTTTTTAATAACAACGACGAAGATGAACACAACACACTTATACAACACTAACGAACAACAAACGATCGTGAAAACTTCAAACGTAAGTGCACACACAAACTACTTACGTCGACATATACATATACACAAACAATGACCCACAAACAGCTAAAGCCTATGGCAGCCTTAAATATGGCTCCCAATTAGAGACAACCGAAATCAGCTGTCTCCAATTGAGAACCCATTCCGGCCACCATAGACTTTCCTAGAACTACACCCAACATAGACACAGCTAGACACATACACTCAACACAAAACCATAAACTACAACAAACACCCCCTCTACCATATAGTACCCCAAAATACACACATAACCCATGTCACACCCTGACCTAACTAAAATAATAAATAAAACAAATAATACTAAGGCCAGGGCGTGACATAACCCCCCCCTTAAGGTGCGAACTCCGGACGCACCAGCACATAGTCTAGGGGAGGGTCTGGGTGGGCTTCCTTCCACGGCGGCGGCTCCGGCACTGGTCGTGGTCCCCACCCCACCATAGTCATAAGGGGCAGCACCGGGATAAGGGGCAGCACCGGGATAAGGGGCAGCACCGGGATAAGGGGCAGCACCGGGATAAGGGGCAGCACCGGGATAAGGGGCAGCACCGGGATAAGGGGCAACACCAGGATAATGGACAGATCCTGGCTGGATGACGGCTCCGGCGGATCCTGGTTGGACGGCTCATGGCTGGCTGACAGATCCGGCTGCTCATGGCTAGCTGACGGATCCGGCTTCTCATGGCTGGCAGACGGATCCGGACGCTCATGGCTGGCTGACAGATCTGGACGCTCATGGCTGGCTGACGGCTCTGGCAGATCCTGTCTGGCTGGCGGCTCTGGCAGATCCTGTCTGGTTGGCGGCTCTGGCAGATCCTGTCTGGTTGGCGGCTCTGGCAGATCCTGTCTGGTTGGCGGCTCTGGCAGATCCTGTCTGGTTGGCGGCTCTGGCAGATCCTGTCTGGTTGGCGGCTCTGGCAGATCCTGTCTGGTTGGCGGCTCTGGCAGATCCTGTCTGGTTGGCGGCTCTGGCAGATCCTGTCTGGTTGGCGGCTCTGGCAGATCCTGTCTGGTTGGCGGCTCTGGCAGATCCTGTCTGGTTGGCGGCTCTGGCAGATCCTGTCTGGTTGGCGGCTCTGGCAGATCCTGTCTGGTTGGCGGCTCTGGCAGATCCTGTCTGGTTGGCGGCTCTGGCAGATCCTGTCTGGTTGGCGGCTCTGGCAGATCCTGTCTGGTTGGCGGCTCTGGCAGATCCTGTCTGGTTGGCGGCTCTGGCAGATCCTGTCTGGTTGGCGGCTCTGGCAGATCCTGTCTGGTTGGCGGCTCTGGCAGATCCTGTCTGGTTGGCGGCTCTGGCAGATCCTGTCTGGTTGGCGGCTCTGGCGGATCCTGACTGACGAATGGCTCTAGCGGCTCCTGACTGACTAATGGCTCTGACGGCTCGGGACAGACGGGCGGCTCAGACGGCGCTGGGCAGACGGATGGCTCAGATGGCGCTGGGGAGACGGATGGCTCAGACGGCGCTGGGGAGACGGATGGCTCAGACGGCGCTGGGGAGACGGATGGCTCAGACGGCGCTGGGGAGACGGATGGCTCAGACGGCGCTGGGGAGACGGATGGCTCAGACGGCGCTGGGGAGACGGATGGCTCAGACGGCGCTGGGGAGACGGATGGCTCTGGCCGGATGAGGCGCACTGTAGGCCTGGTGCGTGGTACCGGAACTGGAGGCACCGGGCTAAAGGCACGCACTTTCAGGCTAGTGCGGGGAGAAGGAACAGGGCATACTGGACCCTGGGGACGCACATTAGGCCTAGTGCGTGGGGCCGGAACTGGTGGTACCGGACTGGGGACACGCATCTCAGGGCTAGTGCGGGGAGCAGCAACAGGATGCACAGGACTCTGGAGACGCACAGGAGGTTTAGTGCGTGGTGCCGGAATTGGTGGTACCGGGCTGGAGACACGCACCATAGGACGAGTGCGTGGAGGAGGAACAGGGCTCTGGAGACACACTGGAAGCCTGTTACGTGGTGTAGGCACTGGTGGAACTGAACTGGGGCGGGAAGGTGGCGCCGGAAATACCGGACCGTGCAGGCGTACTGGTTCCCTTGAACACCGAGCCTGCCCAACCTTACCTGGTTGAATGCTCCCCGTCGCCCGACCAGTGCGGGAAAGTGGAATAACCCGCACCGGGCTATGTAGGCGAACCGGGGACACCATGCGTAAGGCTGGTGCCATGTATACCGGCCCGAGGAGACGCACTGAAGACCAGACGCGTTGAGCCGGTATCATGGCACCTGGTTCAATGCCCAATCTAGCCCTACCAGTGCGGGAAGGTGGAATAACCCGCACTGGGTTATGAACACGTACAGGAGACACCGTGCGCTCTACTGCGTAACACGGTGTCCGCCCGTACTCCCGCTCTCCACGGTTAGCCTGGGAAGTGGGCGCAGGTCTCCTACCTGCCCTCGGCCCACTACCTCTTAGCCCCCCCCCCCAGGAATTTTTTTGGGCTGACTCACAGGCTTCCTACCGTGTCGTCATGCTGCCTCCATTCGCCGGTATCCCTCCTCACACTGCGCCAGAGAATCCCAGGCTGGCTCCGGCACTCGCCCTGGGTCGATCGCCCACCTGTCGATCTCCTCCCACGTAGTGTAGTCCAGATTACGCTCCCATTTCCATTCCTCTTTGTGCTGCTCCTGTTGCCGCTGGTCATGTTGCTTGATCCGATATTGGTGGGTCATTCTGTCACGATCGCGTTGACATGAACGAGAGGACCAAGGCGCAACATGATTTGAATACATCTTCTTTTTAATAACAACGACGAAGATGAACACGACACACTTATACAACACTAACGAAAACAACAAACGATCGTGAAAACTTCAAACGTAAGTGCACACACAAACTACTTACGTCGACATATACATATACACAAACAATGACCCACAAACAGCTAAAGCCTATGGCAGCCTTAAATATGGCTCCCAATTAGAGACAACCGAAATCAGCTGTCTCCAATTGAGAACCCATTCCGGCCACCATAGACTTTCCTAGAACTACACCCAACATAGACACAGCTAGACACATACACTCAACACAAAACCATAAACTACAACAAACACCCCCTCTACCATATAATACCCCAAAATACACACATACCCCATGTCACACCCTGACCTAACTAAAATAATAAATAAAACAATTAATACTAAGGCCAGGGCGTGACACTACCCCTGTTTTTTTTCTTGTTTATTTTTCTAATTTAAAAATAAACATTTTTATAATTTTTTCTGTGTGTTAGAATTTCTTTTTGATATGTTGTATATAGTTATTTGCACTGTTGTATATAGTTATAGGTCATTTCACCAATTCGGGCACATTTGGGCAACTTGTGTGGGACACCTGACTTCATGCTAAATGTCATGTAGCTCGCCCATTCCTGACGTTATCCGTCTGAAACTTTGCACACCTACAGTTGCCCTCTTGTGTTATCCATCAAAATTATCTCCAGCATCCTATCTGACTGTGTGGCTATTCTAGTACATGTGAAAGATGCTACAACAATAAAAAACAGAAAACTTATGCTCTTTCTTTCTCTTTTCTTCCACCAGATCTACTGTGTTATATTCTCCTACATTCAATTAATATTTCCACAAACTTCAGAATGTTTCCATTCAAATGATTCCAAGACTATGCATATCCTTGCCTCTGGGGCTGAGCTAGAGGCAGTTAGATTAGGGTATGTCTTTAGGCTGAAATTGAGAACACGGGATGCAGCCATAACAAGTTAAAGCTTGGTCACAAATGGGCCTTCCAAATGGACAATGACACCAAGCATACTTCCAAAGTTGTGGCAAAATGGCTTAAGGACAATACATTCAAGGTATTGGAATGGCCATTACAAAGCCCTGACCTCAAATCTATAGAACATTTGTGGGCAGAACTGAAAAAGTGTGTGTGAGCAAGGAGGCCTACAGAACCTGACTCAGTTACACCAGCTCTGTCAGGAGGAATGGGCCAAAATTCACCCAACTTATTGTGGGAAGCTTATAGAAGGCTACCCAAAACATTTGACCCAAGTTAAACACTTTAAAGGCAATGCTACCAAATACTAATTGAGTGTATATAAACTTCTGACCCACTGGGTATGTGATGAAAGAAATAAAAGCTGAAATAAATCACTCTCTACTATTATTCTGATATTTCACATTCTTAAAATAAAGTGGTGACCCTAACTGCCCTAAAACAGGGAATTTTTACTAGGATTAAATGTCAGGAATTGTGAAAAACTGAGTTAATGTATTTGGCTAAGGTGTATGTAAACTTCCGACTTCAACTATATATGTGTATATATATATATATATATATATATATATATATATATATATATATATATATACACACACTGAACAAAAATATAAACACAACATGTAAAGTGTTTGTCTCATAAGCTGAAATAAAAGATCCCAGAAATGTTTCAAACGCAGAAAAAACTTACGTCTCTCAAATTGTGTACACAAATATGTTTATGGCACTGTTAGTGAGCATTTCTCCTTTGCCAACATAATCCATCCAACTGACAGGTGTGGCATATCAAGAAGCTGATTAAACCACATGATCATTACACAGGTACACCTTGTCCTGGGAACAATACTCTAAAATGTGCAGTTTTGTCATAACACAATGTCACAGATGTTTCAAAAATTGGGGGAGAGTGCAATTGGCATGCTGACTGCAGGAATGTCCACCAGAGCTGTAGCCAGAGAATTGAATATACATTTCCATAAGCTGTCTCCAATGTTGTTTTAGAGAATTTGGCAGCACGTCCAACCGGTCTCACGACCGCAGACCATGTGTATGGCTTCATGTGAGTGAGCGGTTTGCTGAACAGAGTGCCCCATGGTGGCGGTGGGGTTATGGTATTGGCAGGCATAAGCTACGGACAACGAACACAATTTAATTTTATCGATGGCAATTTGAATGCACAGAGATACCGTGAACGAGATCGAGGCCTTATGTCGTGCCATTCATCCACCGCCATCACCTCATGTTTCAGCATGATAATGCACGGCCCCGTGTCGTAAGGATCTATACACAATTCCTGAATCTGAAAATGTCCCAGTTCTTCCATGACCTGCATACTCACCAGACATGTCACCCATTGAGCATGATTAGGATGTTCTGGATCAACGTGGATGACAACGTGTTCCAGTTCCCGCCAATATCCAATAACTTTACAAACCCATTGAAAAGTGTGATAACATTCCACAGTCCACAATCAACAGTCTGATCAACTCTATGTGAAGGAGATGTGTTGCACTGCATGAGGCAAATGGTGGTCACACCAGATACTGACTGGTTGTCTGATCCACGTATCTGTGACCAACAGATGCATATCTGTATTCCCAGTCATGTGAAATCCATAGATTAGGGCCTAATTCAGTGATTTCAATTGACTGATTTCCTATTATGAACCGTAACACAGTAAGATCTTTCAAATTGTTGCATGTTGTGTTTATATTTTTGTTCAGTATATAATGGCTTGGCTTCATATAAAACACATAGGATCTGATTGGAAACCTTCTTGATTTGTAATGTTTGTAATATGTATTTCAAAAAGTCCATCAGATTCAACCTACATTAACTCAGACAGGAATGACATTATCACTCCCTCTACTGGCTGAATAGTGTGTAGTCTGAGTTAACACCCTATTGACTCTAATCCAACAGCCTGGCTCCAGCGTCACACAGCACTTCCAACTTCCAATGACCCTTTGCCACGGTTGGCACAAGCTCAGACCGTGTGGCATGTGATACCCATATTTTCTGCCTTAACTGTCTCGGAGTGGCTCCAAAGCAACAAGCGGCACTTGACAGCTTAATCATTCGAAGCTGAAGGACTGCTATGCCAGCCTTGTGCAAAACGGCACTGCAGTGAATAGCAGCTATCTGACCAATTCTCCAAATGTCCTATTTTGTGTTGTTTTTTTAACACTGATCTTAACTTTGGTACATAATGTCCCCGCCATCATTTCCTATGACAGAAAATATTGACTTCCATGAGTTGGCAGCTCTGGACATTCTGCTTAATTTGGACCAGGCCCTAATCCCTAGGTTTTGAAAGAAGAAGCGGCGGTGACGAAAGAGGCAGGTGAGCCGGCATCCTGACGAGACTACATCAGCGAGCAAATAATCCGTCTTTGCCCGCGGTTCTATAGGCGAATGTGCAATCACTGGAGAACAAACTGGAGAGACTATCCTATCAACAATAAATGTTTTATATATATACACAATAAATGTTTTATATACATCCATATACATGGATGTACCTCATTTTTACCAGCATGTCCCCTGTGCAACTAGAGGCAACAAAACTGTAGATCACTTTTGCTCCATACACAGAAACGCGTACAAGGCCCTCCCTCGCCGTCCATTTGGCAAATCAGACCATAACTCTATCCTCCTGCTTCCTTCTTACAAGCAAAAACACAAAGAGGAAGTACCAGTGACGTGCTCAATACGGAAGTAAGAAGCAGACGGGAAGCTACAGGACTATTATGTTAGCTCAGACGGGAATATGATCCGGGATTCATTAGATAACACTGAGTAGTTTACCACATCAGTCTCTGGCTTCATTAATTAGTGCATCGACGGCGACACCCCCACAGTGAGCATAGGTACATACCCCAACCAGAAATTATGGATTACAGACAACATCCGTACTGAGCTAAAGACTAGAGCTGCTGCTTTCAAGAAGCGGGACACTAATCCGGACGCTTACACGACCTCAGACAAGCCATCAAACAGGCAAAGTGTCAATACAGTACTTAGTTCGAATTCTACTATGCCAGCTCTGACGCTCAATGAATGTGGCAGGGCTTAAAAAACTATCACAGTTTACAAAGGGAATCCCAGCCATGAGCTTCCCAGAGACACGAGCCTACCAAATGAGCCAAATGCTTTCTATTCCCGTTTCAAGGCAAGCAACACAACCATAAGACAGCACCAACTGTTCCGGACTACTGTGTGACCATGCTCTCCGTAGCCGATGTAAGACGTGTACTCAAGAGTATGCGCTGACCAGCTAGCAAGTGTTTTACTGGCATTTTCAACCTATCCCTGACCCGGTCTGTAATACCAACTTGATTCAAGAAGACAACCATAGTCCCTGTGCAAAAGAACACCAAGGTTACCTGCCTAAATGTTTATCACCCCACAGCACTCACATCTACAGTGCATTCAGAAAGTATTCAGAGCCCTTGAATTTTTCCACTTTGTGACGTTACAGCTGTTTTTTGAAATGGATTTAAAAAAAAATGTTTCTCATCTACACCATACCCCATAATGACAGTGAAAACAGGTTTTTAGAAATGTTTGCTAAAAAAAAACATATTTACATAAGTATTCAGACCCTTTGCTAAGATATTTGAAATTGAGCTCAGGTGCATCCTGTTTCTATTGATCATCTTTAAGATGTTACTACAACTTGGAGTCCACCTGTGGTAAATTCAATTGAATGGACATGATTTGGAAAGGCACACACCTGTCTATAACGTCCCACTGTTGACAATGCATGTCAGAGCAAAAACCAAGCCATGAGGTTGAAGGAATTGTCCGTAGAGATCCGAGACAGGATTTTGTCGATAAACAGATCTGGGGAAGGGTACCAAAACATTTCTGCAGCATTGGAGGTCCCCAAGAACAAAGTGGCCTCCATCGTTCTTAAATGGAATAAGTTTGTAACCACCAAGACTCTTCCTAGAGCTGGCCGCCCAGCTAAACTGAGCAATCGGGGGAGAAGGGCCTTGATCAGAGAGGTGACAAAGAACCCGATTGTCGCTCTGTCAGAGCTCCAGATTTCCTCTGTGGAGATGGGAGAACCTTACAGAAAGACAACCTTGTCTGCAGCACTCCACCAATCAGGTCTTTCTGGTAGAGTGGCCAGACGGAAGCAGCCACTCAGTAAAAAAGGCACAAGACAGCCCGCTTGGAGTTTGCCAAAAGGCACCTAAAGGACTCAGACCATGAGAAACAAGATTCTCTGGTCTGATGAAACCAAGATTGAACTCTTTGGCCTGAATGTCAAGCTTCACGTCTGGAGGAAACCTGGCACCATCCCTACGGTGAAGCACGGTGGTGGCAGCCTCATGCTGTGGGGATGTATTTTAGCGGCAGGGACTGCGAGACTAGTCAGGATCGAGGGAAAGATGAACGGAGCAAAGAGAGATCCTTGATGAAAACCTGCTCCAGAGTGCTCAGGACCTCAGACTGGGACAAAGTTTCACCTTCCAACAAGACAAGAACCCTAAGCACACTTTTGTAAATGTGATATTTACATGTTGTATTTTTTATAAATTTGCAAAAACATACACACCTTTTTTTGCTTTGTCATTATGGGGTATTGTGTATGGATTGATGAGGGGGGGAAAAACTACTTAATACATTTTAGAATAAGGCAGTAACAAAATGTGGAAAAAGTAAAGGGTTCTGAATACTTTCCAAATGCACTGTAGGTTAGGCCTAGTTGTCTCCCTCTCTCATTATTTAAGCATGTCAAAGTTTAGTTGAGATTTTCTATTTGTTGCAGTCAGGCAGACTAAAAATGTTTGATGGATCAGGCAAATTTGAAAACGCATACATTTCCATGATGAACTCGGTGGGTCTTTGGTGTAGCCTAGTTCAAAGTGACATTTGCACCATTGTGCCACTATGTGGTGCCATTTTGTTAGAAAATTCAATACCACAATCATACACACCAGATAAAGATTCAACAGTACGTTTTATTATTTTTTCAAACAGCAAAGTAAAAAATAAAACTGAAAAGTACAATATGTATTACCATTATACTGTCGTACTCAACCAGTTCTATCCATTTTCAATGGATAATCCCCTTATCGAGACCATCAACAATACACCACAACCTAATCCACAAGAAAAAAATAATAATCATCTAATTACGAAGAACATTATTTTACGGCATTTTATACACAGAAAACAATGAATGATCAATACAGAGTACAAGATATCTTGCATGCCTCCAAGTAACTGGAGAAGTAAAGAGAAATGTTGGATATAGGCAGCTGCTGCTCCTTGTAGAGCATTGAACAACAAAGTCAAAGTCAGCATACCTCACTTTTGTTCTCTTCCACCCTCTAAAATAGTTAAGCACAGAGAAAATACTATTTAATAAATAAAACTTTGAATCTATCTTTACAGCATAATTTCAAAATGAACATTTCAGGAATATAACAAACTTTGATTCTAGAAAATTCTCAACATCAGCAAAATAAACAAAAGGTGTGATATATCATGTTTTTGGTTTTGGAAACGCTCACATTCAGTTTTAACACGTTTTTGAACATTCTCCAGCTCTCTCTCAGCCAATGACGTGTGACTGACTACTTGTGGGGGCGAAAGGCACCAATGACGTTAAAGACAGGACAGCGAGCACAGCCCGTTGTCAAAGGGACATCATAAGTAGCAGGGGGGGATTGGTATAGTTTTCAGAGAGCCTCTTACGTTCACAAAACCTTGTGCAAATAAAGCTAAAAACAACACTCCCTGAAGGAGGAGAGCAGACAGAATCATGATAAAGATGTAGAAGTACACTGGAACAAAAAATAAGCTTATAAGACTGATATTCAAACCATTTGTGTGCTCATGGCCGAAACCATGACCCTGTCCAGAAACAATCCTTAACCATAGAGGTTAGGGGCTGAGACCATGACCCTGTCCAGAAACAATCCTTAACCATAGAGGTTAGGGGCCGAGACCATGACCCTGTCCAGAAACAATCCTTAACCATAGAGGTTAGGAGCTGAGACCATGACCCTGTCCAGAAACAATCCTTAACCATAGAGGTTAGGGGCTGAGACCATGACCCTGTCCAGAAACAATCCTTAACCATAGAGGTAAGAGGCTGAGACCATGACCCTGTCCAGAAACAATCCTTAACCATAGAGGTTAGAGGCTGAGACCATGACCCTGTCCAGAAACAATCCTTAACCATAGAGGTTAGAGGCTGAGGCCATGACCCTGTCCAGAAACAATCCTTAACCATAGAGGTTAGAGGCTGAGACCATGACCCTGTCCAGAAACAATCCTTAACCATAGAGGTTAGGAGCTGAGACCATGACCCTGTCCAGAAACAATCCTTAACCATAGAGGTTAGAGGCTGAGACCATGACCCTGTCCAGAAACAATCCTTAACCATAGAGGTTAAGAGCTGAGACCATGACCCTGTCCAGAATCAATCCTTAACCATAGAGGTTAGGGGCTGAGACCATGACCCTGTCCAGAAACAATCCTTAGCCCCTAATTTCTATGCCAGTGGTTTTCAACCGGTGTGCCTTGAGGAACTTGAAACTTTCCCCTAATCTTATTTAAAAAATAATAATTAAACACTCATAAACATTTCAAGTCTGGTGCGCTCAGGCTGTTACATTTGTATCATCTGAGGGTTGTGCATCACGAGCAAAATCATCTGCATCATTTTTAAAAACTTTGCCTGTGACAGAAACACTAGCACAGGCAAGTCTGATTAGGCTTAGCTGTTCCACAGCCTCTGCCATAGAAAAATATGGGGAGCATGACTGTCGGTGGTTGCATCTTTACAATGCAGAAAAAACAATAATCTCTAACCAAAACGGCTCAAAACGAATGACCTATTTCCCCAGAGCTACATTTTTTTTTTTTTTTTTTTTAGCACGGAGTCACGAGGCATTCTTGGGTATACACAACTTAACCCTATTTATCTATAAGAAAAACATTTGTCAAAGAAAATAGGGTGAAATGGGGGTCATTTCCACTAAAATCAATTAATAGGGACATTTTAGGTGTGCCACAGAATTTGTCTCAACTCAAGGTATGCCCCGGTTCAGAAAAGGTTGGGAACCACTGCTCTAGGTAGACACTTGGTGTAGACAGGACAACATGGTGGTAGCTCCGCCATTCTCTCTGATAGGCTAGGTGGAATATTAGCCACATTGCTCACACCCATCCACTCCTTTCAAGTCTACACAAGTGCCTAGAGGATAGGGACTACAGGTTGTTTCTGGATGGGGCCCATAGTCAGGTGATGCTGGAAGATCCAGAGGTAAAAGGACAGGGGTGTGCACAATCTGGAGAAAAGGGAGGCACAACCCAGTTATAGTAAAGTGATCCCTGGTTGGTCAGCCCGAGTAAGTCACCCATGTGACCACCTCCCCCATCACAGAAAATGACCCATTAGGACCCTGGTAAGCCGGAGTGTCACACTTCTACTAAACCACCCATCCCAACAATTAGATCCCTCATTCTCAGCTCGCTCCTCTTCCTGAGTCAACTTCCTCTCACAGCAGCGTCATGGCAGGTCAGTCACGTACAGCTTGTAGCGACTGCCATGGATGTCACTCTGCCTCTCCTTCCTCAGCATCCTTGGGTCCAGCTTCAGTCTCTACCTTCACTACTGGCTCAGACTCTGCCACGGCCTCAGCCTCTGTCTCGGTTTCAGCCTTAATCTCCACCACCACCTCTGCTTCATCCTCTGCCATCCCCACCTCAGCCTCGGTTTCAGCCATAACCTCCACCTCAGCCTCTACCTCACTTTCAGCCTTAACCCACACCACCTCTACCATCACCACCCCAGCCTCAGCCTTAACCTCTACTTCCTCTGCCTTGGTTTCAGCCTTAATCTCCACCTCAGCCTCCATCTCTGCCTCAGTTTCACCCTTAACCTCCACTACCTCGGTCTTGATTTCTGCTTCCACCACCACCTCAGCCTCAGTCTTACCTTCTACCTCTGCTTCAGCTTCCACCACCACCTCAGCTTCCACTAGAACTTCTACCTCAGTCGCTGGTTCAGCCACCACTACCTCTACCAATGTTTCTGGTGGTTCCTCAGTCTCTGGTGGTGCCTCTGCTTCGGTCTCTTCCTGTAGTTCTGTATCTGCTGCTACCTCTACCTCTGGTTCTGCCTCTACTAACATCTCTGGTGGTGCCTCTGCTTCGGTCTCTTCCTGTAGTTCTGTATCTGCTGCTACCTCTACCTCTGCCTCTACTAACATCTCTGGTGGTGCCTCTGCTTCGGCTTCTTCCTGTAGTTCTGTATCTGCTGCTACCTCTACCTCTGGTTCTGCCTCTACTAACGTTGCTGGTGGTGCCTCTGATTCTGGTTGTGGTTGGCTGTTCTTCCTGCAAATACCTAGAGAGAGAATGATTGGGTTAGCATGGAAGTGTTTCAGAGGCTCTTGTCAATGCTCATGCAGATGCATTCAGAGATGTGTGCATGACCAGTTCGCAGTGGAAATCTATTTTCGTTTCTCTCATTAAGTGTAATTAGCTGCATACCCATGCTAAATTAAAACATGGGTGTTCCCTGAGTAATGCAATTAGATAAGATACATCTCAATTAAGCAGGAGGCCAAATCTATTTGCCGTAATTGGTGGGGAGCTCTCATCATGTCTACCCAAATCAAAATCTTAGTGATTATAATTTTGCTGCAGCTCAGGAAAGACCTACTGTTGGATTGTTGATGGCATCTCTGTGTGTACCTCTTTAAAATGGCTCATGCAATTGTCTTAGCGCAGAGATGTGAGGTTTTGCCTTGCTGTTGAATACCATGTACACACACACACGTTATACTTAAGCAATAAGGCCCGAGGTGTGTTATATGGCCAATATACCACAGTTAAGGGCTGTTCTTAAGCACGGCGCAATGTGGAGTGCCTAGATACAGCCCTTAGATGTGGTATTATGGCCATATACCAAACACCAATGGTGCCTTATTTCTATTACAAACTAATGTAATTAGAGCAGTAAAAATACATGTTTTGTCATACCCATGGTATATGGTCTGATATACCATGGCATTGTTGAATACTTGTTTCTGTTTGCCTTAAACGGCATTCTAGAGTGTGAATCATCTCCCTATAACTCACAGTGTATTTGCACGGTAGAATTCAATGGCCATAGTTCATTCTTACATGTTCTACGCTTGAGCTTCTTTTGAAAGCAAGTCAAATTGAAAACATGATTGGCATTGTTGAATTGGATTTTCATAATGGCAAGCTTGGACAGATGGTTTGGTTAGCTGAACTAGCGAGTCTGTTTGTTTGCTTGTTACCTATAGCTATCTAGTAAACTTCCAAGCTACTACTTCAGTGGATGTTGAAAATGTCTATTGGCAAATTAACCCCTTTCTAGGGTCAAATGTGTTCAATTATAGCCATGGTATAAAAGGGATAAACAACTTGGCGCTCTATACGTTCTCTCGAATATAATTCAAATCCGTGGTGGGTCAGTTCCACTCCGCTAGCGCGTCGTGGAACACACCTATGTCATTCATATATTTTTTTTTACATAGAACGCATAACCCTTCAGCTGGCAGCCAATCAGCATTCTGGGCTCAAACCACCCAGTTTATAGTTCCCAACATTAAACCCAACACATTGTGCGTGTTAATATTAACCACACTTCCCCAAGCAGATCATTAATATGCAGTGTTCTAGATATAGAGCGGCAGCAGTCCAAACTACACCTGCACAACTCCCTCATCTCTGACAGGCTGAAAACAGGGGGTTGTGTGTATTAGGGGACGCAACAGAACATTTGTTTCATGTTTTGCAATAGAAAATGAAAACAAATCCAGGTGTTGTGGCATTTCTGACAAAGTTTGCTCAGAAAAGTTCTGCGGGCAGACTTCAAATACAGATCTTAATAGGAGAAGTATGTAGAGAGATAATTCTGCTGTGTGTTAGATTCTAGACCTCAGCAACATAGGATGTTACTTCTTGCCATTCGAGATGAATCAATGTTTACTGATACAGCTCTCCAAATAATACCAAGGACCAAATAAAACTAGCTTAAATATTAACATGAACATAACGACACCAGCTAAACGAACTCAAGGTGTAGAGAAATGTTTTGACAATCTGATTAAGTGTGCCAGGCAAGTTTTTAAAGAAAATAACTATTTGAACCCATGTCCGGATGGTTGTAGCAGGGTGGAATGTGTTGACATGTAGAGATGAGTCTCTCTGATGGATAAAGGCTGGGATCAGACAGTGGGGCTGGAGGGAAAGAGGGACGAGGAGAGGAGGGAATGAGAGATGGAGGGGAATTAGTAGAAAAGCGATCCATCAGGGAGGGGAAGAAGTAGAAAAGCGATCCATCAGGGAGGAGACAGAACAGAAAGAGAGGAGAAGGTGGGGCATGGAGAGATAAATGGTAGGGCCTGCTACTCGGTCATCACTCAGAATTCATGACATGGGCACGAAAACACACACACTAAAGGAACATTCTCACTCATGCTAGAACACATTTGTACACAGCACAAAAACAGACACACGCTTAACCACAAGCTTGATGTGTGAGCAAGCAAACCCTGTATATTCCATGTAGCATGGTCCCCCTCATCAGTACCTTCCCCCAGCATGTTCCAATACCCCAGAGAGAAACCACAGTCACATCCCACAGCCTACCGCCTCAGTCAACCCAGACTAGACCTGGGTTAAGCACATGAGTCAAACACTTACACATTTGAGGTGCACTTGATATGGCTTGGGAGTGTTGAGACAATTCCAAAGGCTCCATTGTACCAGGTAAGGCAAATCAAGTGCAGCTCAAGTACATGAAAGCATTCAACATAGAGCACGTATATGACCCAGGGCCAACTCAGACTAGCCCGAGCCACACCGTCCCATGCCATATCAAACCATGCCGGTTTACAGTGGCCTTCATTTTGTCATCTATTGTTGGGGGTGAGAGGTATTGTTGGGGGTGGAGACAGGACAGTACAGGGTGGAGATTTTATTTTATTTCTATTAGGAGAAACGCTGGGCGTTTATACCTGCAGGGGTGAGCACCAGGGCCTGCAGGATGTCCGACAGGGACACGATGCCCACGATCCGGGCATTCTCATCCACCACAACCAGCCTGTGGACCTGGGGACCAGAGTAGCAGGAAAATTAAAAAGGAGGAGAGGATAAAGGTTAGCAGAGACAAGAGGAGACAGTGCTATATTATATCTGAGACTGTGACAGGAAAGGGTGCTATATTATATCTGAGACTGACAGGAGACGTTGCTACATTATATCTGAGACTGTGACAGGAGACGTTGCTATATTATATCTGAGACAGTGACTGGAGACGGTGCTATATTATATCTGAGACTGTGACAGGAGACGTTGCTACATTATATCTGAGACAGGAGACGTTGCCTCATTATATCTGAGACTGTGACAGGAGAGGGTGCTATATTATATCTGAGACTGTGACAGGAGACGGTGCTATAATATATCTGAGACTGACAGGAGAGGGTGCTATATTATATCTGAGACTGTGACAGGAGACGGTGCTATATTATATCTGTGACAGGAGACGGTGCTATATTATATCTGAGACTAACAGGAGAGGGTGCTATATTATATCTGAGACTGTGACAGGAGACGTTGCTACATTATATCTGAGACTGTGACAGGAGACGGTGCTATATTATATCTGAGACTGACAGGAGAGGGTGCTATATTATATCTGAGACTGTGACAGGTGACGTTGCTACATTATATCTGAGACAGGAGACGTTGCTACATTATTTCTGAGACTGTGACAGGAGACGTTGCTATATTATATCTGAGACTGTGACAGGAGACGGTGCTATATTATATCTGAGACTGTGACAGGAGACGGTGCTATATTATATCAGACTGTGACAGGAGACGTTGCTATATTATATCAGACTGTGACAGGAGACGTTGCTACATTATATCAGACTGTGACAGGAGAGGGTGCTATATTATATCTGAGACTGACAGGAGACGTTGCTATATTATATCTGAGACTGTGACAGGAGAGGGTGCTATATTAGATCTGAGACTGTGACAGGAGACGGTGCTATATTAGATCTGAGACAGGAGAGGGTGCTAAATTATATCTGAGACTGTGACAGGAGACGGTGCTATATTATATCTGAGACTGTGACAGGAGACAGTGCTATATTATTTCTGAGACTGTGACAGGAGAGGGTGCTATATTAGATCTGAGACTGTGACAGGAGACGGTGCTATATTAGATCTGAGACAGGAGAGGGTGCTAAATTATATCTGAGACTGTGACAGGACACGGTGCTATATTATATCTGAGACTGTGACAGGAGACAGTGCTATATTATTTCTGAGACTGTGACAGGAGACGTTGCTATATTAGATCTGAGACTGACAGGAGACGGTGCTACATTATATCTGAGACTGTGACAGGAGACAGTGCTATATTATATCTGAGACTGTGACAGGAGACAGTGCTATATTATATCTGAGACTATGACAGGAGACAGTGCTATATTATATCTGAGACTGACAGGAGACAGTGCTATATTATATCTGAGACTGACAGGAGACAGTGCTATATTATATCTGAGACTGACAGGAGACAGTGCTATATTATATCTGAGAATGACAGGAGACGGTGGTATATTAGATCTGAGACTGTGGCAGGAGACGGTGCTATATTAGATCTGAGACTGACAGTAGACGGTGCTATATTATATCTGAGACTGTGACAGGAGACAGTGCTATATTATATCTGAGACTGACAGGAGACAGTGCTATATTATATCTGAGACTGACAGGAGACAGTGCTATATTATATCTGAGAATGACAGGAGACGGTGCTATATTATATCGGAGACTGTGACAGGAGACGGTGCTATATTAGATCTGAGACTGTGGCAGGAGACGGTGCTATATTATATCTGAGACTGTGACAGGAGACAGTGCTATATTATATCTGAGACTATGACAGGAGACAGTGCTATATTATATCTGAGACTATGTCAGGAGACGGTGCTATATTATATTTGAGACTGTGACAGGAGAGGGTTTTGAAGGTCTGGTGTGTGTGTGTGTGTGTGTCTCTCGAGCCGGTTGCAGTCACCTCTGCTTTGACTATCCTGTTCACGATGGTCTCCAGTGTCTCGAGCCGGTTGCACTTCATGACGCCCTCAAAGTACTGTGAGCGATGCCTCAGAGCCTGGGTCACCGTGATGTCCAGGTTGTTGTAGGTCTTCTCAGCAGCAAGGTTCTACACACAGTAAAGACAAACAACTACTCGGTCCATCTCTGAACGTTCACTTATGATAAGAAATATTCACCAACATTGAATTAGTCAACTTTTTAAACAGGTGTTGATGAAGTATTTTATGAAATGTTTAGGAAAGGGATACTTTTTGTTTTAAAGAAAGAAAAGGGTTACTTACAATGACATCAAACTTGGAATAGATATCCACTACTTTTCCTGAAAGGTGCAAAACCAAAGAGATTCACAATCCGACTAAAACCATACAATCGACACGTACGGCACTTACACAAATGACTGATTGGCTGAAAGAAATTGATAATAGTCAGCTTGTGGAAACTTTTGTTAGACTTCAATGCAGCTTTTGACATTATCGATCATCATCATTATCGAAAAACTTGTATTATGGCTTTATATCCCCTGCTACATCGTGGATGGAGAGTTACCTGTCTAACAGAACACATAGGGTGTTCTTTAATGGAGGCCTCTCCAACATGATCCAGGTAGAGTCTGGCATTCCCTATGGCAGTTGTCTAGGCCCCTTTTTTCAATCTTTACTAATGACCTGGCACTGAGTAAAGCCTTTGTGTCTATGTATGCTGATGACTCAACATTAGCTACCCCAGCAAGTGAAATCCCCGCAACACATATAGCTGCAGTCCGTTTCAGAATGGGTGGCTAGTAATAAACTAGTACTAAATATTTCAAAAACTAAAAAGCACTGTATTTGGGAAAAAACATTCCCTAAACCTCAACAAAATTTTGTAATGAATAATGTGGAAATTGAGCAAGTGGAGGAGACTAAACTGCTTGGAGTAACCCTGGATGTAAACTGTAATGGTCAAAACATATTGGTGCAACGGTAGCTAAGATGGGGAGAAGTCTGTCCATAATAAAGCACTGCTCTGCTTTCTTGATATTGCCATCAACAAAACAAGTCCTACAGGCCCTAGTTTTGTCCCACCTGGACTACTGCCCAGTCATGTGGTCAAGTGCCACAAATTACAGTTTGCCCTGAACAGAGCAGCACGGCTGGCCCAACTTCTTATGGCTGCAGGGGCAGTATTGAGTAGCTTGGATGAAAGGTGCCCAGAGTAAACGGCCTGCTCCTCAGTCCCAGTTACTAATATATGCATATTATTATTATTAGTAGTAGTATTGGATAGAAAACACTCTGACGTTTCTAAAACTGTTTGAATTATGTCTGTGAGTATAACAGAACTCATATGGCAGGCAAAAACCTGAGAAAAAATCCAAACAGGAAGTGAGAGTTCTGAGGCTGGTCAATGTTAAACTCATCGCCTATTCAATTCCCTGTAATATATGGATCTGTTTGCACTTCCTACGCCTTCCACTAGATGTCAACAGTTGGTAGAACGTTGAATGAAGTTTATACTGTGTTGTGGGGCCGGATGAGAGGGGAATGAGTCAGTGGTCTGGCAGATTGCCAGTTCCTGGTCATGCGCATTCCTCATGATATCACCTTGCGTTCCATAACTTCTACAGACAGAAGGAATGCTCCGGTTGGAACGTTATTGGATATATATGATAACAACATCCTGAAGATTGATTCTCTACTTAGTTTAAACAGCTAATTTGACTTGTAAAATAACTTTTTGAAGTTTTCGTCCGACGTCTGCCTGCATCTGCGCGAGCGTTTGGACACGTGTACTACACATGCTAGCAAAAGTAACTACTTGGACATAAGTAATGGACATTATCGAACAAAACAACTATTTATTGTGGAACTAGGATTCCTGGGAGTGCATTCTGATGAAGATGATCAAAGGTAAGGGAATATTTATGATGTAATTTCGTATTTCTGTTGACTCCAACATGGCGGAGAACTGTTGTTAAAACTTCTTTGTGCTGCAAGCCCGAAGCCGGGCACAATATGACAACAGCCACTTCAAGTGCAGGGCGCGAAATTCAAAATATATTTTTTTGAAATATTTAACTTTCACACATTAACAAGTCCAATACAGAATATGAAAGATAAACATCTTGTGAATCCAGCCAACATGTACGATTTTTAAAATGTTTTACAGCGAAAACACCACATATATTTATGTTAGCTCACCACCAAATACAAAAAAGGACAGACATTTTTCACCGCACAGGTAGCATGCACAAAGCCAACCTAACTAACCAAGAACCAACCAAACTAACCAAGAAACAACTTCATCAGATGACAGTCTTATAACATGTTATACAATAAATCTATGTTTTGTTCGAAAAATGTGCATATTTGAGGTATAAATCAGTTTTACATTGCAGCTACCATCACAGCTACCGTCACAAATAGGACCGAAGCAGCCAGAGTAATTAGACACCAACGTCAAATACCTAAATACTCATCATAAAACATTTCTGAAAAATTGATGGTGTACAGCAAATTAAAGACAAACATCTTGTGAATCCAGCCAATATTTCCGATTTTTTAAGTGTTTTACAGCGAAAACACAATATAGCATTATATTAGCTTACTACAATAGCCTACCACACTACCGCATTCATTCATCAAGGCACGTTAGCGATAGCAATAGGCACGTTAGCGATAGCAAATAAACCAGCAAAAGATATATAATTTGACTAACCTTGATAAGCTTCATCAGATGACAGTCCTATAACATCAGGTTATACATACACTTATGTTTTGTTCGAAAATGTGCATATTTAGAGCTGAAATCTGTGGTTATACATTGTGCTAACGTAGCATCTTTTTCCCAGAATGTGCGGATATTTTTATGGCACTCCAACTATTCTGACCAAATAACTACACATAAACGTTACTAAAAAATACATGTTGTATAGGAAATGATAGATACACTAGTTCTTAATGCAATCGCCGTGTTAGAATTCTAAAAATAACTTCATTACGACATCCAGCTTAGGTATAGCGAGAGAGTACCCAAAATCTGGGTGCAAACGACTATTTCACATGTTCGACAGATATATGAAATAGCATCATAAAATGGGTCCTACTTTTGACGATCTTTCATCAGAATGTTGTACAAGGGGTCCTTTGTCGGGAACAATCGTTGTTTGGATTTAGAATGTCCTCTTCTCCAGTCAATTAGCACGGAAAGCTAGCAAAGTGGCGCGAAGCTCTAATTCCTGAACAAAGGCACACAACGCAACACGCCTAACGTCCCGAAAAAAATTCAACAATCTAATAAAACTATATTGAAAAAACACACGTGACAATATCATCGTGAAGTATCAAATAAAATCAAAGCCGGAGATATTAGTCGTCTATAACGACAGCTGTACATTAGGCAAAACCAGGTCCCTTCACGCGCTCTCCAGAAAACAGGAAACTGGTGACACGTCATACAAAGAGCTTTTGTTCGACCCCAGAAGTTACACACTCCATTTCTTCTCTCACTGCCTGTCGACATCTAGTGGAAGACGTATGAAGTGCATGTATACTGATATATATCAAGGACATTTATAGGCAGGCCCTAGAACAGAGCATCGATTTCAGATTTTCCACTTCCTGTCAGGAAGTTTGCTGCAAAATGAGTTCTGTTTTATTCACAGATATAATTCAAACGGTTTTAGAAACTAGAGAGTGTTTTCTATGCAATAGTAATAATAATATGCATATTGTACGAGCAAGAATTGAGTACGAGGCCGTTTGAAATGGGCACCTTTTATCCGGCTACTCAATACTGCCCCTGCAGCCCAAACAGGTTAAATCTGAGCGCCGTCTCAGATTATTGCATGGTGTGGTTTTTACGTAAAGTTTTTTTGAAATCTGACACAGCGGTTGCATTAAGAACAAGTGTATCAGGGCCTCCCGGGTGGCACAGTGGTCTAGGGCACTGCATCGCAGCGCTAGCTGTGCCACCAGAGACTGGGTTCACGGCCAGGCTCTGTCACAGCCGGCCGCGACCGGGAGGTCCGTGGGGCGACGCACAATTGGCCTAGCGTCGTCCGGGTTATGGAGGGTTTGGCCGGTAGGGATATCGCGCACCAGCGACTCCTGTGGTGGGCCGGGCGCAGTGCGCGCTAACCTGGTAGCCAGGTGCATGGTGTTTCCTCCGACACATTGGTGCGGCTGGCTTCCGGGTTGGAGGCACGCTGTGTTAAGAAGCAGTGCGGCTTGGTTGGGTTGTGTTTCGGAGAACGCATGGCTTTCGACCTTCGTCTCTCCCGAGCCCGTACGGGAGTTGTAGCGACGAGACAAGATAGTAATTACTAACAATGAATTGGATACCATGAGAGATCGGGGAGAAAAAAAGGGGTAAAACTAAATAAGTGTATCTTTAATTCTATGTAAAACATGTATCTTTCATCAAAGTTTATGATGAGTATTTCTGTTATTTGACGTGGCTCTGCAATTTCTTTGGATATTTTGGAGGCATTTCTGAACATGGCACCAATGTAAACCGAGATTTTTGGATATAAATATGCACATTATCGAACAAAACATAAATGGATTGTGTAACATGATGTCCTATGAGTGTCATCTGATGAAGATAATCAAAGGTTAGTGATTCATTTTATCTATTTCTGCTTTTTGTGACTACTATCTTTCGCTGGAAAAATGGCTGTGCTTATTGTGGTTTGGTGTGACCTAACAAAATCGTTTGTAGTGCTTTCGCTGAAAAGCATATTTGAAATCGGACACTTGTGGGATTAACAACAAGATTACCTGTAAAATGGTATAAGACATGTATGTCTGAGGAATTGTAATTATGAGATTTCTGTTGTTTTGAATTTGGAGCCCTGCACTTTCACTGGCTGTTGTCATATCATCCCGTTACCGGGATTGCAGCCATAAGAAGTTAAATGTACATGGAGAGCTAACATCAGTGGCATGCATTTCAATCTCTCCTGGTTCAAAGTAGAGGAGAGATTGAATGCATCACTACATGTCTTTGAGAGGTATTGACATGTTGAAAGCACCGAGCAGTCTGTTCAAACGACTAGCTCACAGCTTAGAGACCCATGCCTACCCCACAAGACATTCCACCAGGGGTCTCTTCAGTCCCCAAGTCCAGAACACACTCCAGGAAACACACAGTACTACATAGAGCCATGACTACATGGAACTCTATTCCACATCAAGTAACTCATGCAAGCAGTAAAATCGGATAAAAACTAAACTTTATGGAATAACGCGGACTGTGAAGAGACACACACTCCATACAAACGCACATTGTAATATTGATGTATGGTGGTATTATAAATGTTCTATTGTCGATATGTCATGGTGTAATAATGTTATATGATGTCCTGTTTTATATGTAATCTAAGTGCCTTAATGTGTTTGGACCCCAGGAAGAGTAGCTGCTGTCTTGGCAGGGGATCTCTAATAAATACAAAATACACCACCACACGTCTCCTCAGCCTGAAGCACACACACACCTGACTCATCCACCACTGGCAGTGCGGACACCCTCCGGTCCACAAAGATGTTGAGGGCCTTGATGATGGGTGTGTTGGGGTGGATGAAGGCGATGTTGTGGTAGGTCCCGATGGTTAGTTCCTCCAAAGTCTGCTTCATAAAGGCAGGCTTGGGCATCTCGCACACCTGCCACACGTTCATAAGGGAGGAAACATTTCGAAATTCTTAAAAACATTGACTGAAACCAGGCAGAACTACCAATGAGAAACACTTTCGAAATGTTGTAAACGTTTTTTGTTGTTGCGTGACCTAATAAACATGAGATAGGATAGATGGGACAAAGCACTTAGGACTAAACTGGTTTCAACTCGATTTGACTGTCTAATGTAGTGTCAGCAGTCTTTCCATCAGTCTACCTGTCCCATTTTTGATATTGTCCATGTCTGTCTGACCTTCTTGCATGCCCTGCTCATATTACCATGAATGTCTGCCGGTCTATTTTTCAGTCCGTCTGTCTCATATTCTCTATGTCTGTCTGTCGGTCTTGTATTATGTCTGTCTATACCTGTGTGTGTGCAATCACCTGGTCTATCACTTCCTTAGTGCGGCAGGTAACCTAGCAATTAAGAGCGTTAGGTCAGTAACCAAAAGGTTACTGGTTCGAATCCCCGAGCCGGCAAGGTGGGGGGAAAAATCTGCCATTCTGCCCTTGAGCAAGGCAATTAACCCCCAAACACGACACAAACATTTCAGTTGTGCAACTGACTAGGTATCCCCTTTCTCCTAACCCGCGACAGACGGATGTCCTTCTGTCAAGTAGGTTCATATTTCCTAATGTCTTTCCTGTGGTCTACTTTATTATGCAGAGATACATTTCACACTCCCTTCTACAGGTCAGACACCTTCACCTAGACAAGACTGCTTCTCTAGCCAGCAGCCTGCTACAGTACTACCGTAACACAACCAATTCATTCATTTAAACAACAATTTCATTTAAATAATTAACTCTCGAACCGATTGAATGAATATAAAATAATTTCCTGAATTAGTGGATTTGAAACTGGTAACTTCGTTATATAGTCACACCATATCATTAGACTTGAGGTCATCCAGGCAAAATCAGATGGTTTCTTTTTATTGAACCTTTATTTAAATAGGCAAGTCAGTCAGATAGAATGAACCACGTGTCAAACTCATTCCACGGAGGGCCTAGTGTCTGCGGATTTTCCTTCCTCCCTTGAACCTGACTGATAAATTAAGGTCAGTAATTAGTAAGGAACTCCCCTCACCTGGTCATCTAGGTCTTAATTGAAAGGAAAAACCAGCAGACACTAAGGCCCTCCACAGAATGAGTTAGACACCCCTGGATTAAACTAATCCTCTACTGAATCAGATAAGACCAGCCTCTCTAGGCTCCATCCTTTCATCATCCTACCTTTGTAGGTGTCCTCAATTTCCTTCTCTCATCCCATCTTTCCCCTCTTCCAGAGTGTATGTTACCTTCAATTCTACAGAGATCCAACAAGGGGCAGCATACTCTTAAATTCCCACCCACCGTGTGTTATTCCTATAAGAGAGCCCATGCTTCACACATCCAGTTTGACTTACGAAGAGCTGGAGGAACTTGAGGATCCTCTTGTGCGTGAGGATATAAAGCGCGTTGCCGCTGACTGGGTCGATGACGGGCAGCCGGTGGATCTTGTTCTTGATGAGCGAGTACACCGCGTCGAATATGCTGGGAGAGGGAGATCAATAGAAGATTGGGTTAAAATAACACAGACAACCTGTCTTTGCCAATAAAGCACTCGAGACCGAGGGTGTTGATACATTGACTCTCTCTCTCTCCATCAATCGTTTCCATCTTTAAAACAGCACATCGTGGTCGAGTCTCCAGAAAAACAGGTTCACAGTCCAGGCTACCTTTTAAGGACTGCATTGGCTAGGAGGCTTTCGTAAAACCTGTTTCAGAACATTTGCTTCTGCTTGGAGAGAAATGCTACAGTACCTAACGGAGGCGCCATAAAAACACTAAGTGGACCTTATTCAGCAAAAGGCTCAAGCAAATTGACCAGATGATGTGCAAACACAAAGTATCCATGCATGTTAAACCAGGAATCACACAGGAAGTCATCAGAAACAAGAGGCTAACTAGGAAGGTAAACAGATCTGCGCTCTATCCCAGTTTCTCTCCTTCACAGACTCAAACCAAATACTCTATCAGAAAGCGAAACCATGAAGACAGCGGAATCAGTTTTTAAGCAATTCAATGATACTGGTGTTCTCCCAAAAAGAGGCAGAAACCAAACCAGAGGCATGTTAACCTGGGATGATGCCGTAGTCGAGTGCCCTGGGTGGTATTTTAAGCAGAGGTTCTTTTTTAGATTCTGGCCCGTACGGCTTTTCACGGGATGGACCTTGAATTATTCAGTGTGAAGAAAATAAACAATGGGAAAGGCTGTCGCAGAGCAGGGAAAACAGGACAAAAATACGAGGGGAAAGTACCAGACCTTTCCCCAGAAATCTAGGGAACGTACGGCATACTTGAAACTCCACCTGGGAGAGCGTACTGACAATAAATGACTATACCTATACATTCTAACTGAGTGAGGAAGCCAGGCTAATTTGCAGTGTTTATGACCATAGAAATACACTTCAAATGATGTGTATGACTATGATATAGAAAAAACGAGTAGACAAATTAGATTTATCAATCAACTATGAGTTGAATATGGACCGTTAATATAATGGACTGATTAAACCCAGAGCAGGTCCCTCAGTGTAATCATGAGCCAAGCAAAGTTAATCATGAACAGATCATTACTATCCTGTTCATGGACCTGCAGGTTCATTTCCCCATCATAAATGTTTTATTTGAACTTCAAATATAAAATAAAGACAAATATGAAATGCAGGTGACATGTATAAGAAACGTGGAACAGTCTCACCTTGCATCAGGTGATATGTTCACTAACGGCTTAAAGGTTTCTTGTAGGTAGAGCTCTATAGGACAGAAAAATAACAAAAAGCACCAACAAACTATCAAATCAATTTCTTTATAATATGTTGAACGACTGATAAAAAATGTTGTTTTGAAAATGGAAATCTGCCGGAAAGTTCCCATACCTCTCCATGTTTCAATCTGATGTTCCTCCAGCTCGTATATTTGTACCTATAAGACAGAACGTTCAACAATTAGTGATATTTAACATGCTTTCCATGATTCGCACACAGCATTACATTTATAATGTTTGGTTTTTTATAAGCATTTGTTAGAATTAGTAACGTAATAAATGTATATATTTTTATATCACAGCAATTCTCAGAAGAAAAATATGTAAGCGCTGGCATCATGAAAAATCAAACAGGTGGGAAAGTACCAGAATTTGGCACCGCTATCTCCAAGTTATCTCTCAGTCTCAGCTAATGACAGAGGCACTAACTATTTCCTTATCAATATGCATAAGTCTGATATGGAAGATTCCCTAGAGGGTCTCAATCAGGTCCACCTCAACCCTCTCTGATGTAAAACAAGACAGTTATGAGAACCGCTGCTAATGAATAACAGCAGCAAAGAAAGGAAGGGGGAGGGAGATGAGAAGCAGTAGATCCTCAATGACTTCATTACAAAAACAAAGGCCATTTCTATGGTACCCACAGCTACATTGAGCCCATTAGGCGAATATGAACAGCGGGGGATTTGCTCGGTAATGCGTGTCATTTTTTCTTTAGAATGGTGGTGTGACAGACTAGCGAGGTGGATGGAGGATAGACAAAATGGCCATTGAGCTCTATCAGCTCTTGAAGTACCCTTAGGCAGACGGAGTAGAGGGTCAAAGACCTGAGGCCTTTTCTGTTCTTCTTTAAAACAACAGCTACATCACATTCACGATAACAAAATTACTGATCCAGGACTGTGTGTGCGTGTGTGTGGGTCAGCTTGACCACAAACTCACTCAAAAAGTCCACAAACAAATGAAAGGCCATTAAACAGCCCACTCGTCAGTCAGTCCAGACTAGAGGAACAGTGACTCATCTTGGAGTAAGTTTGGAAAGTTTGGAAAATTCAGGCAAAACCTGGGAATTTTGGGAAAGCTACCAGAATTTGGCAATACTCTCTCAGTGATCTCTGTCTTAGCCAATAACAGAGGCACTGACTATTTCCTCATGAATATGATATGGAAGGATTGACAAACACTTCACTGCATTGGTTGTTCATTAGGATGACCACACACTGTCGCCGTCACTTGGCCTAACAAATACCAATGAGTATTGGGACGTGGAAAATCCAAAGAGGGCCTAACCTCACTAGCCGGGCTTTCTATAATGTGTGTAATATGCAGGAGTGACACGAACACAGAGACTCCCTACTCTCACCACTGACAACACTTCCATTGAGTCAAATTACATTATGAATGACACATTTTATTTTTTACTTACTATGTCAAATGTACTTTCCAGCTGAAAAATCATTGGTCATTGTTTGTAACAGTTTTGCTGATATTTTGACCAGGCCTCTCTTGAAAAAAATATAATACTGCAGTCTGCCGTTATTAAACTTTAGCTGTACTGGGGAGGACTCATGGAAAACAGCTGCATGAAAGTGGTTCTCATTACACAACACAGCTGAGCAATGCAGGCTATTTACACTACAGCCTACTGTAGTCAGCTGGCTGGCACATATGCTGTGGTGAGAGTGAGGGAGTTCCGTGGGTGTGTGTGTGTTATACTTGACTATAATCAGTGTGGGTGAGCTGGTGTGAGAGACAGTAAAGAGTGAGTGAGAGTGTGTGTGTGTGTGTGTGTGTGTGTGTGTGTGTGTGTGTGTGTGTGTGTGTGTGTGTGTGTGTGTGTGTGTGTGTGTGTGTGTGTGTATACACAGGGTAAACGTGTGTAAGCCCTGGGTCAGAACAGAGAGACCGTACTGCAGAACCACCATCTTCTCATGACCTGATGATTAATGATGATGTCTCTCTCCACTCTGCCTGTAAAGCTCCATGACACAGTGCCTGAGATGGAGGTGTTGTTAAAGCTCCCAGCCTCCCAACACAGCACTGCTGTCCAGTCAGTTAATGTCGTTGGCTGTGGTGACAATAGGAAGCCGAAGCCGTACAGTCAAACCACAGTCGTGTTCAGTAGTATGGACTGAAACAGGGAGGAACTAGCTGAACATGCTCAATGAGAAAACACTCCTTTTGGTTTTCTGTTGCAAAATATTTGTACATTATTTCCATTGCCCTAATGAACATGACCCAGAAGTCCTTGGGATCTGTATGATAAGGGGTCACGTACCATGGGAGACTTGTAGTATCTGTGGAGGATGTTGATGAAGTCTGTGATGGTTAACATTCCTGAAGAGAGAGCGAGAGGGAGAAAAAGGAGTGGTCTTGTTAATTGCAGTAATTATTCACATTGCACAGGTGTTGGATTTGTCCAAGCACATACACTCACTGGTACTGACAGAGGGAGACAGAGGAGAGAAGATGAGAGGAGAAGCAGAGGGAGGTACAGGTGGAACAGAAGGGCAATGTGTGAGATAGGGAGAGGATAGGGAAAAAGAGAGGATAGGGAGTGGAGAGGATGGAGAAGATAGGGAGGGGATAGTGAGAAAGAGGATAGGGAGTGGAGAGGATGGGGAAGGGAGAAGATAGTGAGGGGATAGTGAGAAAGAGGATAGGGGGTGGAGAGGATGGGGAAGGGAGAAGATAGTGAGGGGATAGTGAGAAAGAGGATAGGGAGTGGAGAGGATGGGGAGGGGAGAAGATAGTGAGGGGATAGTGAGAAAGAGGATAGGGAGTGGAGAGGATGGGGAAGATAGGGAGGGGATAGTGAGAAAGAGGATAGAGGGTGTAGATGATGGGGAGGGGAGAAGATAGTGAGGGGATAGTGAGAAAGAGGATAGAGGGTGTAGATGATGGGGAGGGGAGAAGATAGTGAGGGATAGTGAGAAAGAGGATAGGGAGTGGAGAGGATGGGGAAGATAGTGAGGGGATAGTAAGAAAGAGGATAGGGAGTGGAGAGGATGGGGAAGGGAGAAGATAGTGAGGGGATAGTGATAAAGAGGATAGGGAGTGTAGAGGATGGGGAGGGGAGAAGATAGTGAGGGGATAGTGAGAAAGAGGATAGGGAGTGTAGAGGATGGGGAGGGGAGAAGATAGTGAGGGGATAGTGAGAAAGAGGATAGAGGGTGTAGATGATGGGGAGGGGAGAAGATAGTGAGGGGATAGTGAGAAAGAGGATAGGGAGTGGAGAGGATGGGGAAGATAGGGAGGGGATAGTGAGAAAGAGGATAGAGGGTGTAGATGATGGGGAGGGGAGAAGATAGTGAGGGGATAGTGAGAAAGAGGATAGAGGGTGTAGATGATGGGGAGGGGAGAAGATAGTGAGGGGATAGTGAGAAAGAGGATAGGGAGTGGAGAGGATGGGGAAGGGAGAAGATAGTGAGGGGATAGTGAGAAAGAGGATAGGGAGTGTAGAGGATGGGGAGGGGAGAAGATAGTGAGGGGATAGTGAGAAAGAGGATAGGGAGTGTAGAGGATGGGGAGGGGAGAAGATAGTGAGGGGATAGTGAGAAAGAGGATAGAGGGTGTAGATGATGGGGAGGCGAGAAGATAGTGAGGGGATAGTGAGAAAGAGGATAGAGGGTGTAGAGGATGGGGAAGATAGGGAGGGGATAGTGAGAAAGAGGATAGGGAGTGGAGAGGATGGGGAAGGGAGAAGATAGTGAGGGGATAGTGAGAAAGAGGATAGAGGGTGTAGAGGATGGGGAGGGGAGAAGATAGTGATGGGATAGTGAGAAAGAGGATAGGGGTGGAGAGGATGGGGAGGGGATAGTGAGAGGAGAGGGAGAGTGAAATAGATGGGCCTATTTCTGGGACATCCTCTCCACATACACACACACACCTCATTGAGGTCAGTACAGCCTAGGGGTGAGAGAACAGTGGAGTGGAACAGAGGGCTAGATTCTTAGTAAAGCCCATCTGTGCGTGTCATACAAACACATACACATTTTCTCTCTCAGTTGAGCGGACTTGATTTATGTATGTGAGGCTGCAGGGAGACATCAGGCTCTACACTCACATCCTAGTGATACAGCCAGGACAGTTGCGCAATATGGATGTCCCCTAACCATAGGTGGGCACATTGCGATATTGGTCAATGTATCCTTGATTCAATTGTTGAAAAACATATACTGTAGACCAATACGGTAAGAATATACTATTGAGTCAATTTCTGCCATCTCAAATTAGCACTAGTGAATGGTAGCCCATGACCATGGCTCATTATAAATCATCTGCCTGTCTGTTCTCAGAGCCGGCTAGAGAGGAGAGAACAGTATTTATATCCGTCTCCATGACGCTGGCCCAGATACAAGGAGAGGAGACGAGGCCGCCTCTTGAGGGGAAGAGATGGAAGGAGAGAGGGTGGAGTCGGCAAAATGGAGGGCAGAGAAAGTTGACGGAAAGGATGGATAGAGCAGAGATAGAAAAAGGGGAGGGGGTTGAGGAGAGGGAGGTACAGTGCAAAGACTGAAGCATTAGTAAGACGATGGGTAGAAGTGAGGGAGAGCACAAAGGAGAGGGGGTTTCTAAGAACGAGGGGAATGGGGGAAAAAAGAGACGAGGCAATGATTATATTAGGGGGGAGGGTATTATGGATGTGGCTAGCCATGATGTAAGAGTGATCCAACAGATTTAGGCTAGAGAGATTCCTGTGTTACATAATATTCAGTGCATCTCCTGGATGTACAGTAAGTGTGTGACTTATTTCAATATGTGTGTGAACACAGGCCACCAGTGCCCTCCCGCAGTGGAAAGTGAAATCGATGGACAGTGTTCCCTGTGCTGTGCCCTCCTGCACAAGTCTTCAACTGTACTGTCCGTGTTCCTTAAAAAAGACTGACTGAGTTCCCGTCAGTGCTCCTTAGACTGGTAAGTCACAGGAACCCAGTGCTGCTGTGGGAGGGAACAGGCCGGCCCAACAGGACCTCTTTGTGAAGGAACACGACTGGCATAACAGGTTTAAAAAAAAACAAGGAGGCAGGGCACTGTTGCAGAGGTCCCCTCTATGGCAGGGACTATGGCAGGGACACACACATTTTATAATTTGCAATGACTATATCATTTGATCTACTTTCCTCATCACCTCTGTTTCTATACATCCCCTCCTTTATTGTGATACCCTCATCTTTATCCCAGTCTGACCATTTCTCCCCAATAACTTGATTTGGTTCAATTCTGTTCACTATGTATGGAAAATAATACAGTAACATTCGACTGCAAAGAAAAATATATTTTTCCACTTACCGACAAAGCTCTGCTTCTTTGTCTCCCATAGTGGGGCTGCCCGCACCCCGTTGGCAACCAAGGCGAAGAAGGCCTTTTTTACCTACAGGCGAGAAGAACACACAACAATGTTTTTTTACACATGTATTTTATAAATATAGGTGGAATAGAGCAGCATTATCCACCACTTCCCAGCCCCCTCTGCCTCCCAAGCTCCCAGGTGAGGGGTCAGACAACACAGCATCTCCCCACTAAAGAGTGTGTTTCAGGGCAGGGCAGGGTTTCATCACACCTCCCTGGCTGTGTTAGTTAGCACCCGCTGCTTCCTCCCCATTACCACTAGCCACTGTGTGGTTAGATGTCTGTTAACTGGGGGCAGGTATACAGTACTGTAGTCTTTCATCACAAAAAAAGAATGCTGCTGTGTGTGGTTCTGGTGGTTTGACTTTTGTTCCCTGTAAACAACAGGCAGTGGAAACAATTCTCCTCACTCAGAACAAATAAGCATCCATCTTTCCATCTACTTTCATTATGAGAATAATGCCCCCTGGGCCCAGTTTTTCAAAAGTATCTGGATTTCGCCTATCAGATTGGATTAAATGCATAGAAATATAATAAATAGAACAGACTTGAAATGGGGGACTCCCATTCTATTCCTTTGCATTAATCCAATCAGATAGGCGAAAATACAGACAGCTAACTTTTGAAAAACTGGGTCCTGGACATTCCAGTTTGGTGGGATGATAAGATGGTATAAAATCAAAGACTCTAGTTCAGATCTCTGTATCTCTAAGCCAGAGTCACATCTACCTGACTGACTGGATACATACTGTACCATGACTCCATTCACCTCAGCTGGGGGTAAAATAACTACGTAAAGTCGTAAGGGGCTTGTGAAGACATGCTGAACAGATACCATTTCCTCATTAGAATTCATTCCCATTAGCATTCATTGTGAACAGCTCTCCCTGGGAAGCAGGTATCTGGTAATATCGTAATCCTACTGATATATCATTGTACTGCACCTCCCAAGATACTAAATGACTTAAAACCATGACACCGCAAAGGGAAACCACAGATGATATCCCCCTACAAAGACAAATGCATGGTCGTCTCTCAAATTGAATGCCTCACAGCCTTTTTAAAATTCATATCCAATGCTAATGGTCTGGGAATGAGCACACAAGCATGCTATTAAACCCCATTGTCTCCAGGCACTGTAAAACATTAATGAGAGCATCCATTTTTCTTTTGGCCTTTGTGAAAGAGTAATCTTAAGAAGATTAAAGTTTAATGAGGCCGTGTAGCCATAATGAGAAGGTTTCTTTAGCCTTCACATGGAAACTTTAATCTTCCATTGGGGTCAGCCTCAGTCCGTTTTCTGTTCTGGGCTGCTGGTCTGGACAAGCACTCAATGAGAGATTGGGAATCGGATAAGCAACTACTACCAGTCAAAACGTGGATGTGATCAAAGCTATAGGGCTGACCTATTTTCCAATCGTTAAAACAAGTATATTCCAGTAAGCGGGAGGGACGACCCATTTTCCTATCTTTGTTTCCTCATCCACGTGCCAAATGCATTCCCTATAAAGAGAAAGAACCCCCTCATTGACTGCAGAGAGTTCCTGCTAAACCCTCTGTAAAACTTGACATATATATAAGAGAACTACACAAGCTAAAAGACTACACAGAAACTGACCTGTCTTGACAAGAAAAGGTTTTAAGAATGAAGGGGAAGTCGTTCTACTAATGCTGTCTGTACCTCACACTGTCTGGGGCACATGGTAGGGGGCGGACCAGGCGGGGGACCAGTTTGTCTTACTGTGTGCCTGATACCACCTGCTCCTTGATCAGAGAGCTGGCTGTCCTGAAGGAGGAATTGGGAACCATGGACCAGAAACTAGGCGCTGTGGAGACCAGGCTACAAGCCAGCATGAGCCAGGTGGAAGAAGTGAAAAGTATGAACAAAGCTCAGGAAGAAGAACTGAAGACATTAAAGAAGGACTTAGCAGCTAGTCAGCCAAAGGTGGCCTTCTCTGCAGCTCTAAGAACGTATGGTTCTGGGAACATCGGACCCTTCCCCACTGACATACCCTTACAGTACAAAAGAGTCTTCTCCAACGTCGGCAATGGATACAACCCTGCTACAGTTGTCTTCACAGCCATGGTCAAAGGAGTGTATTACTTCTGCTACACCGTGTTCTACCAGGGAAACGCCAACGCTACCGTGTCTTTGCGGAAGAACGGACAGCTGCTGGTGTCCTCATGGGATGTTGGGTCTGGACCGGCACAAGACTTTACCAGCAACGCAGCCGTAGTGGAGCTGGAGCTGGGAGACAGCACTGAGCTGGGCGTAGACACTAACAGGGAAGTCTTTGATGATGGCGGAAACTAGAACACCTCCAGTGGGTTTTTATTCTTTCCCATGTAATATCAGTAACACGTTTTACAGTTCATTTGGCTGTACATATCAGAAGAGATTTGGGAAAAATACATCACAATAGTGTGGAAGTAAAACAAAATAAAACATTTTTTTTAAATAAAAAGTAGCGCACTGATTAAACTGTGATGATGTTGAGAGATGACCAGGTCTACTAGAAAAATATATTTATTGCATTCTTGTGACCTGCGCACTGGTCAAAGGTCACGGTCTGCTGTAATAGTTGTGGTTTGATGTTTAATGAAGAGCAGGTTCAAGCTGTTTGACTGAGGTGTTGGTGGTGGTTGTTGTTCTTCTCCATTGTTGTGACTGCAGCCGTTTCATTAAAGTCTTCTCACTGCTTCCTTGTTTTCACTGACATCATCTCTGTAGACTGACATCTCTGTAGACTGAAGTGTAGTGTGGTCTAACCATGGATGGATGAGACCTCCAAGAGACATGGTGGATAAGAGATAACACTTATCTGGATTCAAATGTAGAGCTTTTTAATTGCAGATGTCTATCAAGTCACAAGGTCAGACAAAAGCTATTTTTCTAGCTGGTGCTTTTGAAGATAAAACAGTGGGAGAGATTGCGAGGGGTTTTAAAGTGTGACAAGCTTCAAGAGAGAGGAACTGAAAGACTTTTACAAAGAGGATATCATAATAGTATATTCTGGCCTGAGGAGAAAGTCGCCAGCTAATTTTTGTGCTGCTGTTAAATACTGCCTAGAGACATTTGTATCACTTTCCAAACCAAGACCATAACGGAGTTTACATGTTTAACAAAGCAGATCAATTAGTAACCAGAGACATAGTATCATGGCTCAAGCCATGACGCAATTGCATTTGAAGTTACTAGTCGATAAAACACAAAAAAGGTTTCCTATTGACCACCTATGTAGATGGAACATTATCAGTAGGTGGGACTTCTGTGACTGTCAGAAGTCTTTGTACAATAGATGTTCAATAGACAGAGCACTTACCTGCAGAGTAGTGTCAAAAACCACCAGCTTAGAGCTGGTAGGAACAATGTCGTAGCACTTGTGTGACTTCATAAAGCGCATGTAGATATCACTTTCGGATTCTTCAAAAGCTGTAAGTAAAGCACATATATGCACAAGCATTAATTCAATGTTCTTACCAGAAAACATTAATACACAAAATACTAGGAATGGAACAACAATGGAAATACTGATGCCTTGTGCTTTGATCAGTAATGAGAAGGTAAAATGACTTCCTCTGATTTATGGTTCGCTCTATGCACATCTCTTCCATATTCTCTTTGAGGACGACGTGGTACATGGAGAAAATGACTTCCTGGGCATTTTCATATAGCTACAAAATATGATCTCTCAAAACCACTACATTGTTGTGTGAGATGTCCTGGGTGTCTGATATCGCATTTCTTCTCAAAGGACCTGAATATAAAGGGTATATTCAATGAACTAAGAGACTGGAAGTTTCTCACTCGCTGACTACTGACTCAATCTCCAGGGCCGGTTGCCATGGTAATTCTCCCTGTACTATTCAGCTACACTAAACAGACTTTTTTTTGTTAAGCTCTTGAGACAACAGAGCAGTCGTTTGTTCTATGATTGGAAGGAGCTGCTATGCTCCCCACTCACCCTCCCCAAAATCTCTCCTCAAGGAGTCTAGACGATTTGGCCTACTTCGTCTGGCCGTGACTTGAACTGACGCTGCAGTCTAACTGCTGTGTCGTCTGTACGTCTGTACACCCGTCGGTGTATCAGGTTGATGCGTAAGACTGACAGCTCCACTCCCATGGCTTTCGCCCTGTCAGTTCTAATGACGGGTGAGGGGGCTATGTCGACACCTCTGCTGATGGTTACAGCCCAGGTCCATACATATCACAACCTGGGTATCCGAGCCCAATGCCGCATTGCTAAACCACAGTCAATGCCTAAAAAGGGACGTGAATCAACTATGTCCATGGACATTGTGCCACTTGAAATAAATCAAATGCCATAATAACAACAACCTCTTCCATCTGCTTTGTCCTAGATGTTCACCACCCAACAATCCCATAATAGCTCCGTTAGACTTTGCACCTTTGCTATGCAGAGCAGGAGAATGCAGCCTTACAAACCTGAGAGGAACGAGGTGCATTTGATTGAGACTAGCTCAAACTGGTTTAAGACAACCCTACTGTAGTCGGAATGTCCCCGGGGGAAAAAACTGAGCATTTATATGTGTTCTGTTGTCAATAAAATAGAGTGTTGGTTCTATGGAAAACCTTGGAACTTAAACCACTATAGGTTAGAGTATCAAACAGAGGTTTTATAGAGTGCACAACACACATACAAACTTCCAAAATACCTGAACACAATGGCTGTGGCTGGTGCCCAAAGCCATTGCCTCACAATCACACCAATCTCCAAGTAAAACTACTCTGACCATCTGAGTATTTTGATGTACCACTGAGCACAGGCTTGACACTCTGGCAAGCAGCCATGTTGGCTATTCTGAGAATTGAATTAATGTAAAATGGTCTGTTTGTTTTGAAGAGCCTTGATGATTCACATTTTACCAACGTTGAAAGAAGGCAGCAGTAGCCTTCCATCTCACAGCCTACTGAATGATGATTGGCTCATATGTGGCTTAACTTGAAAAACAAAATGGGGGGGGGGGCAAATTATGTAAATAGGATTTAGTAAAAACCCAGATGTCTGGTGTTGATGCCTTTATGTAAACCTCTACAGAGTACATCTAGGCTATTTCCATCCGAATGGAATGTTATGTAATAATGGTAACATGATGATAATTTCACACGTCTTCTCTTTAATAAAGGTATAGTAACATTAGTGTTCAGCCAGCCAGCCCACCCACCCACGTGAAGCAAGCAGCATCATGCTCACTGAATGTGCTGCGTGTGCCATGCATACTGTGATGTGCCGTGACACATAGAGTGAGAGCTGCTGGTACAGTGAAGAGCCTTGGGGAAACACTCAGCGCTGACGTACCTGGTTACCTTAAACATTACAGGGCACGAAGACCACCACCAGTCATGAAAACGAAGAACAAAACCATGGCTTTGTTCAGCAGGGCAGAGCGTTCAGAACTGTTGCAGATACAGTGCATTCGGAAAGTATTCAGACCCCTTCAATTTTTCTACATTTTGTTACGTTACAGCCTCATTCTAAAACTGATTCAATTGTTTTTTATTCCTTATCAATCTACACACAACAGAATAAGGCTGTAAAGTAACAAAATGTGGAAAAAGTGAAGGGGTCTTAATACTTTCCGAATGCACTGTAGATATGTGGTGTATAGAACGGGCATGACATTATATCCTGTGCACTACGCAACTGAATCTAAGCACTGAGCACTCACAAATAGGCTACTGATTAAACTTGAAAATGTCGCCCAATGTGTTGAAGACCGTGTCAAGTGACCTGAACTCACTGTACTCGAAGTCACTTTGGATAAGTGAGTGTGATAAGTGGCATATATATTGTATTTCATGTAAAGTTTAGGGTCGCTGCCTAGGTGGGTAGATTGTGGCAGTTTTTTCTAGTTCTACTTCACATGTAATTGGTCTTTCATTTAACATCAGATGGTAAACACATCTGGTGAAGTCAGTCATATTCACAAACATCTAGATGAAGCCCCCTTAATCAAGGCAGAATCGCACTGCCCTGCCAGTATCCCCCATCACCTCCTTGTTCAAGCTCTTCTGTAGTGTATTTCTGATTAGATCAGTTATTTACAGCAAAACTGAGATGCTATTTGGTATAAACACTCGATAAAATGGATACGCTAAGATTCAGCATTCTAAACTTATTAATATACCACTGTCAAGCTATGGGGTAACACTATCTATGCTGCAGCAGTACTGTATCTGATACAGTTGCAACATCACATTGTGGCTGGACTGGGGGAGGCAGCCAACAGGTTAGCAGGGATAACAGCAAACAAGCTCCCTCCTAACATGAGCTGAATCCCCTTCATACTAACAATGACGTTCCCTGCCATCCACTAAAGCTTCTATACATTGACATGATGGGCTACAGAGCCGGTATATGGTTTGGTTCCCCCTTTGATATATTCACAAAGCAGTTCAAAACATGTTTTTTTTTTATTACATGTTTTGATTATTAGACTACACCACTAGAATAATGGGAACATGATCCATTAGATGGGTGGGATTGTATGGGCAAAAATAAATGTATCACTAAATGTGTTAATGGCATGATATATTACTTGAAGGCATCATGTACGTTCAATTGACCAATAATCAACAGGCTACATGTCCCTTCATGAACTGTTGCTTAGGCTAATTACATAAAAATCATAGATCATTCACAGATCCATTTGGCTGACGCATTACCTTGTCAACTGCCATGACAAAGGTTATGAATGGGTTGGCGGATATACTAGTTGAAAATACATTTCCAAAAAGTTTGCAAAGAGGCTTACCTTCATCTTCTAGATCAAGTTTCTCCAGCATGCCTTCAGCTAAACCGTGGACCTGTAGATAAGAGGTACAGATAGCCAATTGACCGACTGACTCTTCCCGCTCCTCTTTCACTCCACAACCCTGCACAGGCAACGATGGCAGCCAGGCAGCAGAGACCAGGGCGCAGTCAGTTATGAAATACTAGTAGGTCGTAGAAAAAGTAACGGTTGTCAACCACACTATAGTGGATACAATGTAGCGAACAGAAAGCTTCGCTAATAAAATGTAGCCTTCCCGAGCTGCAACTAGCCTTCCGAACTGCTACTGATTTGACAGACGCCGGGCATGAGAAACTCCTCTCCTCTTGAGCGGTGCCAACACGAAAACGAGAAACACAGTCCAACCGTTTCGAGCATAAAAGGCTCTGGTGATTTTCATGGACGCATGTCTTTCCTTTCTTGCTCGGTGTTGGTAAAAAGAGTAGAGTAAGCGTATTTTAGTAGACTAGAGAGCACTGTCAGGTAGCCTACATCCCGTAATTTCGTGCCGACTGCCGACGCTTTACGTAAAATAGGATGCACGCTACCAATCCCCTATTCAAGTAAAAGTGGAACATTCCAATTTGCTGCACTCGCTATGAAAGATACAATGGACGCCTGCCAGATCTTACAACGCCTGGATAGGTACTTTACCTATCAGCTAACCACATAATATGTTTTAACAATCTGTCAGCGATGACCGGCACGCAACCATTGGTTGATGCAAGCAACGTCTAAGCAGAGGAAGGTATTGGCTGGGTTTCAAACCTCACAGGCTGACTAAACCTGCTGGTGTGTGTGCGTTGCAAAATAAATTTAGAAATCTATTAAATTATTGCACCCACACTGCTCGTGCTCTCCAACGAGCATTTGCTTTACCAATGGCTAAAATAGAAGTCAGTTCTATTTCTGACGCAGATCTCGCTGCAAGTCCTGCCTCTCCCATCTCCTCATTGGTTTATAGAAGCAGGTACCCACATGCCATCTCCTCATTGGTTATACCCACGTGGGTGACTGAAAGATGAATGAGGTCAGTGGCGGTAATGCACCTAATTTATGAAAGTTGCCAATCGCAATATAAAGTCAAGAGAAGAAAAAGCCTAGAAGGAGGAGAGATGACTAGAAACGATTCGGTTGACCGTTTTATGTGTGGATTAATTGTCGGAGTAGAGGACCTTGTGCATTTCAGGTAAAATAACAACTCAATGTTTATATCCCAGGACAAATTAGCTAGCAACAGCAAGCTAGCTAAATAGGACAAATTAGCTAGCAAGTGCAAGCTAGCTAGCCAAATTGCCATAAATGTTTAATGCTTTTCAACCTGTCCCCAAATTAATGTAATTGGTTCAGAGTTTGTTTTGATATTTTAACCTGTGTGTCGTGATCACGTTTTGTGTGGGGGGATAAAATAAATTTATGCACGATGGCGCATGCGCGCAGCCGGTTTGGGTTCTGTGTTATGCCCTTGGGGAATCTCCGCGACCATCTTCGTCGTCGATCCAAATGATTAGCCAACCAAAGGGAAGTTGCCAACGTAAGCCTCTCAGCCCTCGTTTTTGATCGAGTTTGAGAGTGTACAATTATGTTCACTACCGGGCCTGAAACGCCCCATAATGCAATTCGCGATGATCGAACATCTGCTAAGAAAAGTCAGTAAAAACTTAAAACCTCAATGTCAATATGGAGAATTTCATTTTTTTCATTGTATTCCCAGGAATGTCCCTGTATTGATGTGTAATATTGTTATTATTGTTGCAATATAATAAAATACTGAAATAAAAAAATTCAATATGGAAAAGTCAAAGTAAAAACTAATGTAAATAAGTTAGAAATTGTGCTACTAATGTACTAACATGTCTCAAAAGTAATGTTTGTTTGGTTAGCTTTTGGAAATAAAACATTTTCCTTCTTCAGAAGCTAGGCAAGCCAACGTTAGTTAGCGTATTAATTTGCTAGCTATCATACAGTAGGCGTATATTAATAATTATATAGTTAATATAAGTAAACATGCAATCATAATTGACTGTTGCACATATAACGCACCCACAAGTTACCGGTAGCTGAAAACACAATCGTCGCGGGACAAATGACTGACAAATTTCAGGGCTAGGCAGTCATTCGAAAAATGTATAACTTCCTCCCTCGCCCCTTGCCCTGCAAGTGTCAGACGTCATCAGAAGTGTCCACTTAATTTGAGGGGAGAGGGTGTGTCTTAAGTGTTTGGAATGCAGCCATTGTTTAACATTTTTCACATTCTTGATTAGCCTTGATTAGTCCACCAATTACAAATTATGATACCAGGCAGACAATGTTAATTCAGTGATTAATGAAATTGTATGCAAATGACAACACACATTCACAATTTATAATGTGCCATGCTCAATCAAAACCTTGGTTCTGGACCTATCAAGGTAATATTTAAACTGTGCAGTATGGAATGAGCAAAATTATGCATGAGAGAGAGCTACAGAGACCTTTGAGATTTCTCTAGATTGAAGTTGTTGACTATTGTGGTTGTTATACAGTGTCTCTCTTGCCTCATCCAGCCATCTTGCCGACTCCTAACAGCATGCCAATGACCATAGAAGTTTGCAAGACAGTACAAACAGACCTGGGACCAGGCTAGTGTCTCTCCACTAGCTGAGTGGAACCAGTGTATCACCTGGCAGAGACAGAGGGATCCCACTGCGCAAAAACATCTTGAATCAATGTTGTTTCCATGTCATTTCAACCCCAAAAATCTATGTGATGTTGTTGAATCAACAAGAAAACTGATTGTATTTGCAAAAAGTAATCAACGTAAGTAATCAACGTTTTTTACCAAAATCCAGTGACATGGTGAAATGTATTGTTGATTTCACGTTTGTTGACAACTCAAACTAGACGTTGAACTGACATCTGTGCCCAATGGGATAGGATGCACAGGAAGGGCAGAGAATCCAGCAGCATACTGTTGTAGTTATCATGGGCCACAGAGACAAAACAGACTCTAAATTCACTATCAAACAGTGCAGCTGCTTGGAATTCTATACAAGTTAGATAAATATCAAATTAGAGGGACGTTAAAGTGATGACAATATCATTTGCATGAAGCGACAAAATATGTAAATGCTTATGTTAATGTACCCAGCTATGGTCTGGACCACCCATCAATGCATAACAGGAGGGAACAGCCACCAGAACTGACTAAATAGGTGAAACTCAATAGTTTGAAGTAGCTTCCTCTCCTCATCTCCTTTCCTTAATCTGCACTGATCTGAAAGGACCATTGCAGTATTTCTTTTGCCTATCCTGTGTGGTCAGATCAGTGCAGTTGAAGAAGAGGAATCTGCTTTAGACTATTCAGATGCACCCTATTTCAACAAGTTTTTATCAGTGGGGTAGTACTCACTGGTCGTGATCGTGAGTTAGCGATGGGGGCGGAGGGAGTCATGGGTGGCTTGGAGCAGCGTAGACTGAAGCGCTGCCCGGTGTCCGGCGGGGATGAGTAGGAGTGCATCCGTGCCTCCAGCCTCTCCGGCTCGCTCCGATAGGCCTCCAGCGGGAACGGCGGCGGCTGCTTGGCGGCCTGCGTCGGAGGAGTTGAGGGGGGCGAGGAGATCCCGGAGGCTAAGGAGAAACGGAGAACGGGTACAAGAGTTGGATTAGACTTTCAGTATAAAAAAGACCTGAGGCTCTTTCTGCCGTAGTCTAACATGGCTGAGGGCGATGGGCATCCAGAGTGCCACTATGCAAGGAACCACAGATGGGGTGTTATCTGATTGAACTTTCAGCAAGGATTGAGAATGAGATAGATAGGGAATAAACCTGTAGTGCTGCCTTTTTGTCAGTTGAGACAACATTATTCTGGTGACGTGCACAGAGCTTGGAGGTGTGAGACAGATGCTTCATCTCATGTTAATCAGATTCTCCTGTCATTTCTATATGTATTTTTTTGAATGCAATATTCTGGCATGTGCCATGTGCAACAAGACTGTGAACTCATTCAACCAATACAGTCAAAGTCAGCCTGTAGGTTATTCAGAAGATTCAGAGAAGATGATGTAATTCTGCACCAGCAGTAATGGAGTTCAGAGGCAAAAAATAGCTGGAAAGTTATTTAAAACCCCCCAGGGGATAATTTATTGCTGTAGCAAGCATTTTTACACCGGAACAAAGCCAGGAGGGATGATCACCTTTCAACTTCGAATTCAAAAGGACAGAGCTAGATCAAAAGACATAGGTTTCAAAAGAAATGACACACACCATTTAAACAGTCAAATGTGAAGAGAAAGTCCATATTATACTAATGAGCTACTGTCATACTAGTTACCTTCTCATCAAATGCATGGCATACACACTTCCTCCTTTCTGGCTATCCAACAAAACAGGAATTTACAGGGAGTAGGTACCACTAATCAGCTCTTACTCCCAGAGGTTCTAATCTAACACAACCTTATTGACATGCAGATGATGCAGTACATCTTTCTTGATGAGCCCAAGCAGAATCAATAAAGTCCTCTAGGCACTTAACCAGACTTTTAAGCCCTTGCACTAGTGGGAATTGGCCTATATGGATGGGGCTAAATTATAATGTATAACCATGGTAGGAATCAAAAGGAAACAGTTTGGAGATTATGGGGAAATTATTAGACTCAAGGTGAGGACAAAACAGTTAATCTGACACAAGACTGAAACCAAACATTACACTGTTGATTTCATGTGCATTTTACATTTACTGTACTTTGCCGCATTTGATGACACAATCTGAAAATATTCTAGACACATTCTATGCTAGCTGTACAGCTCCTAGCTGTGCTGTTGAGGAACTAGAGCAATCCGACTTGTAGTTGTTTTGTTTGAAACACAGCCCTGCATCCCTGCCATCACACAATTACTGTTGTTGTTAACGCATTCCAAAAAAGCTCCATTATAAATCGCAATCTGGTCAGGTGGGCATAATTTGAAAGCGTGTTCTATTGCCAACATGGCTAGCTAAGTTACAAAATAGGATCTTACTGTGATAGTCTTTCACAGGGCAATTCAGAGAAGCAGATCGTAATTTTGGTGCGCATAGAATAGTCACGAGTGCATTCAGATGCGTTTTCAACGCCAAATTTATTCTCAATACGACAAACATAGGCTCATTCTGTTCAGAACAACCCAGAGTATGATGTCATGCCATCTTGTAACTGTATTTCAAGCATAGTGATCATAAACGTTGACACTGTATTAGGGCTGACCCCAATTAGTCGATTGTTTGGTCATTAGGCTATTGGTCGACAGATTGTTTTAGTCACTTAGAAATTTCCTTGTTTTTGAAAGAAAAGCACATTTTTTGTCCATTAAAATAACATCAAATTGATCAGAAATACGGTATAGACGTTGTTAATGTTGTAAATGACTATTGTAGCTGGAAACGGCAGATTTTTTTATGGAATATCTACATAGGTGTACAGAGGCCCATTATCAGCAACCATCACTCCTGTGTTCCAATGGCACGTTGTGTTAGCTAATCCAAGTTTATCATTTTAAAAGCCTAGTTGATCATTTGAAAACCCTTTTGCAATTATGCTAGCACAGCTGAAAACGGTTGTTCTGTTTAAAGAAGCAATAAAACTGGCCTTCTTTAGACTAGTTGAGTATTTTTGAGCATCAGCATTTGTGGGTTCGATTACAGGCTCAAAAGGGCCAGAAACAAAGAACTTTCTTCTGAAAATCGTCAGTCTATTCTTGTTCTGAGAAATGAAGGCTATTCCATGCAAGAAATTGCCAAGAAACTGAAAATCTTCTATCATGCTGTGTACTACTCCCTTCACAGAACAGTGCAAACTGGTGCTAACCAGAATAGAAAGAGGAGTGGAAGGCCCCAGTGCACAACTGAGCAAGAGGACAAGTACATTAGAGTGTCTAGGTTGAGAAACAGACTCCTTTACATTTTTTTTTCACTTGGACAACAAAACATTTGCAAAAGTTGCCCAATTAGTAGAAGGGTTGGGGGCAACTTATTGTTCAAGTTCAGAACCACTGTCAGTGTAACCAATACTGCGCTGTGAAGCGGAAGACCTTGAGCTCTGATGTCATGTATAGCATGTACTGTAGGCTACAGCCATGGCGCTACAATTTAGGCGCTTATCAAGGTCCAAATCTGCTATTTTGAACCCGTATACAGGTACAAGTGTAAAGAGGTACGGGGTTAGTCACATGTAGAAACGGACATAGTGGACATATGGCATAGACTAGTATAGATGTAGGATCTTAATTTGATCACCCTGTTGCAGGAGAACTTTCCAGCAATGCAGGACATTTTAAAGCAGCAATATGTAACTTTTTTGGCGACCTGACCAAATTCACAATGAAATATGTGTTGCAGAGTGCACAGAATACGGTTAGGTACTGTAGGGTGAAATACAGGTAGGATCTGTAGGGTGTAATGTAGTCCTCCCCAGCAGCAGACGTGAACGGCATTACAATGAGGTCTAAAGTGAAACCTGTAAGTGAATGTGTGTGTGTCGCATGATCTTGCGTCAATTAATAAATAAAGGTGCAATTTCCTACAGTTTCCTACATACTATTTAAGCCATGCCATTAGCTTTAAAAACATTTTCTGTAACCCTAGAGATTGATTCCCAGAGCTGTCGGAGCTCTATGGAGAATACATTAGTAGTAAACGCCATTGGTGAGCAGTAAGGCATTAAAACCCCCATTAACACAGCAGACCGGACATCACGTTGTCCTACACCAACCCATCCATTCTCTCTGTCTCTCGGTCGGTGCTACACACACACAACTGCAAGAGAAACAGGACAGGTTCCCTTTAAAGCCATTAGGCTGTGGACCAGTGTACACAGTTTCCCAGGCTAGAAGCAAGCATTATGAGGAGAGGGATGGAAGGAGAAGGGGATGGAGGGAGGGAGACACCATTTTAGCTATCTAACTAATGATATTTTGGATTACTCTAAAGGTCATAATAGCCTTCTCCATAAAGTCAGAAGTGTAACTATTTCAAAGAGTTTTGCATAAACTGCCTGAATCATGTAAATGAGAACTCCTTGTGGTGTATTAAAGGGAAATTCCAGCAAAACTATATATTTTGGTATTTGTTTCATTGGTCCACCAAAAGATAGTTTTTGAGTGGTATTTTCCTTAAGTGTAAATTATCTCTTAGAAATCAAAATCAATATCCTGGACGGATGAACAATATTCTTCTAAAACAGATTCTGCTTTGTCCTCTGCAAGACAATACAACACGGCATCCAAATCTCATTTAAAAAGGCTCAACCACTTTTGGCAAATATGATGTCTCTCACAGTCCTCTGAGCTCAAAGTAAGATCACTCTCCGCTAACTAGGTTAGAGATGCATGCATCAGACCAGCGCTAAATTAAATATTTTTCTAATTACATAAACAATACAAGCCAATGGGGTAACTCGATGATTACTTTTGCTCTGATTACAGTTTTGGTTAACGCTCACTGACAATACAGAAAACTCCTCCTAAATGGATGCCAATAAAATATTAATGTGTGATGGTAGGATGTGGGGGAAAAGCTATATGTCCGAACGCTCACTGGAACAGAAAGCTTGTTGTTTGAACAGATTGAGCAAAGACAGCAGGCTGCGTTGAGTGAAGGGAATCCCATATACAATGTTTCACACAGAAAGGAAAACAGGACTCTCTCTTCTTTCTCAACTGTCTTTTTGTGACCTTTGCACGCCAACATGTCAGATCTATTAACCTTCCCCCTCGCACCACTTTGAACCTCATCGACAAGGCCTATTGGTTCTAGTCAGCAACCATTCCTTCACAGCCTGTCTGCATACCTGTCTGCCTGTCTGTCTGCCTGTCTGTCTGCCTGTCTGTCTGCCTGTGTCCCTAAACAGCAATTTGTCATTTGTCTGTCTAGCAGCCAGACGATTTCTTTCAAATGGGTTGGCTTCCATCAAATACTTCACGTTAATAAGGATCTCTACATATCGGTGTCCCACCCACGGGACAGTTGAGTTAACATAGGCTAATGAGATTAGCATGAGGTTGTAAGTAACAAGAACATTTCTTGTTAATCTAACTGCACTGTCCAATTTACAGTAGCTATTACAGTGAAAGAATACCATGCTATTGTTTGAGGAGAGTGCACACGTATGAACTTAAGGCTGCAGGGGCAGTATTGAGTAGCTTGGATGAAAGGTGCACAGAGGTGCCCATATTAAACGGCCTGCTCCTCAGTCCCAGTTGCTAATATATGCATATTATTATTCATATTGGATAGAAAACACTCTGAAGTTTCTAAAACTGTTTGAATTATGTCTGTGAGTATAACAGAACTCATATGGCAGGCGAAAACCTGAGAAGTTCCACTTCCTGTTTGAATTGTTTCTGAGGTGGCAGATTTTCAACCAAGCTCTCAATGAAATTACAGTTGAGATATGGATGAGTCCTACGGCTTCCACTAGATGTCAACAGTCAACAGAACTTTGTCTGATGACTCTAATGTGAAGGGGGGCCGAAGGAGACAGGAATTAGTAATCACTGCCACGAGCTGATCACGCATTCACCATGAGTCTTCACATGAGGAGGACGTCCGTTCCACCGCTCTTCTGAAGTCAATCTAATTCTCCGGTTGGAACGTTATTCAAGATGTATGTTAACATTCTAAAGATTGATTCAGTACATCGTTTGACATGTTACGGAACTTTTGGACATTTCGTCACGTTATAGTGGAGGCGCTTTGTGACTTTGGAATTGTTTACCAAAGGCGCTAACCAAAGTAGCTAATTGGACATAAATAACGGACATTATCAAACAAATCAAGCATTTATTGTGGACCTGGGATTCCTAGGACTGCTGATGAAGTTCATCAAAGGTAAGGAAACATTTATCATGTATTTTCTGGTTTCTGTTGACCCCCACATGGCGGCTAATTTGGCTATTGTTCTGAGCTCCGCTTTTTCTGTAAATTTTTTTTGAAATCCGACACAGCGGTTGCATTAAGGAGAGGTATATCTATAATTCCATGTGTGTAACTTGTATTATCATCTACATTTATGATGAGTATTTCTGTTGAAACCATGTGGCTATGCAAAATCACTTGATGTTTTTGGAACTAGTGAATGTAACACGCCAATGTAAACTCAGATTTTTTGTTATAAATATGAACTTTATCAAACAAAACATGCATGTATTGTGTAACATTTAGTCCTATGAGTGTCATCTGATGAAGATAATCAAAGGTTAGTGATTAATTTTATCTCTATTTCTGCTTTTTCTGACTGCTATCTTTCGCTGGAAAAATGGCTGTGCTTATCGTTTGTAGTGCTTTCGCTGAAAAGCATATTTGAAATCGGGACACTTGTGAGATTAACAACAAGAATACCTTTAAAATGATATAAGACACATGTATGTTTGAGGAATTTTAATTATGAGATTTCTGTTGTTTGAATTTGGCGCCCTGCACCTTATCTGGCTGCTGTCATATCGATCCCGGTAGCGGGATGCAGCCATAAGAAGTTAAGTTATTGTTAAACCAATTAGGCACATTTGGGAAATCTTGATGTACAATTTTGAAAAGAATGCAATGGTTCATTGGATCCGTCTAAAACTGTGCACATACACTCCTACATTAATTTCACATTTCCACAAACTTCAAAGTGTTTCCTTTCAAATGGTATCAAGAATATGCATATCCTTGCTTCCGATCCTGAGCTACAGGCAGGTAGATTTGGGTATGTCAGTTTAGGTGAAAATTGAAAAAAAGGGGCAGATTCTTATTGATTTGGCTGTCTTTTTTAATCATGTGTGCTGGCCTACATGTGCCATCACCTGGGTAATTACAAGAAAGGTTAATTGCACAGTTGAAATTACAGCTTGTCTGCTATGCAGCAAGGCAACCACTGGAAATGTAGGTAATATTGTTTTCTGCGCCATGATAGTTTCCATGTGTCGACTAATCTCAAATTCTTCTCGCCATGGTTGTGTGATCTATGAAACATCTGCTAGCCTCACACTCTCACAGCATGTGTCTGGTTTGTCTGACAGAAACGACAGCTTGCTGCCCCCATGTCTGTCTGTCTGTCTGTCTGTGTCAACATCCCTACCTCCATCTCACTCAGGTTTTATATTTGCATTCATGTCCCTATGTCACTGTAAGCATCATAACAACAAGATGTCACAAGAAGGTTATGATGCCAATAAATTACATGCATCTCTACCTTTTGATGTGGAATTGGACATTCTTGTAAATAAAGCAGTTGGACTAAATAATCACACTATGATGGAATTATAAACATATTAAATATATTATAAACACATAATTCACGTGAACAGTTAATTCACGTGAATAGCAGTGGCACCAATTGAACTCTACTACAGAGCACTTTACACACTTCAAAGGGCACTTTAAAGGGCTGGTTTTAAGTGTCTTCACTGGCAATTAAGGAGCTGGAATTATTCACTTGAACAAAAAAATTCTCTCCATTTCGGCATAATTTGCCTTTAAGTAACACTCATGACCAGTGATGACCTGTTATTCAGGGCAGATGGTGCAGAGCCCCACCTGTTTTGAGACCCACATTGTTTAGGGGGGGGGGGGGCTTGCCTTATTTGCATGTTATTTTGGCATTCATTCGTGTCACATATCAGATTGCAAACAATGTCAAATATATATATATATATATATATATACATATATCATTGAGTTAATGAAGCTGCCAGAAACATGGTCTCTTTCTTGTTTTCTTGAGTAAGGCAGCTCCAAAATGCAGGAGTTTCAGCCTAGCTCAGTGCTTTCTGTGCTGGTGGGGCAAGGTAGCAGAAAATATGGAGAATTGTGCCGTGATTGGCTCAGTGTTCTGTCACTCATGAGGACACTACGTCACTGCCAAGTCTAAGGGTAGACCTCAAATTATAGCCCCTTGGGTGCTGCCATAGAGTTACATTAGAAGTGCCCTTCCAAGAAGGCTCAAGATAATTGGCCACAGATAAAATGACTTCAAATCACGTTATATCTACAGTAGCTTTTATTGGACTGATCATCATACTTTCAAAATCTTAGCTAGCAGTCATCATAAATCAAGTCGATAATCTACTGGCAAATCCTTTTTAATCCTAGTCATATGAAGAGAAATAATGAAGAGAAAATATAGATAAAACGTATCGGTGCTCATCGGCCATTGGACACAAACATTACACAAGTTGGAAATCGCAAATTCAACAATGAGTGGTTTGGAAGGAATCAGTGACTACCTGCAAGCATTGCAAAGCAGTCATTAGCCTGCTATTCAGTGGAGTGGCTGTGTGTTACCAAGTCTAAGATGAAGGGTCTCTTTTCCTAGTTTAAAATGATAAACATTCAACATTGGCCATGCTGTCAATAAAGCATGATTTGTGCCCCGTTCAAAACAACTGTTAACCTGTTGAGGACAGAGGGCGCTGTTTTCACTTTGGGGGAAAATCGTGCCCAATTTAAACGGCCTCGTACTCAATTCTTGCTCGTACAATATGCATATTATTACTACTATTGGATAGAAAACACTCTAGTTTCTAAAACCGTTTGAATTATATCTGTGAGTAAAACAGAATACCTTTTGCAGCAAACTTCCTGACAGGAAGTGGAAAAGCTGAAATCGATGCTCTGTTCTAGGGCCTGCCTATTAATGTCCTTGATATTTATTAGTATAGATGCACTTCATACGTCTTCCACTAGATGTCGACAGGCAGTGAGAGAAGAAATGGAGTGAATAACTTGATCTGGGGTCGAATAAAAGCTCTCGGCATGACGTGTCACCAGTTTCCTGTTTTCTGGAGAGCGCGTGAAGGGACCTGGTTTTGCCTTCTGAAAAGCTGTCGTTATGGACGACTAATATCTCCGGCTTTGATTTTATTTGATACATGTGACAATATCATCATAAAGTATGTTTTTTCAATATAGTCTTATTAGATTATTGAAATTTATTCGGGACGTTAGGCGTGTTGCGTTGTGTGCCTTTGTTCAGGAAGGAGAGCTTCACGCTACTTTGCTAGCTTTCCGTGCTAATTGACTGGAGAAGAGGACATTCTAAATCCAAACAACGATTGTTGCCGACAAAGGACCCCTTGTACAACATTCTGATGAAAGATCATCAAAAGTAGGACCCATTTTATGATGCTATTTCATATATCTGTCGAACATGTTGTACTAGTCGTTTGCGCCCAGATCTTGGGTACTCTCTCGCTATACTTAAGCTGGATGTCGTAATGAAGTTATTTTTAGAATTCTAACACGGCGATTGCATTAAGAACTAGTGTATCTATCATTTCCTATACAACATGTCGTTTCTAGTAACGTTTATGAATAGTTATTTGGTCAGAATAGTTGGAGTGTCATAAAAATATCCGCACATTCTGGGAAAAAGATGCTACGTTAGCACAATGTATAACCACTGATTTCAGCTCTAAATATGCACATTTTCGAACAAAACATAAGTGTATGTATAACCTGATGTTATAGGACTGTCATCTGATGAAGGTTTATGAAGGTTAGTGAAAATTAATATCTTTTGCTGGTTTATTCCCTATCGCTAACGTGCCTATTGCTATCGCTAACGTGCCTTGATGAATGAATGCGGTAGTGTGGTAGGCTATTGTAGTAAGCTAATATAATGCTATATTGTGTTTTCGCTGTAAAACACTTTTGAAAAATCGGAAATATTGGCTGGATTCACAAGATGTTTGTCTTTCATTTGCTGTACACCATCGATTTTTCAGAAATGTTTTATGATGAGTATTTAGGTATTTGACGTTGGTGTCTAATTACTCTGGCTGCTTCGGTTCTATTTCTGACGGTAGCTGTGATGGTAGCTGCAATGTAAAACTGATTTATACCTCAAATATGCACATTTTTCGAACAAAACATAGATTTATTGTATAACATGTTATAAGACTGTCATCTGATGAAGTTAGTTTGGTTGGTTCTTGGTTAGTTAGGTTGGCTTTGTGCATGCTACCTGTGCGGTGAAAAATGTCTGTCCTTTTTTGTATTTGGTGGTGAGCTAACATAAATATGTGGTGTTTTCGCTGTAAAACATTTTAAAAATCGGACATGTTGACTGGATTCACAAGATGTGTATCTTTCATTTGCTGTATTGGACTTGTTAATGTGTGAAAGTTAAATATTTCTAAAAAATATCTTTTGAATTTCGCGCTCTGCCTTTTCGGTGGAATGTGGGAGGAGTTCCGCTAGCGGAACGCCAGAGCCAGACAGGTTAACTCGGAACTACAAAATCTGACTTTAGTGAATTCAAGACAACTGGGAACTCAGGGAAAAATAGCTACGACTGGGAAAATACATTTTGAACTTTCATCCAACTCGGAATTGTAAATCCGGAACTCTGGCCTGTTTCTAGAGCTGTGACCTGAAGATCACTAACGTCATGATTCGACCAGTGGTCTTGAAAGCACCATAAATCCAGAGAATGGCAGACTTTGATGGCAAAATTTGCCCATGAAGGACCACTGCGAAAAGTGAAAAAAAAATAAAAAGTGAAAAGTGTGGTGTACCACAGGGCAGCTCTCTAGGCCCTCTACTCTTTTTTTATTTTCACCAATGACCTGCCATTGGCATTAAACAAAGCATGTGTGTCCATGTACGCTGATGATTCAACCATACACACATCAGCAACCACAGCTAATGAAGTCACTGAAATCCTTAACAAAGAGTTGCAGTCTGTTTTGGAATGGGTGGCCAATAATAAACTGGTCCTGAACATCTCTAAAACTAAGAGCATTGTATTTGGTACAAATTCTAGACCTCAGCTGAATCTGGTAATGAATGGTGTGGCTGTTGAACAAGTTGAGGAGACTAAATTACTTGGCGTAAGCTTAGATTGTAAACTGTCATGATCAAAACAAATAGATTCAATGATTGTGAAGATGGGGAGAGGTCTGTCCGTAATAAAGAGATGCTCTGCTTTTTTAAAACCACACTCCAAAAAGCAAGTTCTGCAGGCTCTAGTTTTGTCTAATCTTGATTATTGTTCAGTCGTGTTGTCCAGTGCTGCAAGGAAAGACCTAGTTAAGATGCAGCTGGCCCAGAACAGAGCGGCACGTTTTGCTCTCATTGTAATCAGAGGGCTGATATAAATACTATGCATGCCAGTCTCTCTTTGCTAAGAGTTGCGGAGAGACTGACTGCATCACTTACTTTTATAAGAAACAATGTGTTGGAAATCCCAGATTGTTTACATAGTCAACTTACACACAGCTCTGACACACACACTTATCCCACCAGACATGCCACCAGGGGTCTTTTTACAGTCCCCGAATCCAGAACAAATTCAAGAAAGCGTACAGTATTATATAGAGCCCTTATTGCATGGAACTTGCTTTCATCTCATATTGCTCAAATAAACAGCAAACCCGGTTTAAAAAAACAGATAAAGCAACACCTCACGGCACAATGCCTCTCCCCTATTTGACCCCAGACTGTTTGTGTGTATGTATTGACATGTAGGCTGTGTGTGCCTTTTTTTATTTTATTATGTAGTTCTGTCCTGGAGCTGTTCTTGTCTATTGATGTTCTGTATTATGCATGGTTTCCAGGAAGAGTAGCTGCTGCTTTTGCAATAAAATACAAAAAAAGGTGAATCCAAAAATGTATTGTATACTGCAGCATAAATTATGTAATATGCCAGGGAAATATGTATACTGTAGCTAAGAAAGTAATACTAAGTATATGTTGTGTGGTAAGCTGTTAGTCATGTGCCTCCCCCAAATAATTTGGTCTATTTTCACCTCTTAATTTCGCCTACTGTTCTGACTTGGCGGTGCACATTTTTTTTAAATTTTTTTTATTTAACCTTTATTTAACCAGGTAGGCAAATTGAGAACACGTTCTCATTTACAATTGCGACCTGGCCAAGATAAAGCAAAGCAGTTCGACACATACAACAACACATAGTTACACATGGAGTAAAAACAAACATATAGTCAATAATACAGTGAAAAAAATAAGTCTACAGTATATACAATGTGAGCAAGTGAGGTGAGATAAGGGGGGTGAAGGCAAACAGATATATGTATAAATAAATAAAAATATAAAAAGGCCATGGAGGCGAAGTGAGTACAACACAGCAAGTAAAATAAAAACTAAAAAAAACACTGGAATGGTTGGTTTGCATTGGAAGAAAGTGCAAAGTAGAGACAGAAATAATGGGGTGCAAAGGAGCAAAATAAATTAATAAATAAATACAGTAGGTAAAGAGGTAGTTGTTTGGGCTAAATTGTAGATGGGTTATGTACAGGTGCAGTAATCTATGAGCTGCTCTGACAGCTGGTGCTTAAAGCTAGTGAGGGAGATAGGTGTTTCCAGTTTCAGAGATTTTTGTAGTTCGTTCCAGTCATTGGCAGCAGAGAACTGGAAGGAGAGGCGTCCAAAAGAAGAATTGGTTTTGGGGGTGACTAGAGAGATATACCTGCTGGAGCGCGTGCTACGGGTAGGTGCTGCTATGGTGACCAGCGAGCTGAGATAAGGGGGGACTTTACCTAGCAGGGTCTTGTAGATGACCTGGAACCAATGGGTTTGGCGACGAGTATGAAGCGAGGGCCAGCCAACGAGAGTGTACAGGTCGCAGTGGTGGGTAGTATATGGGGCTTTGGTGACAAAACGGATGGCACTGTGATAGACTGCATCCAATTTATTGAGTAGGGTTTTGGAGGCTATTTTGTAAATGACATCACCGAAGTCGAGGATTGGTAGGATGGTCAGTTTTACAAGGGTATGTTTGGCAGCATGAGTAAAGGATGCTTTGTTGCGGAATAGGAAGCCAATTCTAGATTTGACTTTGGATTGGAGATGTTTGATGTGGGTCTGGAAGGAGAGTTTACAGTGTAACCAGACACCTAGGTATTTGTAGTTGTAGCCTATAACCTATTTTTGACAAAAGTAATCATCGAATATTGTAAGAGCTTTCATTGTCTGCTTATATGCCCCCTTTATTTATCCTATGGTTCTGACTTGGTGTTCAGGGATAACACTGTAAGAACAAAAGTGTTGAACAAATAGTTATATTGACTACGTCCGTCCTAGCTCGCTCATTAATGTCTTAATCCAAATTACAGATTGCATCTTATCCGCTTGTTGTCCCCTTATGCCATAGTTTGTACATTTCAATTGTCAGTAGAAACCACATTTGTTTAAGCAAGTCAGCCATATCAGCCATTACTTTTTAAATGGCAGTAATTGAGGCTGAATGAACTGTTTCACTGCCAGACAAGGCTCCGCTGATAGCCAGGTGTAGCAGTGGTAAAGTGTTGGGACTGATGTTGGGACTCTGCTGTTGGGACAGCTTTATGTAGGCCCTAACAGTTTGTGTGCACAGTTTGTCACCGGTATAGTGCAATTAATGTATTATTTAGTGTTGTGCAGTGGCTTTGCTGGCATGCATCCCACATAGTTTTTTTTGCCCGACTAAGATTTACATGCTAAAATCGCCACTGCTTATGACAAAAAAAAACACTCAACCCCTGTCTACCAAAAGTCTCCTTTTGTTACCATACACATGACATTGGACGGGTGTATAACAACTCATTTCAATGCATTCAAAATGTTGAACTCATTGGCTAGCAGTAGAGCTTTTTGTGATTATCTTGTCTGAGTCTTCACTGCACCATTATATTTGTATTTTGTACTTGATGTGTCACTGTTAGCGTTGCAAAGCTACAAGTAATTTACCAAAGTTACCGGAATCTACAGTAATTTGGGTAATTTACATTAAATCTATGGCAATCTATTGTAACTTTGGTCATTTTATACTTGAATAACTTGTAAAAACATTGAAAGTGTCAAGTAATATACCCTCCCTTTGCAACCCTAGTCACTGCTACATCATGAAGCAGATGGAGAGAAATAAATAAGCACAGTACGCCTGACGCGCTCGCCAGCTGATAAAATAAAATGGCACAGTACAAACTGACTGAAAGAGACAATTATTTAGTTATTTGACAGCTCACAATCCATTTGGATTAGCAGGGATGTGTGGGTGGTCTGCATTTAACTGTAATCCATTTTAGCTTTGATAAACATGATAAACAACATGCCTAAAGTGTCATACTTAAATAAAACTAGAAAAAAATCCTAACGACTTAGAAGTCAAACAAGCCCTGGGTTTCATTAGATCATAGTGCCATATAATCAACAAGTTGACTCATGGGATGTCATGGTGTGAGAACCATGGTAACAGAGTGTGTGTATGAGAGCGAGAGAGAGAGCGCACTATTGGGGAGTTTCCATCTGCGACAGTGTCATGTAAGGTGACAGAGGCGAGACCATTCAGCAGGCGGTACCAGCATGCATTTCAGGGTGGGCAGGGGAGCATTAACCAAAACAGAACCTAATAGGAAAGTTAGATTTACACTTTTCACACGCACACTGCCATGTGACACCTCCAGTGTTTTACAAGGGAGAAATACTGCTGACTTATTCTTCACATCCAATCATTTGGATGAGTGGTCACTGGTCACCCATTCAGACCTACAGTATTAGAAGTGTTACTGGTTCGACTCTACCTAGAGCTAGACATTAATCATTTGGATAATGAAGAAAGCCTCTAACCACATTCAATGGCTTGCGGGGGCAACAAACTATGACCTTTCCAGACTTTACATAACTACTGTATAATGACTTTAATTGTGTGATCATAAGTAGGGAGGTGACCAATACATTGATTGATTGACTAATCAATCAATGGCACTATGTTTTCATAACGGTAAGAGTCTGACTTGCTATGTCCTCCAATGTCATTCCTCAAAAAGCTTTGCACACAACAGCCAGACAGTAGAGGTGCAGTTTTAAAGTGTGCAAATACCCTGACCGCATTATACTAAACATCGATCAGTACACTTTTTCATAGGCCTGCACCAATATACTCGGGATAAACTGTAATTATTTGCACAGATTTTGGTAAAACACAACAAAATATGTATTCACTGTTGTTGATTCGTGATCTGAAAAAGGAAGACGTTTGAATTCTAAAGGAAGCCAACAGTGCCACCTAATGACGTCAGAAAACAACTGCATTCCTCCATGTCAAACGAAACTCCACTGAATACCCATTCAAACTTTCTGCACAGCGCTAATACAGTTTTGAATTTCTCTGCAAACACCCGGTTGACAGTTTGGATGCAGATTTCAATCTAAATACAATCTGTGAAAACAAACAGACAATCACCCCACCCAAAGTATGGACAGTCAAAGCTCATGTATTCAAACATTTCCCTCTCACCTTAAATGATCATCCTCTATTGGAAAATAAAAAACTACAGGCAGTAAATAAAGAATCAGTGATGCAGTATGTGATGCTGAAATACTGTAAATAACTACAAGCATTTCCAGGTCCAGGTTGTTCCTTGCGGTTTTACTCCGTTTTCTTCTGTTTGGTGCCTAATGAACACACGTTTTGTTACTAGATGGAGTGTTGCCAGGAAATGTTCAAATGTCAGCCCTTCGATGAGTGAAGTTAAACCAAAAGGTTCTTTAAAAGCTCTCTGTTTATCACTTGTTGGGGATGCTATTTGAAAGAGCATAGATGACAAGACTGTATGACACCCCTCACATCTACCAGGAAACGTATTTGACATTGGCGTCATGGCGTTTTAAGAACTTCAGAGCTGTCGAGTAATTTCAAGGCAGCTAATTAGGAAAAAGTAGTGTCTTTTTAATCAAATGTTATCCATGTCAGACATTCAAACCTATGCTGTATTGCTCTGTTCATTTTATTTATATTTCTCATTTGTACTAAAAAAAACTAGGAACACCTAATTCCACTTTTAAATGTGAATAAAAAAATCCTAAGCATAACGTCAATAATGCAAAATAGCAACTGTCTCTGCGGTCTAAATGTGGCTTTAAATTTTGGCCATCCCCAGAAGTATTCCTGTAATCTCAGGCCTTCACACTGTAATCTGTCACTCCATTCTCATTCACTGACAGTAGCCATGGTGATTACGTAAATGGCTGGTTTTAGTTTACAATGGAACCGTTTTCCATTCCCTGATGGCAAAAATACGTGTGTGTATGTGGAAGGAGCGTATCCTTTCCTCGCTGTGAAAGGACATAAGAGAACTCAGTATCAATCCAAAGAATGAACTGCAGGCACTCTGGGAAATTAGCTATCCAGCCAGCGTGGCCCACAGTGAGAGTGCACTACCCCAAATTGAGATCAGGCCCATGAATGCGTTTTTCAAATTGTGTCATAATAAATGTAAAAAATCTTCCCTTATGTTACTAAAACGGATAACTGAAATGCCTTAGTTGTTTCACTGGCAGTTTCTCCCTCTCAATAGGAACTATCTTTCTCTGGCTTTTCATGCTATCAACACCCTGGTGACATTACATCCTAAGCTTCTGAAGCCTTCCAGTATCACATGGGACATCAAGCCAGCTCCTTGAGAAGACAGTGGACTTTGTGTTAGATCCAAGCATCCAAACACTCACTCCCACACAGTTACTCACTGAGCTTTTCTGAAGACTTGCTACAGTTTTGGCAGTAAATGTACAAACCTACACGTTTAAATCACATCTACTGTAACTGTTTACGTACAAATTGGTATTAGTGTGTACACAAATGCTGCCCGCTTACTGTTTCCCAAGAGGTCATGGGGCTCGGACTGCCTCCTCCCTGTCCGTCTGTCCGGCTCCTTCTTCTTCTTGCTCGCCCTCAGGCTCCCGAATCGCTTCATGGGGCACGATGGGACACAAGTATAGTGTATAAACCCAAGTAGAACATATCCAACTAAATACGAGATATGATTCAATCAAGCCTGACAAGACCCGATTCAAGCATCAATGTTCACCTTGCAGAATCCGCACTTGAAACAAGCTGGGTCAATATTCTCCTTTAGGAGCCCTGCCAAACTGATCCAAGGACAATACTGAGTAGTGACCGTCAATCCAAGTAGATGATCCCAGGGGTTCTCTCCAAAATAGGCAGCGTGGAGAGACTGAGATTAGAGCCAGCTAGATAGTTCACAGTAGAAACACAGTAGGAAGGGAAGCAGGAAAGAAATCAGGCAGACAGGCTGAAAGCTTAACCCCCAGAGGAGAGCTGGTCTCATAAATCTCCTTCAGCTCTGAATCGGCTATTCTTCTTAAACGCACTTCCCAAGAGAACCTGTTCTGTCCTTCTTTCCCTGCAGCTCTCTCTCTCTCTCTACCTCCCTCTGAATGTTTGAACGCTCTGATCCACTGAGGCGTCCAGCAGCAACAGAGTCCCTGCTGCCGTAGACTGTCATGTACAGCTGTGTGGCTGGTGTTCCTTTAAAAAAGAGACTGCATCACAGAGGCTGTAAAAGGAAACGAAACCCGCTCCCTCTCTCACACACACACACACACACTCTTTATCTCTGACAGCGATTGGCTCTGAGCAAAGCCCTGACAACCCCCCCCCGGCTGCCGCTCAAGCTCTCCTGTTCTTCCAGAACTCTCCATCTCTCTCACACAACACACAACTTTCCTGCGTAGTGTTGCTTTAGCATGTGCTAGTGTTGATAACAGGTATCTAACAATATAACATGGTTTTATTACAGAAGTGCCTCAGTAGAAATCAACAATCAGGATGGAGAATACGATGGACGTTCACTGATACATAATATTTTTCATTCAAGGGTCAAAGCCACACACTCACACACACTAATGCATGGACTAAGCCGATGCCCCAGTGACAAGCATCAGTACCTGTAAATTACAGACCACAGGTTAGTATGAGAAGGGAAAAGTATGCTGGGAACTACCTGGCTAGTCATAGGTAAAGCCTGGGTGGTCCTGAGGATTTTTAACTTGAACAAAACTACCAATCTTGTTCAGGGAGACCATCATTAATAGCACTTTTGTAAAAATCCAAAGCTTTGGAGACGTTTTTTGTGGGGTTGAGCATTCTGCCTTCTGCATGGAAGAGCAGCACACGGCCTCAGAGCTACTGTTCTTTTCTCAGCCCCTGATATGCTAAAGACTATCTGAGGTAAGCTTGAGTTGGTTTGTGTGTAGGGAGCAGTCTTTTTTAAGAGTGGTGATATTTCTTTCTTTGGGAAGTCTACGCTCAACTGAACACTGGCTGGAGCAGGGGCGTGTGTGAGAGGGAGAGCAGATTGTTTCGTCAACGCAGTCGTCGTTCTGGAAAACGCCACAGGTCAGCAGCGACCACACAGTCAGTTGTATTGTAAACACCATGGGGCTAATGAAGTCACAACAGAGAATTCAAAAGCAACAACAAATCAACACTAACATTATAATTCCACAAAGCTCTTTACACCTCCTACCTGGGAGCCAAAGTCCATAATTAATGTTGACGACAAAGAGATCAGGAATAACCGACTGAAACCAAACTTAAATTGCCAAATGCCCCCTCCATCCCCTCATTGATGCCCATTGCAACCCCAGAAAACTGTGACAATGTAAAAATGGCTCGACTCTTCTTCAGACGGCAGTGTTTGGCTTATATAAGAATAATTAAATAGGCTCTGATGGATCTCCTCTCATATTCATCATATCCCTGTCTCTGCCTTGTGATTTCCTGTTTAGAGGGGCACTAATGTGCCAGTAAATCTCCAAGCAACCTTATTTAAGTCCGATTTTTTTTCTTCTTGTGAGCGGGATTTAACTAATCCCTCCCAAAATCGTTTGACTTTCTTCTTTTTTTTTTAAACCTAAATGCAATTAGGAGTACAGGCCAAAGAGAGAAGGGTGAGAGGGAGGGGGAGAGAGGAAGAGGGGGGAGGGAGATGGAGAAAGGGAGAGGGGGAGAGAAAGGGCAAATGAGAGCGAGATAACAAGATAGAGAGGTTGTGTGAGGGAGGGAAAGAGAGAGAAAGACAAAGAGAGAAGGGCAGAGACCGTGGGGCAGAGAGAGATAGCGAACAAGATGGAAGAGAGATTGTGAGAAATGTCCCTGACTTTGCTTGACCACTTGGACATTTAGCTCGGAATCCTTTCATGTACTGCTGGTACACATTCAGCAGATAAAAATGTGTTGGGGTGTGTGTGTGTGTATGTTGTTATCACTTGTTTGCATCATGGCTTCAAGCCATGACCTTTACCATTATAGTCCTTACTCACAGTATAGGTCCCTTACTTTATCACACCCCAGTACTAACCCTGCAGCACTGGGGGCTCATGGGAAAACATGTACATAATAGTTCAATACATTCATAAAGGGGTGGGGGTGGGAGGGTTCAATTCTGCGGGATTCTATGACAACCTCATCTGCTGGCTGCTGAAGGTCAACTTGTGTTCCTGGACAGAATCCAGATCAGTCTAGGCCATGCTAATTACTCACCTGTTGACACCTTCTTAATAAAACCTCTTAAAACACACAAGAATTTACAGAGTGGGAGCCATGTGTGGAAATGACCTACCCGTCTGTCAAAGGTGCCTCTAACGCAGCTTGGTTTGAAGTGAGAACCTGGTGAACTTGCATGCTAATGCAGAATATGGCAACATACTAAGAACGAAATGTGAGGTCTGTACCAAACCTGTGTTCAAGGACTGTACCAAACCTGTGTTCAAGGACTGTACCATACCTGTGTTCAAGGACTGTACCAAACCTGTGTTCAAGGACTGTACCATACCTGTGTTCAAGGACTGTACCATACCTGTGTTCAAGGACTGTACCATACCTGTGTTCAAGGACTGTACCATACCTGTGTTCAAGGACTGTACCATACCTGTGTTCAAGGACTGTACCATACCTGTGTTCAAGGACTGTACCAAACCTGTGTTCAAGGACTGTACCAGACCTGTGTTCAAGGACTGTACCAAACCTGTGTTCAAGGACTGTACCAAACCTGTGTTCAAGGACTGTACCAAACGTGTGTTCAAGGACTGTACCAAACCTGTGTTCAAGGACTGTACCATACCTGGGTTTGTTGGCTTTCTAAAACTTTAGCTGCGCTTGATTTAACCTGTCCAGATCTGCACCAGAGGAAGATCCTTCTCTCCATCACTACATGTCAACTTCACAACAACAGAGTATAACTATGGGTTGTGCTATAAGCAAAAGAGTTGCAAACTGTTAAAGTCCCTGGCCTCACCCCCTATAGGGTGATTATAGGATGAATAGCCAATCTCCAATGAGCACAAACACCTGTCAAAACCTCTTTCCACGGCAACCAAGACTAAGCTCTCCTTGTAAGCCAAATAACTTGATATCCGTATTGAGAAGGGAGAATGGTCAGTAGTCTAACCAGTGTTAATAAATAAATAATATATGGCCTAGATTGTTTGCCCATATTGTTCACCCACACATGGCAGTGTCGAAATAATTTAAAATGAGTGCAGGAAATGCAGAAATTGATGAAAATGCAGAAAAAAACTGTATAAAACTATCAGAATGGAGAAAGACCCATTGAAATCACTTAGGGTGGCAACACATACATTCTAAGGTCACGCACTACTCATATAGCAAATTTAGAACTTTTATTATTTAAAATATGAAATACCGTCATTCCGTCCATTTAAAAAAAAAAAAAATTATACCGTGATCTGATATGTTGGCCATATCGCTCAGCCCTATCCAGGCCAACTATAACTGTTTCCCACAATTCCATAACTAGAGCTCAGTATTACAGCAGAATGAAGCCAGCCAGTACAGCCACACATCTACTGTCTGGTTCATGGACAGGCCACCAATGTTTCTTACACAATCAAACAGAATGGCTAACCACAAAACAAAATGACCACACACACCAAGAGAAGACACACATATTGTCATGTACGTGTGACAGCATGTTTCTCAACTCAGCAGCCCACAATCCATACAACAAATCTGAATGATTGAGGGGTGTTTTAGTGTACTCACATACCTAAGTGACTTGCACCCATACTCACAATTCCAACATAATTCATTCACAACTAAACATTGTCCTCCCTCTGTTCTCTAAAGCACGGCTCGCAATGTGGCTGAGAATGGGCCTTTCTCACAACACACAAGCATTTCTAAGGTCCTACGATGCTTTTCTTTCTGCTTTCAGTTTGCCCTCCACAAGTTAGCAATTAACAGAGAGCAAAAACACTGCTTGAATTTGGAAATACAAATACACTGTAATCTGGCAAGCATTTTGATCTAGATATGCCTTTGGAGCAAGTATTCAGCCACAGAGTTCCAGGGTACTGGATGTTCATTCCTGCCCTAAGATGGAGGGATCCATGATGGAATCCCTTTTCTGGACAGTGTGCAGAGAGATTTAGCCCAGTCATGTGGCTAATAGGGAGGCCCGACATTTACACTGACTCTGAGAACGTTGTGACTGTCACGCCGCTAAAATAAGGGCTTCTGTGACACCCTGATGTCACTCTCCTGTTCCAGTGCTAACTGGCCAGTCAGCTGCTCCGCGCGCGAGGACGCTCACTGGCGATGCTCTGTTTATTTGATGGTTGCCGAGCGACTGGGGTTGTGAAAGGGGAGAGTGATTATGGGATTTCTGCTGGAGGGTTTAGGGGGAGCTGCTGCTGTGTGGTCACTCGGTACACAGAGAATCACAGTGAAGCATAGGCTATACGAACACACACACATTTATTCCACACAGAGGTATGCTTCACACTAACAGATATACAAACATTTAGTCCACACAGAGGTATGCTTCACACTAACAGATATACAAACATTTAGTCCACACAGAGGTATGCTTCACACTAACAGATATACAAACATTTAGTCCACACAGAGGTATGCTTCACACTAACAGATATACAAACATTTAGTCCACACAGAGGTATGCTTCACACTAACAGATATACAAACATTTAGTCCACATAGAGGTATAATTCATACTAAGGGATATACAAACACAAACACACACCATTGAAAAGCTGCTCGGGGAGGAAATGATCTACACTGACCTCTCCACCAGTAACACGATCTACACTAACCTCTCCACCAGTAACACGATCTACACTAACCTCTCCACCAGTAACACGGTCTACACTAACCTCTCCACCAGTAACACGATCTACACTAACCTCTCTATCAGTAACACGAGCTACACTAACCTCTCTACCAGTAACACGAGCTACACTAACCTCTCTACCAGTAACACGAGCTACACTAACCTCTCTACCAGTAACACGATCTACACTAACCTCTCTACCAGTAACACGATCTACACTAACCTCTCTACCAGTAACACGAGCTACACTAACCTCTCTACCAGTAACATGATCTACACTAACCTCTCTACCAGTAACATTGGTTGCCGATAGCCTGCATACCACAGCTTGAAGGTTGAAATGTTGCGTCCTTAAACAGTGCACATAATCTTCTCTTTCCTTTTGCTTAACATACTATGTCATCTCCAGCACCTGCTTAAAGCACTGGACCGTTGTTATTGTATACTGTACTGACATGGCCAGTAGAGGGCACAATGTGTCGGGACTGAAACCACGGTGACGGGACAGATCCAAGGTTGATTGACAACACCTTCCTATGGCCTCCTCCAACACTCACCAGTGTGCGGTAACTTAGGACCACTGGCCCAGTAGTAGGATGGGACTGCAGAATCTCAAGTACACATTTGTTTGAAGGTAGACTCAGGAACATGACATCATCATACAAAGCAAGGGGACTTCTTTCTCACAGACTTTTACAACATTTAAATCTGCCAAGACTGCTACCATTGGCACTTCCCAATGTACAGTACATACAGCGCATTCGTTAAGTATTCAGACCCCTTGACTTTTTCCACATTTTGTTACGATACAGCCTTATTCTAAAATGGATGAAGTTGTTTTTTCCATCATCAATCTACACACAATACCCCATAATTACAAAGCAAAAACAGGTTTTTAGAAATTGTTGCAAAGGTATACTACTGTTCAAAAGTTTGGGGTCCCTTAGAAATGCCCTTGTTTTTGAAAGAAAAGCACATTTTTTGTCCATTAAAATAACAAAATTGATCAGAAATACAGTGTAGACATTGTTAATGTTGTAAATGAGTATTGAAGTTGGAAACGGCTGATTTTTTAAATAGAATATCTACATAGGCGTACAGAGGCCCATTATCAGCAACCATCACTTCTGTGTTCCAATGGCACATTGTGTTAGCTAATCCAAGTTTATAATTTTAAAAGGATAATTGATCATTAGAAAACCCTTTTGCGATTATGTTAGCACAGCTGAAAACTGTTGTACTGATTAAAGAAGCAATACAACTGGCCTTCTTTAGACTAGTTGAGTATCTGGAGCATCAGCATTTGTGGGTTCGATTACAGGCAAAACACCAGTCTCAACGTCAACAGTGAGGAGGCGTCTCCGGGATGCTGGCCTTCTAGGCAGAGTTGCAAAGAAAAAGCCATATTTCAGACTGGCCAATAACAAGAAAATATTAAGATGGGTAAAAGAACACAGACACTGGACAGAGGAACTCCGCCTAGAAGGCCAGCATCCCGGAGTCTCCTCTTCACTGTTGACGATGAGACTGGTGTTTTGCGGGTACTATTTAGTGAAGCTGCCAGTTGAGGACTTGTGAGATACTTAGTGCTCCAGATACTCAACTAGTCTAAAGATGGCCAGTTGTACTGCTTCTTGAATCAGGACAACAGTTTTCAGCTGTGCTAACATAATTGCAAAAGGGTTTTCTAATGATCAATTATCCTTTTAAAATGATCAACTTGGATTATCTAACACAACGTGCCATTGGAACACAGGAGTGATGGTTGCTGATAATGGGCCTCTGTACGCCTATGTAGATATTCCACAAAAAAATCTGCCGTTTCCAACTTCAATACTCATTTAAAACATTAACAATGTCTATACTGTATTTCTATTCAATTTGATGTTATTTTAATGGATAAAAAAAGGGCTTTTCTTTCAAAAACAAGGACATTTCTAATTGACCCTAAACTTTTGAACGGTGGTGGATAAAATAAAAAATGGAAATATCACATTTACATAAATATTCAGACCCTTTACTCAGTACTTTATTGAAGCACCTTTGGCAGCGATTACAGCTTAGAGTCTTCTTGGGTATGACGCTACAAGCTTGGCACACCATGTGAATGCACCAATTTGTAAGTCGCTCTGGATAAGAGCGTCTGCTAAATGACTTAAATGTAATGTAAATGTATTTATCCCATTCTTCTCTGCAGATCCTCTCAAGCTCAGTCAGGTTGGATGGGGGAATGTCGCTGCATAGCTATTTTCAGGTCTCTCTAGAGATATTTGAATGGGTTCAAGTCCGTGTCCTGGCTGGGCCCCTCAAGGACATTCAGAGACTTGTCCCAAAGCCCCTCCTGTGTTGTCTGGGCTGTGTGCCTCGGGTCATTGTCCTGTTGGAAGGGGAACCTTTGTCCCCAGTCTGAGGTCCTGGAGCAGGTTTTCATCAAGGATCTCTCTGTACTTTGCTCTGTTCATCTTTCCCTCGATCCTGACTAGTCTCCCAACCCCTGCCACTGAAAAACATCCCCACAGCATGATGCTGCCACCAGCATGCTTCAACGTAGGGATGGTGCCAGGTTTCCTCCAGACATTACGCTGGGCATTCAGGTCAAAGAGTTCCATCTTGGTTTCATCAGATCAGAGAATCTTGTTTCTCATGGTCTTTAGGTGGCTTTTGGCAAACTCAAAACAGTGCTCGTGTGTCTTTTACTGAGGAGTGGCTTCCATCTGGCCACTACCATAAAGGCCTGATTGGCTGGAGTGCTGCAGAACCTCCTGGAAGGTTCTCCCATCTAAACAGAGGAACTCTGGAGCTCTGTCAGAGTGACCCTCGGGTTCATGGTCACCTCCCTTACCAAGGCCCTTCTCCCCCATTTGCTCAGTTTCGCCGGGCGGCCAGCTCTAGGAAGAGTATTGGTGGTTCCAAACTTCTTACATTTAAGAATGATGGAGGCCACTGTGTTCTTCGGGACCTTCAATGGCGAACCACCAATGGGGGACCTTTTTAGTACCCTTCCCCAGATCTGTGCCTCGACACAATCATGTCTCGGAGCTCTATGGACAATTCCTTCAACCTCATGGCTTGGCTTTTGCTCTGACAGGCACGGTCAACAGTGGGACCTTATATGGACAGGTGTGTGCCTTTCCAAATCATGTCCAATCAATTGAATTTACCACAGGTGGACTCCAATCAAGTTGTAGTAACATCTCAAGGATGATCAGTGGATACAGGATGCACCTGAGGTCAATTCCGAGTCTCATAGCAAAAGGTCTGAATACTTATGTAAATAAGGTATTTCTGAAAACCTGTTTTTGCTTTGTCATTATGGGGTATTGTGTGTTGATTGATGAGGAAAACAATTTATTTAAACTATTTTAGAATAAGGCTGTAACGTAACAAACTGTGGAAAAAGTCAAGTGGTCTGAATACTTCCAGAATGCACTGTACATGGTAGATAAAAGCCTTTCTGCACTTCCTTACCAGGTGCAATCTACATTCAAGCGATCTATACAGTCCTGTGACAATATATATAACCTAGCGTGCAAGAAATGGCACATGATGTCTTAACGTCATTGCAACCAGTTTTTCCAGTGGGAACAATGATCTGTACACCGATCAAGGGCATGATGTTGTCTCTGCAGAAGCCCCTAGTTATCTCTGGAAAAACAACTCCATCAAAACAACATTCCAGCAGGTCCAGGGGTCTAATCGGACCTCCAGTGGCCTAGATACACAGACCACTCCTGTGTGTGTGTGTGCGTATCAATGGTGTGTGTGTGTGTGAGTGCATGTGCGTGTGCGTAAGAGAGAGACAGTGAGAGAAAGAGGGAGCAGTTGTTTTGACCACTTATGCTCTCTGTATGAGGTCAACCTGGCATTATGCAACAGATCTCGTACTATTGTCCTACTGTCTGATGATGCAGATGAATTAGTGTGCTTGTTAAAATCTCACTTCTGCAATCTGACATACTTTTTTATTATTAGTGTGCTTGATGAAAACAGGAACACTACTGTTATTGGTGTGCTTGATGAAAACAGGGACACTACTGTTATTGGTGTGCTTGATGAAAACAGGAACACTACTGTTATTGGTGTGCTTGATGAAAACAGGAACACTACTGTTATTGGTGTGCTTGATGAAAACAGGGACACTACTGTTATTGGTGTGCTTGATGAAAACAGGAACACTACTGTTATTGGTGTGCTTGATGAAAACAGGAACACTACTGTTATTGGTGTGCTTGATGAAAACAGGAACACTACTGTTATTGGTGTGCTTGATGAAAACAGGAACACTACTGTTATTGGTGTGCTTGATGAAAACAGGAACACTACTGTTATTGGTGTGCTTGATGAAAACAGGGACACTACTGTTATTGGTGTGCTTGATGAAAACAGGAACACTACTGTTATTGGTGTGCTTGATGAAAACAGGAACACTACTGTTATTGGTGTGCTTGATGAAAACAGGAACACTACTGTTATTGGTGTGCTTGATGAAAACAGGAACACTACTGTTATTGGTGTGCTTGATGAAAACAGGAACACTACTGTTATTGGTGTGCTTGATGAAAACAGGGACACTACTGTTATTGGTGTGCTTGATGAAAACAGGAACACTACTGTTATTGGTGTGCTTGATAAACGGGAACACTACTGTTATTGGTGTGCTTGATGAAAACAGGAACACTACTGTTATTGGTGTGCTTGATGAAAACAGGAACACTACTGTTATTGGTGTGCTTGATGAAAACAGGAACACTACTGTTATTGGTGTGCTTGATGAAAACAGGAACACTACTGTTATTGGTGTGCTTGATGAAAACAGGAACACTACTGTTATTGGTGTGCTTGATGAAAACAGGGACACTACTGTTATTGGTGTGCTTGATGAAAACAGGAACACTACTGTTATTGGTGCGCTTGATGAAAACAGGAACACTACTGTTATTGGTGTGCTTGATGAAAACAGGAACACTACTGTTATTGGTGTGCTTGATAAACGGGAACACTACTGTTATTGGTGTGCTTGATGAAAACAGGAACACTACTGTTATTGGTGTGCTTGATGAAAACAGGGACACTACTGTTATTGGTGTGCTTGATGAAAACCGGGACACTACTGTTATTGGTGTGCTTGATAAACAGGGACACTACTGTTATTGGTGTGCTTGATAAACAGGGACACTACTGTTATTGGTGTGCTTGATGAAAACAGGAACACTACTGTTATTGGTGTGCTTGATGAAAACAGGAACACTACTGTTATTGGTGTGCTTGATAAACAGGGACACTACTGTTATTGGTGTGCTTGCTTCAGCAGGAGCACTAGTTTAATCAGACATACTGCCTTGTAAGTGTGCTTGAAAGCACACTACTGGTATCTGACATACTTCGAAGTCTATTATTCCGGAATCTCTTGCTCTTACATTGCTTATACTAGACAATTCAATAACTTTGTCCCACAATTGCCATGTTCATTCATAGTAATGTATTTGCCCATATGTTTTTTCCAATTCAAGACATTGCAAAGATTAACTGTAGAATATGATTTTTTGTACAGATTTTGTACTGAGGATCTTGGGTTGTCATTTATTTACACACAGAAAGTGTAGACCACTCCAAGAACTATATTATCCAATATGGAAGTACTTCTAATACTTTTTATTTACCAAACTGAGTATACAAAATATTAAGAACACCTGCTTTTAATGACAGACTGACCAGGTGAATCCAGGTGAAAGCTATGATCCCTTATTGATGTCACTCGTTAAATCCACAGGAGACAGGTTAAAGAAGGACTTCTAAGCCTCGAGACAATTGAGACATGGATTGTGCATGTGTGCCATTCAGAGGGTGAATGGGCAAGACAAAATATTTAAATTGCCTTTGAAAAGGGTATGGTAGTAGGTGCCAGGCGCACTGGTTTGTGTCAAGAACTGCAACGCTGCTGGATTTTTCACACTCAACAGTTTCCTGTGTTTATCAAGAATGGTACACCACCCAAAGGACATCCAGCCAGCTTGACACAACTGTGGGAACCATTGGAGTCAACATGGGCCCAGCATCCATGTGGAACACTTTCGGCACCTTGTAGAGTCCATGCCCTGACAAACTGAGGCTGTTCTGAGGGCAAAAAGGGAGGGGATGCAACTCAATATTAGGAAGGTGTTCTTAATGTTTGGTATACTCAGAGTATACGAGATGTTTGTTTTGCAAAGTTCAATGAACGTGTTTGATTGGAACCTCTGGATTTGACCTCTTCAATAAAAGCTTCTACTGAACTTCATGTGTTGCATGGTTGTTGTATATGTGAGCCTTGTTATAGAAGTATATGATCATGCAAATAGTTTTTGCACATGTTCTTACTTTTGCAAATCAGGTTCTGGTCAATTAACAAACTTGTTTTTGTAATAAGGGGAAATACACAGATGTGCTGGTGAGAGCTTAGGTTAGACCAAGGAGGTAGAACAGAGAGTGAGTGCTGCCCTAACCAATGCAAATTCTCATTGTCCCAGCGGAAGCACACCTTTTTATGAATCAGAGCTTAATTTCACCTTTTGTCACCTGATGAAGATCCTTCTGCATGAAAACGTTGGTCAATAAAGGTGGTAATTGGGAGCATATGCAGAGTACAGGCCTTTTGGTTATTTTCTATTTCCAAATAACACATGACTTGCCTAGTTAAATAAAGGTTAAAAAAAAAAATTTGCTTTCCCAATATTGCAGTCAATATACAGTACCACTCAGAAGTTGACACACCCACTCATTCAAGGCTTTTTCTTTATTTTTCACAAATTTCTACATTGTAGAATAATAGTGAAGGCATCAAAACTATGAAATAACACATATGGAATCATGTAGTAACCAAAAAAGTGTAAAACAAATCTAAATATATGATATATTTTAGATTCTTCAAAGTAGCCACCCTTTGCCTTGATGACAGCTTTGCACACTCTTGGCATTCTCTCAACCAGCTTCATGAGGTAGTCACCTGGAATGCATTTCAATTATCAGGTGTGCCTTGTTAAAAGTAAATCTGTGGAATTTCTTTCCTTCTTAATGCATTTGAGCCAATCAGTTGTGTTGTGACAAGGCAGGGGTGGTGAGTAGGTGTGTCCAAACATTGACCAGTACTGTATATAAACATTGTATTTCTGTTGTACTCACTCCTTCTGTTCTACCTAGTTGGTCAAACTTCTCAAATCTTTTATATTTATATATTACACACTGTGATAAATGATGTACATGTCTGTAAATAGATTGGTTGTTTTTGTGTTAAACAATGTAGGAGCCAGACCAGGATGAAGTACCTGCGGATACAGGTGTGGTAGACACTTCCAATGGTTGCCATGGGAGTTCTAGAGATGATTTTGGACCGGTAGGTTTACGATTCCTGCTTTTTTTCTGACCCGTCGGTTGTTTCAGGCTGGGTAAAGGACAAACTGGGAGTGGTTACATCTGTGAAAGTTTGGAGAAGTGGAATTGTTTGTATTTTTCGTGCATCCTCCACCCAGAGGCAGCGGGCGCTGTGCTTCATGCGTCTCGGGGCTCAACCTGTGTCTTGCTTTACTCTCCGGAGCAGGGAGCCGCTCAAAGGAGTGATCAGTGGGGTAGCGTTGAGTGTAATGGTGAACCAAAAAGATTCTGGGTTCGAGTCCAGGCTCTGTCGCAGCCGGCCCAGCGTCGTCTGGGTTAGGGAGGGTTTGGCCGGCAGGAATATCCTTGTCTCATCGCGCACTAGTTACTCCTGTGGCGGGCTGGGCTGACCAGGTCGCCAGGTGTACGGTGTTTCCTCTGACACATTGGTGCGCCTGGCTTCCGGGTTGGATGGGCATTGTGTCAAGAAGCAGTGCGGCTTGGTTGGGTTGTGTTTCGGAGGACGCATGGCTCTCGACCTTCGCCTTTCCTGAGTCTGTACGGGAGTTGCAGCAATGAGACAAGACTTCAACTACCAATTGGATACCATGAAAATTGGGGAGAAAAATAATAATAACCCTGGTATTTATGACGCACGCCATTTGGTAAGATGTAGACCCGGTGGCAATGGCAAGATTGAAAATACCCTGTGTCTTGAGCTTTGACAGAGCTTCTAGCTGATGAGGTTATATTCACTATTCTGTGAGGGCCTATGTTCTGGGGTAGAATGTTTCCAATGTTTCCAATGCTGAGGCACCACGGGTGAGTGATTTGACTGGGAGCCCCCAGTGAGTAGGCCTGAAGAGAGAGATCCAGAGAGAATGAGGCTTAGTAAGGTTGGATTTGTTGCGTTTATAGCCATTGTGATCAACTGCACTGCACTGATGGAGCGGAAATCACAGAAGATAGATGTGGTAGTTGCAGCAGCAGAAAAATATTTGGGTGTGAGAGATTTTAGTGCAGAAGATCTTCAGGGAGTAGACGGCCTGGTGTAGGATTGTTTAGGGCTAAGGTAGGATGGGGTGGTGGGTTTTGGGGGGGTAGTGTATAGGTGCAGGATTTGATGGTTGTGCAATTTAAGATTATCCCTTTGTCCTTTTATTTTGTGCCCAAAATTAAATTGACAACCTGAACACCGACCTGCAAAAGGCGCAACACAGAGTCTAGTTTGCCAGAAATTCACACGAAGAAGAGATTCTAGAGCGGCGCCTGAGCCTGCGTTTTCCACCACCATCAAAAAAACAGAAAATTATGAAATTTCTTGTGGAAAAAATAGTGTTTCATCCCTCCAATAGCGTTCCAGACACTTGTAGAATATATGCCATGGTGCATTGAAGCTGTTCTGGCTCATGGTGGTCCAATTAAGACACTTTATATTGGTGTTTATTATTTTGGCACTGACCTGTACGTGTTTATTGTAACCTCTGGATTTGACCTCTTCAATAAAAGCTTCTACTGAATTTCATGTGTTGCATATGTGAGCTTTAATGTAGAAATATACCAGACTGGAAAGTTAGGCAAATAGTTTTGCTCATGATCTTACTTTTGCAAATCAGTTTCTGGACGATTAACAAACTTGTTTTTGTAGTGAGGGGACATACACAGGTGTGCTGGTAAGAGCAATGGATGTCTACATTAGACTTTTTGGACACTACCACTACAGTCTTACGGAAGAAAAGACTGCTCCGACACTCCAGGTTAGAAATGTCTGAATTTCATAATATTTTAAGTTTAAATGGTTGGATTGTTGTAGAGACTAGACGTTTAAATAACATTAATGTTTAGCATGCTGCTGTTATATTTTTTTGCTTTTTTATTTTACAGTCTAAAATGTATCTAGATTTGACTTATGTTAAAGCTCAAACTATTTATTGTGAATCGTAATATTTGATTAAAACCCTTAACATACAGTAGAATAACAGATAATATCTGACTTTGAGGAGTTGTAAACAAATTACTCAGGTAAAACGTTTTCCTGGCATGATTTAAAATACCATAATACTACCCCATGGCAGAATTAAATTGCAATACATACAGAATTGAGATACATATAGACTTGCAAATTGTATCAAATTGTTATGTCTATGTATTGTCACAATACGATTTGTATCACGTCTCTGCCAATACTCAGCCCTAATAACTACCTTATTAACAATACAAGTCTGGTAATTACAAGGGATATTCAATTAGCTACAGTACCAGTAAAAAGTTTGGACACACCTACTCTTTCAAGTGTTTTTTATTTTTAATATTTTCTACATTGTAGAATAATAGTGAAGACATCAAAACTATGAAATAACACATATGTAGTAACCAAAAAAACATTAAACAAGTCTAAATATATTTTATATTTGAGATTCTTCAAAGTAGCCACCCGTTGCCTTGATGACAGCTTTGCACACTCTTGACATTCTCTCAACCAACTTCATGAGGTTGTCACCTGGAATGCATTTCAATTAACCTTTTGCCAATAGGTGGCACAATTAGCATTTTTTATTTCTGGGTGTCGCCAAATTAAACTGCCTCGTGCTCAATTCTTGATCGTACAATATGCATAGTATTAATTCTATTGGATAGAAAACACTTTCTAGTTTCTATAGCCGTTGGAATTTTGTCTGTGGGTGACCCAGAACTCTTTCTACAGCGAAATCCATGACAGTTACTGCGATGGTCTGAGAGCGAAGCTCTGATTTCAGATCAGTTTTGAAAGTCTGTGTATATCCTATGGAACGACATGAACTGCACCCGCCTTCCCCTGGATGTCAGTAACCAATGAGAAGTGGAATGGGCATGCTGCGTAGCTCTCAGAGGTTATAAAAGGCCAAGGAGCGAGAGGAGCCTTCCTTTCCACGCTGAGCATTGCGCAGAGAGGGACCTCAGGATGCCATTTTCAAACGCTCAATTTTAAACGTCAGATGTATCCATCTGTAATTTAATTAGACATAGGTGTTAGAAGCATCATAACGAAGCTATTTTAAACCGAGTTATATCAGATTATGTGAGTATATTGCTATTTTTCGGAATTTCCTCAGTATTGCGCCTTGAGGATTTGGACACGTTATGGCAAAATAGCTATGGCTAGCTAGTGTTAGCTGCTATATCAGAAGTTGAATGCAACGTTTTACAACCAAGCAACGATTCTTTTGGACAAAGAACCACCATGGCAAGATTCTGATGGAAGCTCGTCGAAAAGTAAGAGCTATTTATGATGTTATTCCGTTTTTATGTGGAAAAATGTAAACTCAATAGTGGTGAATAGTGACGCCGTTATTGCGTCACTAGTCTGGCTGTAACGCACACTGTATGTCTAGTAACGTTAATTTTAAAAATCTAACTCTGCGGTTGCATTAATAACTAATACATCTTTCATTTCATGTCCAACCTGTATTTTTTTAGTCAAGTTTATGAATAGTTTTTGATAAAAATATTTGTATTTTCAAAATGGCGCCGGCCAGATTGCTTGAGTAGTTGAACACTATTTCCATTGTGTAAGCACGATTTGTGCCGCTAAATATGCACATTTTCGATCAAACTCTATATGGATTGTGTAATATGATGTTACAGGAGTGTCATCTGAAGAATTCTGAGAAGGTTAGTGAAAAAATTAATATATTTTGGCGATGTTGAGTTATCGCTCTCTTTGGCTAGAATCAATGCTCTGGTAACGTTTGCATATGTGGTATGCTAATATAACGATTCATTGTGTTTTCGCCGTAAAACACTTAGAAAATCTGAAATGTTGTCTGAATTCACAAGATCTGTGTCTTTCCATTGCTATGTGCTGTGTATTTTTAAGAAATGTTTTATGATGAGTAAATTGGTAATACACGTTGCTGTCTGTGGTAATTCTAGGAGCTTTGGTGAGATTTGTGATGCTGGCTGCAATGGCAAACTATGATTTATACCTGAAATATGCACATTTTTCTAACAAACCCTATCCTATACCATAAATATGTTATCAGACTGTCATCTGATGAGTTTTTTTCTTGGTTAGTGGCTATCAATATCTTAGTTTAGCCGAATTGGTGATAGCTACTGGTGTTGAGAAAAAATGGTGGACAAAGAAAAAGGGTGTCTTTTGCTAACATGGTTAGCTAATAGATTTACATATTTTGTCTTCCCTGTAAAACATTTAAAAAATCTGAAATGGTGACTTTATTCACAAGATCTGTATCTTTCATTTGGTGTCTTGGACTTGTGATTTAATGATATTTAGATGCTACTATTTAAATGTGACGCTATGCTAGTGATGCTAATCAGTGTGGGGGGGGTGGGGGGTGATCCCTGATCCGGGTTTCTGAGGCGGTAAAAGTTAACTTCTTAAGGCTGCAATCCCGTTAACGGGATGATATGACAACAGCCAGTGAAAGTGCATAAATGTAGATGATAATACAAGTTATACACATACAATTATAGATATACCTCTCCTTAATGCAACCGCTGTGTCAGATTTCAAAAATACTTTAAGGAAAAGCAAACCATGCAATAATCTGAGACGGCGCTCAGAACAAGTCAAATTAGCCGCCATGTTGGAGTCAACAGAAACCAGAAATTACATGATAAATGTTCCCTTACCTTTGATGATCTTCATCAGAATGCACTACCAGGAATCCCAGGTCCACAATAAATGCTTGATTTATTCGATAATGTCCGTTATTTATGTCCAATTAGCTACTTTGGTTAGCGCGTTTGGTAAACAATTCCAAAGTCACGAAGCGCGTTCACTAAACGTGACAATGTCCAAAAGTTCCGTAACAGTCAGTAGAAACATGTCAAACGATGTATTGAATCAATATTTAGAATGTTGTTAACATAAATCTTGAATAACGTTCCAACCGGAGAATTACATTGACTTCAGATGAGCGATGGAACGGAGCTCACTCTCACGTGAAAGGACATGGTCAAAGAATGGTCACCTCATGGCAGTGGTGACTAATTATTCTCTAATTCGGCCCCCCTCCATAGTAGAGTCATCAGGCAAAGTTCTACAGACTTGACATCTAGTGGAAGCTGTAGGAAGTGCAAACCCACTCATATCTCGCTATAATTTCAATGGGATCTTGGTTGAAAATCCACCAGCCTCAGAATTTCCACTTCCTGTTTGGATTTTTTCTGCCATATGAGTTCTGTTATACTCACAGACATAATTCAAACAGTTTTAGAAACTTCAGAGTGTTTTCTATCCAATACTATTAATAATATGCATATATTAGCAACTATGACTGAGGAGCAGGCCGTTTACTCTGGGCACCTCTGTGCACCTTTCATCCAAGCTACTCAATACTGCCCCTGCAGCCATAATAAGTTAAGAGGTGTGCCTTGCTAAAAGTTAATTTGTGGAATTTCTTTCCTTCTTAATGCGTTTGAGCCAGTCAGTTGTTGTGACAAGTTAGGGGTGGTATAGAGAAGAAAGCCCTATTTGGTAAAAGACCAAGTCCATATTATGGTAAGAACAGCTCAAATTAGCAAAGAGAAATGACAGTCCATCATTACTTTAAGACATGAAGGTCAGTCAATGCAGAAAATTGTGCAGTCACAAAACCATCAAGCACTACGATGAAACTAGCTCTCATGAGGACCGTCACAGGAAAGGAAGACCCAGAGTTACCTCTGCTGCAGAGTGTAAGTTCATTAGAGTTACCAGCCTCAGAAATTGCAGCCCAAATAAATGCTTCACAGAGTTCAAGTAACAGACAAATCTCAACATCAACTGTTCAGAGGAGACTGCATTAATCTGGCCTTCATGATTGAATTGCTACAAAGAAACCACTACTAAAGGACACCAATAAGAAGATACTTTCTTGAGCCAAGAAACACGAGCAATGAACATTAGACCGGTGGAAATCTGTCCTTTGGTCTAATGAGTACAAATTTGCGATTTTTGGTTCTAACCGCCGAGATGCAGAGTAGGTGAACGAATGATCTCCGCATGTGTGGTTCCAACCATGAAGCATCGAGGAGGAGGTGTTATGGTATTGGGGTGCTTTGCTGGTGACACTGTCTGTTATTTATTTAGAATTCAAGGCACATTTGACCAGCATGGCTACCACAGCATTCTGCAGCAATACGCCATCCCATATGGTTTGCGCCTAGTGGGACTATCATTTGTTTTTCATCAGGACAATGACCGAACACACCTCCAGGTTGTGTAAGGGCTATTTGACCAAGAAGGAGATTGATGGAGTGCTGCATCAGATGACCTGGCCTCCACAATCACCCGACCTCAACCCAACTGAGATGGTTTGGGATGAGTTGGACCACAGAGTGAAGGAAAAGCGCTCAGCATATGTGGGAACTCCTTCAAGACTGTTGGAAAAGCATTCAAGGTGAAGCTGGTTGAGAGAATGCCAAGAGTGTGGAAAAGCTGTCATCAAGTCAAAGGGTGGCTACTTTGAAGAATATAAAATATATTTTGATTTGTTTCACCCATTTTTGCTTACTACATAATTCCATATGTGTTATTTCATAGTTTTGATGTCTTCACTATTATTCTACAATGTAGAAAATAGTAAAATAATTAAGAAACTCTTGAATGAGTAGGTTTCCAAACTTTTGGCTGGTACTGTAACTAGCAACTTGCTTAAATATAAAGTACATTTGTAATGTGTGGCTGTCTATCAACTAAGAAACACATGTTGATGGATTGTTAAAATATCACTCCAAGAGGAAATGTTTGTCCTTAATATTCACAGATCTCATTCTCAACAACTGGGAAGATATGAACACCTGAAATACATTTATTTCATGACTATTTTTTTGTACCCAGCACCTGCAAGTCACTGGATGGGTGTATACTACTTATTGAAAAGAGATGAACAACTCCATAGAAAGCAACACTACTCTCCTCACCAAATACGGTCTCTATCCATCTATGTATATAATTTACACTGCTGCCTACACCATCCACCTCTTCCTGGGTCTCCCCACCAATCTCTACGTCCTGTGGCTGATAGTGACCGGAGCAGGAGGGTTGGTGGCTTCAGATTTCTTCACTCTCAACCTCGCTGTGTCTGAAATCCTCTTCTGCCTGAATTGTCTGTTGAGTATAATCTACATTTACTTCCAAATGAATGGTGCTGTACTGAGCGTTATAGGATTCTGTATGGGTTTCATCAGCACTGGTCGTCCTCTTTTCCAGTGTAGTGTCTGTGTGGAGCGTAACTTGGCGGTGGTTCACCCTGTAACCTTCCTGAAGTACAAACCCCTGAGATACAGGGTGGGGTGCTCTGGGCTGGTCTGGCTGGTGGTGCTTGGGTCCTGCTTTGTGCATGTGCTTAATGAATTCCAATTTGCAATCAATTACTTTATTTTGGGGTTTAACTTGGTTGTGTTTTCTGTGATGCTCTTCTGCTGCCTGGCTGTTCTCAGGGCGCTGAAACGCCCTGGGCCGGGGGAAGGAGACAGGGAGAGAGAAGGGATAAACATGAAGATGAGGGCCTTTAGGATAATTGTAATTATCATGGTGGCAATGCTGAGTAATTTTTTTACTATTATAGTAGCAATTCCACTTCAGAATTTCTTAGAAGACCGTAAGCTTGGTTTGGCATTCTCCATTTGTTTCTCCATCATTGTGGTCTTTGGGTTTGTGCAGCCCCTTCTCTACTTGCACAGGGTTGGGAAACTGCCCTGTATCAGGGGTCCCTGAAGAGATCTCCCTTAAAGGAGATGTTTGCTTTTTTACAACCAAATCCAAAAAATGTATGTAAATGGCATGTTATAGAAGGGGCTAGACATTTTTTCTGCGATTTCACTTGTTTTTCAGAAACTTACGTCAACCAGCGATTCATTTCCTCATCCTCATTGCGCAGTACGGGGACTCAGAAAAAACATTTAACAAATGCTCCAAAAACCCCAAAATACTTTCTTTAAGAATTGGAAACACTATCAGTATGGTGATGCAGAGGTCTTTAGATGTTGTACATATGAAAGTGTGTCATTACAAACTTTCTCTGCAAGTTATATTCCATTTTGTGTGACTTGAGTCGTTTCCCCTATCCAGGTGCTCCATTGTCCGTGTAGCTGCTGCTACAGGTAACTGCCAAAATAAAGAAAATACCAACATAGAGTGTCTTAATAGGGAGTTGAGCCACCACACCAACAGAAGAGCATTAATGCGCCTTGGCATAGATTCTACAAGTGTCTGTAATGTCCTGTGTAAAAGTACCTGCTTTCAATATATTTTGTATCTCTCCTATAATCAAGTTTTTCCTTTATTTTGGCAGTTACCTGTAGAATTGACAAAGACGTATGGTTCGAGTCGCAACAAAATTGAACATAACGTTGCGAATAAAGTTTGCAATTACACAATTTCATGTGTACAACATCTAAAGACCTGTATCAATATACTGAGAGCTTTTCCATTTCTAAAAGGACGTATTTGGGTGTTTTTGGAGCCATTGTTAATGTTTTTCAGAGCCCCCGTACTGCACAATGAGGATGAGGAAATTAATCACTATTTGGTGTAAGTTTATCAAAACCTAAAAATAAAACAAAATCGGGAGAAAAAAAAAATGTCCGGAACATTTACATCAAAAATAGAGATTTGTTTGTAACAAGGCAAAATTCTCCTTAATATGGGCTAGATTTAGCATTTCTACATGCAAATGGTGCTAAATGTTAACGCTATATCTCCAGTAGTAAAGGAATACAATTCCATGATATAAACATAATTATTAAACGCTGTCCCTGCAGCAGGTATTTTTGAGATTATGATAAGGTAAAAAAAAGTAGTGCAATGCTATTTTAGGCATTTGTAAGCCGGGTTTTTTAAACGCAAAGAAATCCAATCTATTGCTAATTGTTCATGTAGCTCCTTTAATTACTAGGTACAAGTTGTTGTCTTGTGTGAGTTTTCTATACCATTACAGGAATTAATTACAAAATACCTTTGGAACCTAACGTAAATATAACGGTTAACATTACATTTATTATCCTGAATGAAAATAATTAGTTGTAATTGTTTGAGAGTAGCCAATTTCATTTGTGTACTGCATTTACATTTATATATTGTGTGTTAATGGATTGTAATCATACTGTGTGTGGGGAATAAAAAAAAAAGCATATTTATAGAATTATTGAATAATAATGAGTTAGTATCAATCTAATAACGGAATTGTAAATGTCTTGTATTCAACCAGTCTTTCAAATGTCATTTTCTAATGTTGAAACTCACTGTATGCTGGCCTTGAAAAGGTATTTATTTTGAAGATAACATTGATTGCTTGATACTCAAGAAATGATTCCACTGAACTTCAATAGTTTCTGTCCTAATAGATATATTACAATAAGTACAATCATATACTGTATATGCTTCACCTTGAAAAAAATTGACGACTTCAATAAAAGCTTCTGCTGAAAGTCATGTTTATTTGTTGAATAATACACTGTATGACCAAAAGTATGTGGACACCTGTCATCTTAAATTTTATTCCAAGATCATGGGCATTAATATGGAGTTGGTCCCCCCCTTTGCTGCTATAACAGCCTCCACTCTCCTGGGAAGGCTTTCCACTAGATGATGGAACATTGCTGCTGGGACTTGCATCCATTTAGCCACGATAACATTTGTGACGTCGGGCACTGATGTTGGGCGATTAAGCCTGGCTCGCAGTTGGCGTTACATTTAATCCCAAAAATGTTAGATGGGGTTGAGGTCAGGGCTCTGTGCAGGCCAGTCAAGTTCTTTCACACAAATTAAAATATATATATATATTTTACCTTCATTTAACTAGGCAAGTCAGTTAAGAAAAAATTCTTATTTTCAATGAAGGCCTAGAAACAGGTTAACTGCCTTGTTCAGGGGCAGAACAACAGATTTGTACCTTGTCAGCTCGGGGATTTGAACTTGCAACCTTTTGGTTACTAGTCCAACACTGTAACCACTAGGCTACGCTGCAGGCCCGATCTTGACAAACCATTTATGTATGCACCTCGCTTTTTGCACGGGGGCATTGTCATGCTGAAACAGGAAAGGGCTTTTCCCAAACTTTTGCCACAAAGTTGGAGGCACAGAATCGTCTTGAATGTCATTGTATGCTGTAGCATTAATATTTCCCTTCACTGGAACTATGAAAAACAGTCCCAGACCATTATTCATCCTCCACCAAACTTTACAGTTGGCACTATGCATTCAGGCAGGTAGCGTTTTCACAGATTTGTCCGTCGGACTGCCAGACGGTGAAGCATGATTCATCACTCCAGAGAACGAGTTTCCACTGCTCCGGAGGCCAATGGCGGCAAACTTTACACCACTCCAGCCAATGCTTGGCATTGTGCATGGTGATCTTAGGCTTGTGTGTGGCTGCTTGGCCATGTTGCATTTATATTTTTGTTCAGCATAGATCATCGAAGTCTTCCGAGGTGAAATGAGCACAGCATACAGTAGACGTGCCCATGGTTCCTATACTCCAATCCGGTCCCACTTCAAAGTTAGCTTCTCGTTTTTGTACCACAAAGGAGTTGTAAAAACACGTCCTTGTGGGTATAACTGCAGCCAGCAACAACACACTTTAACTTGAAAAGAAAACGACTTTGACACAATTAGAAACGTGTAGTATCTGAAAATGTAGCGATCTAGACTCTTTTACCCGCATACATGGATGGACACTTTCCCTCTCTTGTCATGGTGAACACATATGCAGTTCTACTACCTGATATCTTTCAAAAAAGACGCATTAGACAGGATTACCTACACATACTGATCAGCTCAAATAGACAGAAGCGAGCTACATGGCATACCAATCTGAACTCATCTCTCGGCATGTCCAGCACACTCATTCTCTCAGCCAATCATTGGCTAGCGGGAAGGTTGCTGTTTTTAGTATTTACAGATGGCATACAAGTTTGTTATTAAGGCACATGAAAGTTTACATGTTCCAGAAGGCATTTTTGCCCAAAAACATTTTGATTAAAAAATACATAATTTACGCTCAAATGGCGCTCCTCTGAAGTAGTGATGCACGACATACGCCTAGTTTCCTGAAACAATCACATATGGGAAGGCAATGATGCCAAATACATGTCGAGATGAACTCGTATTTGCATTTGATTGCCTACTTATCTCAACAGTCTCAGAAAAAGAGTGAAAATACATAGGTACACCCACCCAAATGTTAATGGAGGTGAAGGTGAAGGGTTGAAAGAAATTACAGCGCGAAAGAGGAACTGGCTGAATCTACAGAAAGTCTACAGAAGGTCAAAGCCACATTTATTGGTGCAATCGATCACTAAGGGAGACTTTAAATCAGTGTGCTAATGCAAGTACTTCTCGTTCTACATTGGGCAATAAATAGTTGCAAGAGGAAAAGCCAGCCTTAACGGTGAGTAAAATGACAGAGTGTGTGTGTGTGTGTGTGTGCGCGCAGCAGGCGACTGGGAACGAGCTTGGTGGTGTTACATAAGTGTTGCCATTAGCATCAAATCGCCCACACTGCTGCCGACACTGACGCCTTCCATTCTCACACATCCAAATGTAACATAACAAGAATGCTATGAAATCATTCTCAACACATTTTGTGTGCTTTTGAATACCCTTTCTCAGTCTCTAATAGTCTATGTGCCTGGGGGACTAGGGTCAGTCTTTCCTATCCAGTGTAATTCTCCTGTCTTATCTGCTGTCCTGTGTGATCTTAGATATGCTCCCTCTAATTCTCCCATATCCCCCCCCCCCCCTCCCGCTCTCCCCGAGGACCTTAGCACTAGTACCATGCCTCTGGACTACCTGGCCTGATGACTCCTGTCTGTCCCCATCTCCAGTCCACCTGGTCATGCTGCTGATCCAATTGCTGTGGTTCTGCCTGCGGCTATGGAACACTGACCTGTTCACCGAACGTGCTACCTTGTCCCTAATCTCCCTATCTCGCAATTCAATTCAAAGGGCTTTATTGGCATAGGAAACCTATGTTTACATTGCCAAAGCAAGTGAAATAGATAATCAACTAAAGTGAAATGACAATCAAAATGAACAGTAAACATTACTCACAAAAGTTTCAAAGAAAGAGACATTCAAATGTCATATTATCACTATGTACAGTGTTGTAACAATGTGTTGAAGTACAAAAAGGGACAATAAATAAAATGTATTTACAATGTTGGATTGTTCTTCACTGGTTGCCCTTTTCTTGTGGTAGCAGGTCACAAATTTTGCTGCTGTGATGACACACTGTGATATTTCACCTAATGGATATGGGAGTTTATCAACATTTTATTTGTTTTTTAAATTATTTGTTGGTCTATGTAATCTGAGGGAAATGTGTCTTTCCATGGGAATTAACAGGAATATATGGGAATTAATATTAGTACCATTTAAAATGTAATGTTTTTTTTTACATTGGGTATATTTACCATATCATATGGAGACAGAAAAATACATATTTTACCTTATCATAAGTAGACATAATTGCAAATGATTAAATCCTTCCAATAGGGAAAAAAACTATTTTGTTACGAATTGAACTTTATTTAAATTAGTTGACTCTTCACATGGGATAATTTCACTGAACAACAAAAGAAAGGGAATATTGAATGATCCCCAATGATCCATCGCATCTCCCAAAAACATCTTCAATATACATCTGTAAAATGATTGTCTAGAAACTAAAGCTTATTTGTCTTCCTCTCAGGCTTCCATGTCTTCTCCCTGGACTTCCTCAATGTCCACCTCTTGAACATCAGACTCTGAGGCCTCATCTTCACTGTCACTTTCCAACCTTGATGAGGATGGCTCGTTGTCAGGCTCAAAAATACTCAAATTGGCCCGGATGGCCACCAATTTTTCAACCCTTGTATTGGTCAGCCTGCTGTGTGCTTTGGTGTGTGTGTTCCCAAACAAGGACCAGTTGCGCTCTGAGGCGGCTGATGTTGGTGGGATTTGGAGGATGATGGAGGCAACAGGGGAAAGAGTCTCAGATCCACAAAGTCCCTTCCACCAGGTGGCTGATGAGATATGTTGGCACGAATGCCATATTGCATCTCCATACCAAAGTCCTTGCTTGGAAGTGTACTTTGCCAGACCGCCAAGAACCTTGCCCTCATCCAGGCCAAGGTGGCAAGACACGGTAGTGATGACACCATAGGCCTTGTTGATCTCTGCACCAGACAGGATGCTCTTGCCAGCATACTTGGGGTCCAACATGTACGCTGTGGCGTGTTTGGACTTCAGGCAGAAGTCTTCAAGCTTTTTGATGTATTTCAGAACTGCAGGTTCCTCTGCTTGGAGCAACAGTGAAGTAGACAGGGCAGTACGCATTTCTTCTCTTACATCTCCAAGCAGAGTCTGAACATCAGACAGGATGGCATTGTCTCCCTCAATCTGTGCAATGGCTACTGCTATAGGTTTCAGGAGTTTCAGGCAGCTACCACTCTCTCCAAAAATACATCATCCAGGAGGATCCTCTTGGTGGGGCTTTCCATATCGGCAGACTGTGTGATATGGCCATTTCTTGGAGAGACTCCTTCCCCTCCAGGAGACTGTCAAACATGATGAAAACACCACCCCAACGGGTGTTGCTGGGCAGCTTCAATGTGGTGCTCTTATTCTTCTCACTTTGCTTGGTGAGGTAGATTGCTGCTATAACTTGATGACCCTTCACATACCCAACCATTTCCTTGGCTCTCTTGTAGAGTGTATCCATTGTTTTTAGTACCATGATGTCCTTGAGGAGCAGATTCAATGCATGAGCAGCACAGCCAATGGGTGTGATATGAGGGTAGACTTTAGACCAAGCAGCCTTCATGTTTGCAGCATTGTCTGTCACCAGTGTAATACCTTCTGTGGTCCAACATCATTGATGACTGCCTTCAGCTCATCTGCAATGTAGAGACCGGTGTGTCTGTTGTCCCTTGTGTCTGTGCTCTTGTAGAATACTGGTTGAGGGGTGGAGATGATGTAGTTTAATTATTCCTTGCCCACAAACATTTGACCACCCATCAGAGATGATTGCAATACAGTCTGCTTTCTCTATGATTTGCTTGACCTTCACTTGAACTCTGTTGAACTCTGCATCCAGCAAATTAGTAGATCAAGCATGTCTGGTTGGAGGGGTGTATGCTGGGCGAAGAACATTCAGAAATCTCTTCCAAATGAGTAACAAAAATAACTAAATACAGTTCCACATACAGATAAATAGTTAAGCAGTTAGATTAAACAACTCCTTTGTAAGATAAATTATTAAAAATGAAACATGTATGGAAACAAGTGAATTAACACTCCTCAGTTAGTAGGCTCAAGCAAGCTGAAACCCACATGGTAGCAAAAACTAGCAGAAATTGTTAACAAGTTAGAAATGATTTAAACACACTTTGCTGTAGGGTACTATTTACTAGTTAACAAAAAATAATCTATGTCATAAAATATATTCACCCCACCCAGTATTGTACTCAAAACTTACCAGAAAGCATGTAGTCCTTGGCTCAGACAGTGTAGTAGTGTGGGCTCAATAGCATCTCATTAGTGTGCAAGATCTTGAGAATCAACTGTACATGTGACGGAAGAATGCACTGTGCATACAGAGAGTTGCAATTCCATTGAATTGGAGATAGTTTACCAAAATATGCCCCAAGACCTAGAATTGCCTTATGTGTATCCCACCAAAAAATGTTCACGGTTATAAATGAACTTTTTTGATGAATTTAAGCAAAATTCCCGAGCGTAACTTCCCATGGATCAATTTATCGTAAGGTTTCTGACCCTTTGCAACTCTACATTTGAATGCAATACACCTGCTGAAGCCAAGGGCATTTTCCAAATTAAATCAGTAGGTGGAGAGCTGAACATTTTAAAACATAGTAATGACACCAATAATAAACAATAACTCCTCACCATAGGCACCTGACTGTGTTTGAAAGTAAAGTGGGGGTGCAAAATCTTGGGAGGGGGGGATTCTGGGTGACCTCCCCCAGAAACTTTTAGCATTGAATAATTTATTTTTCTTAATTAACAGGGGGAATCCATATTTCTGAACAAAATTATATTGAAAAGGGGTTTTAATTACCAAATTACTAGTTTACTCCATTCCCTAAAAATCCCACCTGAAAATCCCACCCCCAATAATGAATTGGCAGATCTGAAACGCTGACAACCCTGTAACTCTCACAAATAACCTGCTCCTCCCCTGACAATCCCACCCACAGTGATCGATTGACAGGCCAAACTGTTAAGAATGTAGCCGGGATAATGCATGAGAGTGAGGAAATGAAATCGAAAATGGGAGGAATAATATTGTTTTACCCAATATGGATTTGAACATTGTACTTGGTAGGTTAAGAAAAAGCATTGTTAAATTGCACATTCAGTTTTCATCTCCTTTTTGTCACAAATAATGTTATCCCAATACTGTAGTACAATTAGAAATGTAAACTTTTGATTTATCTTTTAACAATTTTCTTTCTCAATATACCAGTGTTATCTGGTAGAACAGGAGGCAAAAAAAACACACACCTGTTTAGGCGAGGTGCTGGCTAGCGGAGTAGAACACTTGAAAAAGAAACGGAGAGCCACACATTTTAGGAGCTCCGATGCAATCATTTAATAACCTAATAACCAACGTTTCGACAGATAAGCTGTCTTCATCAGGGTATAATAACAAACACTGCGGGTCACTAGTTTATATAGTGTCAAAGTACACACACAGGTGTCTGTAATTATGATCGGGTGTGGCTTGACATCATTGGTTAATTTTCAGATATAAATAGAACATACAAAAAACATGAGTGGATAGCATGGGATCATAGATACAATTTTGCTACATAGACCTACAAACATTTACAATGAATAGCATAATCACAAGAATTGCTTCAGATCAAAGTCTATGTTGAGACCGAAGGGAGCAACGGTCTTTAAATAAAAAATCGCGGCAGCCTCTCATTTTAACAATAAATCGTCGCAGTCACCCCCCTCTCCTAGGGAGGGTGACGTGTTCGATGCCGATATAACGTAGGGACATAAAGTAAAGCTCTTATAAAATGCCACTTTTTGGGAAAGGTGGGGGCACCATAGTGAGGAGTATGAATCTCTGAGTCAATGGTGGGATGTGGGAAAAGTCCAAATGTGTCTTTTCTGTCAACAGCATACAGCTCTGTCATCCTCAGAGGATAGGAGAGTATTGGGGGAACTCGAGTGTATTATCAGTGAAGAGCGGCAAGGCAATGTAGGCCTCCAGGCTAATTTAGCTAAATTATGTAGGGACCTGGGCAGTTTTTTCCAGGTTAAAGTAGAGGGAGCTAGGTTCTCCATGCTCAAGGAGATGGATGCTCCCAGCTCCTTCTTTGGTTTGGAAAGACAGAGCGGTGAAGCCAAGGGTATGCATTGTCTGCGGCTGTCAGATGGGCGGGTGACCTCTGTGATAGGGAAGATGCGGGGGAGGACTGTGGCGCTTTATACTGAGTTATATAGGGCAAAACTGTGTGATTCTATGTGTGCTCAGGTTTTGTTTGCAGATCTCCCTAAGCTCTCTCTGGCACAGAGGATGAAATGAACTGGCAGAGGCCATAACCCAGACTCTCCTGCCCAAAAAGGGGACTTGTGTGAACTTAACTGGAGGCCTGTGGCATTGCACTGTGAGGACTACAAGATATTTGCCAAGGTCCTTGCTAACAGACTGAAATCCCATCTGGACTCTATAGTACACAAGGACCAGACATATTGTGTACCAGGACGCTCAGAGACATGTTGGACTTGTCGAGAGTTTCAAATGTGAACTTTGGACTGGTTTCTCTAGACCAAGAGAAAGCTTTTGATAGAGTGGACCATGGCAAGTATCTGTTTAATGTGATGTCTGTGTTTGGGTTTGGGGAAAGACTTTTGGCTTGTGTGAAGATGTTGTATGCTGGGGCGTCATGTATGGTCAAGGCGGGAGGGAGGCTCAGTAGGCCAGTCTGGGTGAGGCGGGGCATTAGACAAGGATGCCCTCTATTGGGGCAGTTATATACACTACCCATTGAGCCTTTCCTGCGCAGGAGACTGCAGGGAGTGTGCTGGACAGGTATGAATGTGTTGACAGGCATAGCAGTGTCAGCTTACGCAGATGATGGTTCTGTGATGGTCAGGGATGGGCAGGATATGCAGGCACTAGAAAATACTCTGAAGGTGTACGAGTGAGCTTCGTCGGCCAAGGTGAATTGGGGCAAGAGCAAAGTTCTGTTATGTGGGGCATGGAGGGATAGCTTACTGGGGGTTTGTAGGGGTACAGGTATTCGAATAAGGAAAAGGCCAAATGTGTGTTGTTGAATTTTCTGTTTGCTCAGGCAAAGTTAGTTATTTGGCTAACAAGGAGGAACCGGGTCAAAGATGGGGGATAACAGATCCTTTACTATTATTTAATGGGATGGTCTCTGTGCGCCTTAGGGTGGAATTTGAGTTCTATAAAATTATAAAAAGTGTGGAGATGTTTAAGGACATATGGTGTGTCGGGGAGACCGTCTGTATAGCTAGGGAAGGTGGGTTGGATATACGGTTGTAGAAGTAGTGAGGTTTTGGTTATTGTGATGTGGGATGTGGTTTTGTATCGTGGGGTAGAGGGCAAGGTGAGTATGCAGCACAGGGGATATTTGTTTTTTAAAGGGGGGTGGGGCTAGTGAGGTTTAATGAAATGACGATGTATCATAAAAAATTATCTAAGTATCTCTCTCTCTCTACAGAGAGGGGTTTCAGCTGCTCCGTTTGCTCCATTGCTCAGGCGCCTATGCACCTCACACAATCTCAGGTACCGTAACACATAGCGACAAGAGCAGTAGAAAACTGTAACAACACAACTTGGAGATAGATAACAGATTATAGATTAACAGGAATCACTTTAGTCCATGTCAAATGAAATTTCAGTCCTTTTTAGAACTGCAAATATAAGCTAAAAACTGTGACAGACAAAACAAATACAAATGTCAAATGATCCATAGCAAACAAAACAAACAAAATCTAACAGCTGTAGAGCTTCCTTGGAATGGAATAGAGTACATTTAGTGTGTGTCACAAGGCAGTCATTAGCAGCAACTTTTCCTCTGGGTCAAGACTTTGGGCAAATGTGAGGTAAGCTCCAGAGACACAAACACAAACTCTGCTGATTCACATTATGTCAGTATCCACACTAGGTGAGTTACTTTTGCATTGCCCAGTGCTCCGGGTGGGTGGAGATTTTAGGACCAATGGAATGGTCTAAACTGCACAAACTCCGCCCACACGGGTCACCGGGGTATTGCAAAACGAACTCGCCCACTGATGCAGTATGACTGTCAAGGGAGGGGAGGCGATATATCGACCTATGAAATGACCAGATTATAAATACCACAGAGAGAAAAGTTGATATTGAACTAAGTTGGACTGTCACGTGGTATAAGGTCATTCTAGTGTATCCCAATGTTTTGCCTTCCAGGTCTAATGGTACCAATAGCGGAGGTGCATAAAGATAGCAGCCCCCCGTGCACTTACCACCAATTTCTTGTTTTGCTAAGTTCACTGTATTATACTTTGCTCTCAGTTACTTCTTTTTTTATTGTCATTAGCAGAGTGTATAGGATCCCTATTTTAGCTTCCAGACACCCGCAATTTGAAAAAAACTGAACGGTTGAATGTGCTGTACTTTACAAACTCAGTGGATAGTGTTAAAACAATGAATTAATATCTGAATTCTCCCATCTTTATGCAGAGGGCCTGGGTGTTGCTCTGGGGTATTTGCAAAATGCCTGTAAAACTTTAAAATAATCTAGGGGAAAGACTGGCTCTATCTAGCAATCATAGTTGATACAGAAAACTCCAGTCTCCACAACCATTACACCCAAATGTCAAGAGTAATGTAGCTGTTCTCAACAGACAGGCAATGTATGCATGCTCTATATGTATCCCAATTATGTCATTTACATGTTTTTCAAGTCAGATATTGTGTTAAGGTTAAAAAAAATTGGTCTCTGGATTTATGGCAGTTTTTGTAATGAGAGCAGTCCATGCATATGTCTACAGGAATTTAAAGGCATACTTCAGGATTTTGTAAATGAAGCCCTTTATCTACATCCCCAGATGAACTCGTGGATACCATTTTTATGTCTCTGCGTGTAGTTTCAAGGAAGTTGCTAAATAGCGTTAGTGCAATGACTGGAAGTCCATGGTAACTGCTAGCATGCAAGTTGGCTCAGGAAACTACCTCTAACTTCCTTCATACTGGATGCGGAGACATACAAATGGTATCCATGAGTTTATCCGACACTGGGGAAGATTACACCGACAAAGCAATGAAGACAATGCTACTAAACGTCTCATTAGGCCTTCTTTAGGGTGAGAGGTGAAAAAACAACAATGCTTTTAAAATAGTATGTGTGGAAATAAGCCATCGCTTTTAATATGGTACGTGTGAAAAAACAACATGGCTGATTGCGCTTTTCTAGGAGATAAATTTGGCTTCAGTTAGTCTTGTAATGATGCTGACTCATACTGCACAGATGTGAAAGGGGGCTCGAGTGGTGCAGCGGTCTAAGGCACTGCATCTCAGTGATAGAGGTGTCACTATAGACCCTGGTTCGATTCCAGGCTGTATCGCAGCCGGCCCTGATTGGGAGTCCCATAGGGCGGTGCACAATTGGCTCAGTGTTGTTAGGGTTTGGCTGGGGTAGGCCGTCATTGTAAATAAGAATTTGTTCTTAATTAACTTGCCTGGTTAAATAAAGGTTCAAATAAAACATTTAAATAGCCGTCATTACAGGGGTCAGATGTAATGGGGTGGCGGTTAGAGGTGAGCCAGTTCGAATCCTAGGTCTGATGAGGAAAATCCGGTGGGAAGTGAGCTGGCAACCAGAGGGTTGCTGGCATCTGCCATTGCCTGCTGTTGTGCCCTTGAGCAAGGCACTTAATCCCAGCCAACAAAAGCTCCCTGGGCAACCATTGTGGCAGCCCAACTAACCACTCCAATACAAACTTGTTTTTGGAAGACAAATTTCAGTTGGACAATTGACCAATAAAGTGATCTTAATCTAATGGCAACATATATCAATTATATCAATAACATAACAGCCATGAGTTAGCTAGAATTGTGTGATAAATTATTAAATCATCACCCTAAGGAGGACCTCTCTATGCCACTATAATGACAAAATAACGGTCATATTCCAGAGATCTACACATCTGGTACTTCAGGTAAAAAAAATTATTAAAGGCATGTCATCCACCTATTAAACACTAAACTCATGTACTTGGTCTTATAGCTCTACTTATGTACTTATGTCCTCTGAAATGAGGCGAACGTAAAGGGAGGCAACTGCAAGTCAATGTGTGGGAGGTGAGAGACGAAAGGCTGGCAAGCCGAGCAAAAAGTACATCCCCCCCCAGCAAGCAAGTTCACCACCAGTCCGCCAGAAACAACATCTCCTCTGACAACAACAATATCCATCTCTAGACTATAGAATACAAATTAATTTAATGATAAAAGGCATCATTTAGTTGCATTCTATGTCAAATGATGATGGATCCCACAATATTATCCATACTGTTCACCTGACACAACCTATAGGAGCGAGCATCACCCCCTCAACCACATGCCCAATTCACAACGCAGGCATTTCCGTCTACCATCCTAAAACAACCTAAAAGGACACAAACACTAATTACCACAGAAGCAGAGGAACAATTTGAGCCATATTGTAGTTTCTATTTCCTCCCCCCATTCACACACATACTGCTCATATGTGATCGACCAGAGTTTGAATCAGTTTTTTCCTGCGTGCCACAGTACTATATTAGCCTTTTGAGATAAAGCCTAGGCATTAAGTTGTGGCGATAACACAACTCTACAGGTTTACATAACATATGAGAGTGGTTCACAGAACCAACGCTGTTAGGGTTAGAACAACTGGTCTTACCTTTCCTGGCCCTGGAGAAGAGCTTGATGCTGACGGGAGAGGTGGAGTTAGAGTCTCTGGAGGAGGAACGGAAGATGCCGCTGAAGCTCAGGCGACGAGGCGACTTGGGTGGGGACTCCTGGTGGGACGAAGGGTAGGGGAAGATGGTTTTGGGGGAGCCCGGGCTGTTCTTGGTCCTAGCAGGGGCCGACTTGGGACTGGAGGGCCGACTGAAGGGCCCCCTCGTGAAGAAGCCTTTGGTCGGGCTGGCTGAGTGGCAACTCCCATCATCCTGAGGTAGAAAACAAAGATTTTACTGATCGCTTTGTAGGAAACAAGGCTTTTTTGCTCTCCTTCGACAACACAGCTTTACAGCAGTGACACGAGAGAGTATTGATTAAGATCTAGACAATGTTCAATCACAGAGAATAAGCACTTTTGGTGGCAACATGCCAAATGTACATAAAATGCACAATTCAATATAGCCATTTGACTTCTCAAATTAGACACAGCTGGAACCTATTAAGGAGGATTGAGAAGAGGGAAGGGGCTTAACTTTTATTTCACATCATTCCTGGTTGAGAGGAAATAGCTCCCATTCTCTATTTCAAGAGATAGACAACCAGGTTGAACATGTTTTCTTGATTTTATCTACCACTTTGCCATGCATGGGGGTGTCCAATCTACAATGCTCAAAGGCAGGACTTTGCAAAGCCAAAATAATTGATTCAATGTCAAAAGTATACTGTCCTGATTTATAAGTTCCTTGTAATGTTTTCCTCGTCAGATAGAAAACTGGTTACTAGTAACACTATGAACCCTTAATCTGGGACCTTCTTGAAATAATTGAACATATGAATTTACGTGCCAAAAAGGTCTACTGTAAGGCTCCCGAGTGGCGCAGTGGTCTAGACACTGCATCTCAGTGCAAGAGGCGTCAAAGTACCTGGTTCGTATCCAGGCAGCATCACATACGGCCGTGATTGGGAGTCCCATAGGGCGGCGCACAATTAGCCCAGCATTGTCTGGGGTTGGCCGTCATTGTAAATAAGAATTTGTGCTTAAAACTGATAGAAAATACTGGAAATTTGCTCCTTTCAGTAAACAATAGAGTTAGAGATGCAATGAAAACAGTCTGTTGTGCTTTCTCCTAGGTGATATATTGCAGAGTGTAGTTTCACTGTTTGAGAGTGTCTGGAATATCAAGATGATTCCCAGAAATGTATTTCAGGTCTTCGCTGAATAATTACAAACGTTCAAGCAGTTTTGACTTGAGGGCAAATATAGTCCATTATTATTATCAGATGAGAGCCAAAGGCTGCTGAGAAGATTCACCCAGCATAATCAATGTGAGGAGTGACTCAACCTTTATAAATATGAATATGCATATGGACACAGATGGCTTCAGCGTTGCATCAAATCATATACAAAGCTTTTAAGCCATGCAGTAAGAATGTAGAGATTTAAAATTATACATATGAAGAAAATGTTACCAAGAAAAGGTGAGTGTAGTTTGAATGGACTGCTCATTCTTGTAGTGCTACTTTTGGAATGTAAGCCACTAGGGCTGCCTTGACGCAGGAAGCCCAATTCTGATATTCCTTCCACTAATTGTTCTTTTGACCAATCATATCAGATCTTTTCCCATCAGATCTTTTTCAGAGCTAGTCTGATTGTGAAAATAACAATCTGGAAAAATATGAGAAACAATGCTTGGGCTTTATTTATTATAAACCTATTATTGTGTATCATGTACAGTTCAGCAACTCGGGGTACAACAGTCAGTATGGGAATAAAACAGGATACGTAATAAATGTACTAAAACCTTGGGAGGAAATCAACAAAGGGAAATGAATAAATGTGATCTACTACACTCCATTTCCTTGAAAGCTATCAGCTTATCTTTTTCAACAGCCTTCACTGGTTATCTTGTTTTTTTCCTGATTCACTGTCGGCCCTGTAGCTTCTGCTACAAAACCAGGAAAAAAGGGTCCGACCTTCATGCTCCAAGGTGAGAGACGCAGGGCGACAGAGAAGATTCTGTCTGAGGTAAGACCTAACTCTTGAGCCAAACAAACACTGCATTAGAAGGGAACCACTAGCAGTGCTCTTTCTGTTGTTAACATTCCAACACACGCACCTTCCCTCAGGCAACAAAACAATGGAGCAGGAAATGTATAGGTCTACCATACAACAGTGTTTCATCCAGCATTGTACAGGCAAGACCTTTCTTGCCATCCACTTAAAATAGTTTGGCTTCTATTGATTTCAATTGATCCTATTGGTGCGAGGATGTTTCTTTGAAGCTGTTTCTTTGAAGCTTTTACCCCCAGTCTGGAACATAATGTAGGGGATAGACTGCCAATACATTGTTAATGGATGACATTCTATAACAGTAGGTTCAACAACACAAAGAGTTAAAGACTTCATTCAAAACCAGGTTATTAGAACAGAGTGTAGCTTTATCAAATTAAGAATAATAATGGAAACACTTAAATGAGGACACTGCCATTTGCAGAATCGGGTGTGAATGAGATTATTGATTAGATTGGGAACAATGCCAAATGTAGAGACATCCATCTCCGCATGGCAACAGGGGAATCTACAGTCCCTTTATTGACAGGTAGGCCTGCTGTAACATGTCTCCTGATGACGTCTCTGCCACATTCTTAATTTGAAAATGTACAGTGCGTGTGCATGCACATGCACATATCAGATTGTGCAAGTGAGTCTTGTGAGTTTGTGTGTGAAGGTTCAGATCGAGGCCACCTTCGTCAGCACCAGGGGCATACACACTTGGGAGCCAGGCCCACCCAATCAAATAAATAAAATATATATTATGCTCTTTACTTGTCACTAACTAGGTTTCCATCTAATTGGTGACGGATTTTCATTTGAATATTTTAAAATCTGCATAAAAACAATATGAGCATTTTCCCACCAGAGATGTCATTCCATCAAAATGTACTTTTTATTTTTTATTTAACCTTTATTTAACTAGGCAAGTCAGTTCAGAACAAATTATTATTTACAATGACGGCCTACCTCGGCCAAACCCGGACGACACTATGTTGCGGATAAAAGTCTGTGTCACGCCCTGACCATAGTAAGCAGTTTTTTCTCTGTGTTGGTTGGGCCGTGATAGTGACTTGGGTGGGTCATCTAGATGTTTTTGTATTTCTATGGTGGCCTGATATGGTTCCCAATCAGAGGCAGCTATTTATCGTTGTCTCTGATTGGGGATCATATTTAGGTAGCCATTTCCTCATTTGTGTTTGTGAGATCTTGTCTTTATTTAGTTGCCTGTCAGCGCTAGTTGTATAGCGTCACGATCTTCATTGTAAAGGGTAAAAAAACTGTTTCCCATGCTTGTTCAATGAACCATAAACAATTAATGAACATGGACCTTTGGAACGGTCGTTAAGACACTAACAGCTTACAGACGGTAGGCAATTAAGGTCACAGTTATGAAAACTTAGGACACTAAAGAGGACTTTCTACTGAGTCTGAAACACCAAAATGAAGATGTCCATGGACCCTGCTCATCTGCGTGAACGTGCCTTACGCATGCTACAAGGAGGCATGAGGACTGCAGATGTGGCCAGGGCAATAAATTGCAAAGTTTGTACTGTGAGACGCCTACGACAGCACTACAGGGAGGCAGAACAGACAGCTGATCATCCTCGTAGTGGCAGACCACGTGTAACAACACCTGCACAGGATCGGTACATCCGAACATCACACCTGCGGGACAGGTACAGGTACAGGATGGCAACAACAACTGCCCGAGTTATACCAGGAACGCACAATCCCTCCATCAGTGCTCAGACTGTCCGCAATAGGCTGAGAGAGGCTGAACTGAGGGCTTGTAGGCCTGTCGTGAGGCAGGTCCTCACCAGACATCACCGGCAACAACGTCACCTATGGGCACAAACCCACTGTCGCTGGACCAGACAGGACAGGTAAAAAGTGCTCTTCACTGACGAGTCGCGGTTTTGTCTCACCAGGGGTGATGGTCAGATTCGCGTTTATCGTCGAAGGAATGAGCGTTACACCGAGGCCTGTACTCTGGAGCAGGATCGATTTGGAGGTGGAGGGTCCATCATGGTCTGAGGCGGTGTGTCTCATCGGACTGAGCTTGTTGTCATTGCAGGCAATCTCAACGCTGTGCGTTACAGAGAAGTCATCCTCCTCTCTCATGTGGTACCCTTCCTGCAGGCTCATCCTGACATGACCCTCCAGCATGACAATGCCACCAGCCACACTGCTCGTTCTGTGTGTGATTTCCTGCAAGACAGGAATGTCAGTGTTCTGCCATGGCCAGTGAAGAGCCCAGATCTCAATCCCATTGAGCACATCTGGGACCTGTTGGATCGGAGGGTGAGGGCTAGGGCCATTCCCCCCAGAAATGTCCGGGAACTTGCAGGTGCCTTAGTGAAAGAGTGGGGTAACATCTCACAGCAAGAAGCAAAACAGCAAATCTGGTACAGTCCATGAGGAGGAGATTCACTGCAGTACTTAATGCAGCTGGTGGCCACACCAGATAATGATTGTTACTTTTGATTTTGGACCCCCCCCCCCTTTGTTCAGGGACACATGATTCCATTTCTGTTAGTCACATGTCAGTGGAACTTGTTCAGTTTATGTCTCAGTAGTTGAATCTTGTTAAGTTCAAACAAATATTTACACATGTTAAGTTTGCTGAAAATAAACGCAGTTGACAGTGAGAGGACGTTTATTTTTTTGCTGAGTTTACTTTACTCTAATAAAAAGGTTGGATGGAAACCTAGTTAGTATTCCCAACTGGACATTATTTGTCTTTTTACCTAAACATACAAACACCATCAGATAGAATTCATAGCAAGCTGGGTTAGTCAGATTTGATAAAATATAACAGAACAGAATGACATTCACTCTCACGGGATGGGTTGCCAAAAAGAACTAACTGAAAGCCACACCAATATGCCAAGCCAAGAATATGACTGCATTGAGGCATAATGTCACTGTGCTTCTATGGCTATATGCACCTATTTCATTTGTAATTTAGCAAACAAGACAGCTCATAATCCAGTGCTTTTATCACAGTCAACACAACCATTTTCCTGTTTTAATTCCCTTTAAAAACGCAACATTTTCTCTCTGCCCCATGGCAAAATCTGCAGAATAGCATGAGATTAGCTATAAAACTGCACATTTTTCTCTTTGCCCCATGGCAACTTATTTCTGGCTACGCCACTGGTCAGCACCAGAACTCTCAGGCCCTGCTCTAACCAGATGACTCAGCACCAAAACGCTCAAGTCCTGCTCTAACCAGATGACGCACCAGAACTCTTGATTGCCAGGTCTGGCTCGGCTTATGTCATCAGTGTGACTCACCCCATTATCCCCACAGAGCACTCATCCGATCAAAGGTGTCATGGGGTTTAGCTCAGGGTGAAGTTAGGGCCATTCCCCGACTTTAAATAGAGACCAAAAGCCAATGTCAGTGCTGCAATCCCCGCTGGAGCTACAGTAGGCGTACAATTATGAGATGGCATTTTAATATGGTAATGATTAAAATTAAAAGATAAGGTTTTAATCAAAACTATGTTAATTGCGATGGGGATGCTTTTAATTTATATGAGTCGCTCTGGATGAGTCGCTCTGGATAAGAGTTAAATGTCAAATGTGCCATTATTGCGCAACAGTGCAAAATCACTCAGCAGGAGGCTATTGGTGACATTTCCCTCACACAAAACAGCACTGACCAAATTATGGCCTTTGTGATGAACCCTAGCCTGGACCCAAACTGTAAGTACTGTAGCCAACTATATCACTATATTGTTGAAAAAAACACAAGAGTTGGCTGAAGCACATCTAGACTAGACCATCAGTCTATAAATGAACCCCATCCATCGCTGTATTCTCAATAGTCGATATGAACAGCTGAAAATATAAAAAAATATTGATATTTTCCCAGAGCACACTGGTAGTGGTGAGGGTGTGCCGGGTTTGGGACATCACTGTACCTTCTGTATGTCGGCCTTGTCCACATGGTCGGCATCTCCCTCCAAGAAGGGCATGGCAAACGAGCCGAGGTCCTGTAGATCAAAGAGAGAACGCCGGCGTTAGATAAACATTGGCATTAGTATTGGACTCATGGCAGCCCCGCCTCCCACCACCCCCGCAAAGAAAACACTGCCTTCACAAATAATTTATCAGCAAAGCCAGAATCCTTTTTCCACCGTTTGTATAACATAACATTTGATTCCATAAGCATCTACTGCATATAACATCATAAAAACGTAATCTAATACAGTATCTAATAATATAATCTCTATGATCATCTAAATCAGAGAGTTGACTTTAGAAGCACACACTCAGTTCCCAAGATCTTGTTTGTGTTAATGACAATGACCTCCAACAATCACCTTCAGATGTGCAATGTTAAAACCGGTTCTTTGAAACCCAATTCCATGAGAAAGTGACTGCCTTTCATCTCTCCCCCACCTAACTGTCATGGTTTCTCCTGATACCCGTCATCATTTTACTCCATCAAATGGAACTATCCTTCTCTCCTTTCACTGCCAAGTACAAAGGGAGTACCTGCCTTGAACACTTCTCCAGAAAGCTTTAACTTGGCTAGCCTGGTCCCAGATTTGTTTGTACAGCCTTGTCACGCCAATGACCATAGGAGTTGGCATGAAAGCACACACAGATCTGGGACCAGAATAATAATTGACACCTCAAGACAAAAAGAACAAGGCCATTGATTTCAGCTTCTAACTAGAAACGGTTTATATATATAAAAATAGTTAATTTACACTGAACAAAAATATAAACGCAACATGTTAAGTGTTGGTCCAAGTCATAGACTGTTCTCTCTGCTACCGTATGCCAAGTGGAACCAATGCAACAAGACTGGAACCAACAGGACCCTGAACAACGTCTACCACCAAGCCATAAGGTGATAAGTAGTTAGTTAAATAGCTACCCGGACTATTTGCATCGACTCATCACATACACTGCTGCTACTGTTTACTATCTGTAACTTTATTCCTAGTTATATGTACATATCTACCTCAATTACCTCGTACCCTGGCACAGTGACTCTGTACTGGTACCCCTTGTACACTGAACAAAAATATGAACGCAACATGTAGTGGTCCCAAGCTCCCACAAATGTTCCATACACACATAAATCTTATTTCTCTGAAATGTTGTTCACACATTTCTTTACATCCCTTTTAGTGAGCATTTCTCCTTTGCCAAGATAATCCATCCACCTGACAGGTGTGGCATATCAAGAAGATGATTAAACAGCATGATCATTACACAGGTGGACCTTGTGCTGGGGACAATCAAAGGCCACTCTAAAATGTGCAGTTTGGTCACACAACACAATGCCACAGTCTTAAGTTCAGGGAGCATGCAATTGGATGCAATATCCACCAGAGCTGTTGCCAGATAAATTAATTTTCATTTCTCTACCGTAAGCCATCTCCAACTGTACCGGGCAGATGGCAGACAGTGTGTATGGCATCGTGTGGGCAAGCGGTTTGCTGATGTCAATGTTGTGAACAGAGTGCCCCATGTTGGTGGTGGGGTCATGGTATGGGGAGGCATAAGCTATGGACAGCGAACACAATTGCATACTCACCAGAGATGTCACCCATTGAACATGGTTGGGATGCTCTGGTTCGACGTGTACAACAGCATGTTCCAGTACCCAGCAATATCCAGCAACATTGCACAGCCATTGAAGAGGAGTGGGACAACATTCAATCAACAGCCGGATCAACTCTATGCAAAGGAGATGTGTCGCGCTACATGAGGCAAATGGTAGTCACACCAAATACTGACTGGTTTTCTGATCCACGCCCATACAAGGTATCTGTGACCAACAGATGCATATAGTATCTGTTTTCCCAGTCATGTGAAATCCATAGATTAGGGCCTAATGAATTTATTCAAATTGACAGATTTACTTATATGAACTGTAACTCGGTAAAATCTTTGAAATTGTTGCACGTTGTGTTTATATTTTTGTTCAGTGTATACAGTGCATTCGGAAAGTATTCAGAGCCCTTCCCTTTTTCCACATTCTGTTATGTTACAACCTCTTGATCAATCTACACACAATACCCAATAATGACAAAGCGAAAAACAGGTTTTTCAATTATTTATTTTTTACATAAGTATTCAGACCCTTTGCTATGAGACTCAAAATTGAGCTCGGGGGCATCCTGTTTCCATTGATCATCCTTGAGATGTTTATACAACATGATTGGAGTCTACCTGTGGTAAATTCAATTGATTGGACATTATTTGGAAAGGCACACACCTGTCTATATAAGACCCACAGAGCAAAAACCATGCTATGAGGTTGAAGGAATTGTCCGTAGAGCTCCGAGACAGGATTGTGTCGAGGCACAGATATGGGGAAGGGTACCAAACCATTTCTGCAGCATTGAAGGGCCCAAAGAACACAGTGGCCTCCATCATTCTTAAATGGAAGAAGTTTGGAACCACCAAGACTCTTCCTAGACTTGGCAGCCCGGCCAAACTGAGCAATCGGGGGAGAAGGGCCTTGGTCAGTGAGGTGACCAAGAACCCGATGGTCACTCTGACAAAGCTCCAGAGTTCCACTGTGGAGATGGGAGAACCTTCCAGAAGGACAACCATATCTGCAGCACTCCACCAATCAAGCCTTTATGGTAGTGGCCAGATGGAAGCCACTCCTCAGTAAAAGACAGCCAGCTTGATTTTTGCCTAAAGGCACCTAAAGGACTCTCAGCAACGCTCCCCATCCAACCTGACAGAGCTTGAGAGGATTCAACAAAGAGAACAAATCTTTCCTAAAAACAAATCCCTCCTTGTTGCCGATGACAACTGACTGACAGGTCCAATCTTGAGTGAACCAACCATGTGCATAAATGCCAGCTCCTTACCCAATTGCATCAATGATGACAGCCACAAATGAATGATGACCTCATAAATCCTACAGATCATTAGTGTCGGTGACATCACGGCTATAAAGATGAACTTCAGCGCTAGTGGCTCTCTGGCCACATCCTAAAAGTCTTTAATCGTTTCTTACCCTAGTTGGCATGAGGAAAGGGCTAAAAAGGAAATAAAAATATGAAATCAACTAGGTACTTTAATCTATTAGTGGTTATTACAGAAAGGATAATGAGGAATTGAATCAATTCAACATATTGGGAAACATCCTCTGTCATCCTACTGTTCACTTCTGTCTCATTCTTACTCCAATCCCCCCCCTCTTTGCCCCCCCTCTAACCATATTTTTTTTTGAAGTATCTCTGCTAAGAAGTCCATCCAAAATTAAACAAATGAAAATGTGTATCACACACACAAGGCCACTGTACCATATTTGGAGTGTGTGCATCTTAACCCTGATCACAGATCTATTTGTGCTGTCTTGCCAGAGTGGTCCAGGGCCATAAACAGTTTGCAATACAGCACAAACAGACTCAGGACCAGGCGATCTTAACCACACGACATGCTGTTCCCAGCTGGTCCAGGTTGGTTGACCTTGCACTCATTCAAGATCCAACCTCATCTTTATCTCAAATCTAGAGACAGTGTTTGTCAGTTGAACCTTGATGCCTGTGCCAGACCCCCTCTTGTTGTCTGTGGTCTACAGTACACACTCTTAAAACAGAAATAGGACAGCCCAAGATACAATTCCAAGTTCGACCACTCCCCTGAAGGCCAAATGAAATCCGGGAAAGGCTTGAATTGTATACTGTGCACTTAGATTTCCTAAAAGTCTACACACTGATAATAAATGCATTTACATAGTTCTTAGTCCGGATTTCATTATTTTGAACATTGTATCACATGCTTATTTATAAATACCTTCACAATTAAACGATTGTAGATAATGCAACTTTTAAAAAAAAAATGAAATACCCTGGGAATCAGTGTGTTTGTGTTTTCATTCCACTTCTACTAATCAACTAATCAGTCTTTAACCAAGACATTGATTAGAAAAGTGTCATGTAAAATTGACAATGTACATCAATCAACATTTCTGTAAATATTTCCATCTGTAGATCCTGGGTTCAGCTGTGTTACTGTTTTGTTGGAACAAAAGCCTGCACTTAATCCTGCCCTTGTAGGGCAATATTCCCCACCCCTGGTTTACAACATAGTGGGAGAAACAATGATACGTATTGAAATGAATGGAAAATGGGAAATTGCATCATTGGATCCAGCTACTACAGTGGATCCAGCTACTACAGTGGATCCAGCTACTACAGTGGATCCAGCTACTACAGTGGATCCAGCTACTACATAGTCCGAGCAAAAAGTAACAAATAGAACCTTGAAACAAATATTCCCCACAGGACTTTGATTTCTCTTCTCATTCCAATCACCATCTCCTCTTCGCATGTCTTCAGTTTAAAACACAAACCCAACTCCAGTCCAACACTCACACACTTTTTCATTTACCTTTACTCCCAAAGTGCAGAACAACCAGCAAAATCCCCTCTGCCGTGCATATGTTTCTGAACCACTGCCTGTTCTCATCTACGTGCAGGCAAGAGGAGAATGGCAAGTGGAGAAAAACTGCCTTCCCCCAAGATCGGAGCTCACTTTGACCTTCCTCCTCCAGCCTTGAAAAGCAGAGTCTGGAAAAAAACCTGCCTTTCAGTATCGAGAGAAAAACCAATGCTAATCTGTTTGAGCTCTAAAAATCACAACTCAAAGTCTAGCTGCCTAAACAGTAGCCTTTCCCTGAGCGCAAGACTAGTCCAGTGTTGCATAATGAGTATTTAGCTATGCTGTAATGAGATAGTCAACAAAAGTGCTGCCTCAAGCGCTTACAAATCCTATTTGATGAACCTCATAGGGGAGAGAGATAAAGGATCTTAGTCCTCCTCATCCCCCCCTCCTCCATCAATCCCTGTTCCTCTGCCCTACTCTTCTCTATGGTTGAGTGTAGTTGGATGACTCAGCTAATGGATAACTGGCTAAGCCCCGCAGACTGTACAATTGTAACCGTCTAATGCCTTGATTTTGCAGTCCCAGACAAATTTTACATTGTGGGCAAATTCTTAGGTCTGAAAACAATTTTCGGACGTCTTGGCTCGTTCATCGTGACAGGGTGTAGATCTGCTGATTAAGTACCACTTAAGACAGAAATGTTGAGACTTTATCGTATAGTGTGGCTGTTGTTAAGGCGTCAGCATGCTTCTGTTCGGCTGAACCGAACGAGTGTGCTCACATGCTCCCTTAAAAAAACTCAGCTTGAAAAATTTGAAAAAAGCGACAATAGTACTGTCTGTCCATTTTGAAACACTGTAGCCAGTATACATTTCTTCAAAATAGTCAGAATTAATTTTTAAAAAATCAAGAAATCTATCTTTAATCTTGACGTTTTTAATGAGTACATCTTAGTCGCGCAATTTTACATCTAAGATGTTTGGTGCAGTATTTCTTAAAGAAAAAATTAGCATGAAAACGAGTCGTCTCTCGGTAATGACAACAAAGACTTTATTGAAGAATCCCTACTGCTGACCAATCACAGACGAAGGGGCGTAGACTTCGGCTCTGAACTTCGGCTTGCCTCTATAAAAAACGCAGTGTGCCCGAACAGCCGAAAAAAAATCATAATTGAAGTCCAGAACTAACAAAAACGAACAAAATGTAATCATAATATATGCACAAACTCTTCCGAACTGTTTCGGCTGTGAAGCTTACAAACTCTTCCGAACTGTTTCGGCTGTGAAGCTTACAAACTCTTCCGAACTGTTTCGGCTGTTTTCTTATTGTTCTTTCATGCCACAGATGATCCATTATATTGACCAGATACTCTATTGGCAGCTCTAACAATGAAAATACATGTATTCAAAAATGGAAGGCAATATGGAGGAGGCAAGATCAAGTGGGACCATTTTAGCCAATGAGACGGCAGATACACGTGTGAACAACAGGCACAACACGTGTCCTACTTATATCAGTCCACTGGTAACAATCGAATCATTGCGGAACTCCTAGTTGATCAAAAAAGTCACACGTAGCAAATAAGCCATTGCATTTTTTGTTAACCAAATTCAACACTCTCTGATTGACATCCATACAAAAACTCCTTGCTTGGTGAGCCCCTTGCTCGGTGAAATAAGAAGCCACCTAGTGGAAACGACAGATTTTGGGCCTAGTGATCCCGCTCTTCCTCTCTGGCCATGCTTGATACGCCCAGTCAGAGAGGAAGAGGCAAGAATAGTCCCACCTGTTCTTGCGTCCTCCCGACTGCCTTCCATTTTTAAGACATTTATTTTCATTGTTAGAGTTGCCACTTGAGTATCTGGTCAATATAATGTAATCTGTGGCATGAACGAACAACAACAATTCACAGGCATGACAGTTATTGTAAAATAACGGTCCCACTTGAAACTAAACATATGTTTTTAATTAAGCCTTTGTAAAAAGCCTTTTGTCGGGGCTCTATAAATGCTTCAGATATCACTCCGAAACAAATATCACTCCGAAACAACACTAAGGTTGAGAATAGGGTTAGGCCACATTTGGCTTTATAGGGTTGGGTGATATTTGGGAGACCTCTTCTAAGATATGCTACTCCAAATATCGTGATATCCGATATAATCATTCTGTACCGGTAATAACTAGATAATTCCAAACAGTGCAATTTGTGCTTATTTACTGTAATATTGACACATTCTTATTAAATAATCTTAGTATGGCGAAAAAAATAAAGCTTAGTTAACTCATTTAGACTTAATTTTCAACATATTGATACAGCCTAAAGTTGTAAAGTTCAAATAGTAGTCTTGAACATCACGATTATTCGTCTTGCACTTCACAATATATTGTCATAGTCAAATATCATGATATTGGATTTAATCATATAAAATCGGCCAAACCCTATTTGGTAAATTTTATGTCACCCTTTATAAAGTATGAATGTACTTATGAATAATTTGTGAAGCATCTATGTAGGGCTTATGAAAACTTTATGGATGCTTTCATACAGTTTTGGTGGATGAAATAAAAATCGGTTGAGTGCTTTGAAAAACACACGACCCACATTATGTTCATGAGCTGTAGTTATTGAAGGGGAAATCCCTTCATTTAAAATAATTGCTTCAACTCCATTCCATCATTGGTTTCAATTATGCCCAGACTCTATTCTTTTGAGTTCCTCTGTTTTTTTAACGAACCCTTTCATTTGCCAGCCTAGATGTGTCATTCTCTGAGAAAGAGTCTCCTTCTTTGAATACTAACTCACTTGCTAGTTTGGAAGACATTAATAAGAAAAAAACAGACTGTGCTGTGGGCAATGCATTTTGTCTGTCAAGCCTTTCAAGTTCAAACTGCCACCTTTGTTTATTGTGGGTAAAAGCTATTAATAGACGCCGATTGTTTAACCTCCAAACAGTTTAAGCTGAACCAACCTCGCCTCGAATTCTTCATAAGTATTTTAAACCCTGAGTCAATCACACCACACTGTTTCAAAGTCCACAGATATTCTATGAAGAACCCACTGTTCTGTTTCGGATGTTGTTCTGAGGAAAATTCAAAATCAGGCAGAGACTCCAATGCTCCTCCTATAGTAGCTTTCTCAACACTTGTTCCTCAAGCAGAATTTGTATCATCATCTCAGTGTTTCCATAACTTTGGGCTTTACAACTGTGAAACACTGAGTAGGATGTAGGTCTATATCTGAATGTTCTGGAGATGAGCAAATTCAAAGGGTGCATTCTGTTGAACAGAAGAATATACCCGAAGATTTTGACTTGGTTCCAATCTGACATTTTTTTATGTAGTCAGAGGATGACCCCTTTCCCCCCAAGCCAAACCCCATAGCAAAGAAACAATAATGTCATCACAGATGGATTCTCCAAAATACTGTTTTTGATTAAACACAAGGAAAAGCTGCCATGTGTTATTATCACTCCCATTGACCTTACTTTGACCACTCATGATTTTAACTGGCATACATGCATAAAACTAGATCTATTTTTATGGCAATGCATATTTTATCACTGAAAACCTGAGCATTTGTTGAAAGCAAGACAATTCAGCACTTACTGACCTATTTTTTGTCAGACAACTAATGTGCAGGTATCCTTTACCCAACAAGCATTAACCAGGCATTGTTTAAGACATGGCATTATCGATTATCGAAATGTCTCACCACTGCACTGTATAAGGTATTTATTGAACTAATGTATTACAGCCAACATAAATATATATTGACACACTAGTGAAACGAAAGACATACACACATCTAAATTGGTCCAATTTTTTTATTAACTAGGCAAGTCCGTTAAGAACAAATTCTAATTTACAATGACGGCCTAGTCCGGCCAAACCCGGACGTCACTGGGCCAATTGTGCTGGATCCCAATCATGGCTCCCAATCATGGCTGGATGTGATACAGCCTGGATTCAAACCAGGTACTGTAGTGACGCATCTTGCACTGAGATGCAGTGCCTTAGACTGCTGTGCCACTCGGGAGCCCATAATATGATACATCGTAACTTTTTTGCCCCAATAGCATCACTGTACCTCATGATGTGTAGTTACATGGGAATCTTGGTCCAGGACAAATGGAACATTCCAACAAGATGCATGTATCTCCATTGGGATTTTAGGTTGAATTCCCCAGGCTAAGTATAAATGGCACAACCTTGACCTTGGTTTGAACCTCTACAACATGAGAACATACAATATTATTTCCCATTACACAAATAGTCCATAATTGTCTAATCCATAGTTCTCAATTTCCTCCATATGACATCTTATTTAATTGCATCCTGTAAGGACATGCTATTATCATGCATATAACCAATGCATTAATGCTACCTTAACTGACTAAACTACCAATTAGTTGGCAGGCCCGTAAAAAAAATACATTCAAGCACATTATGTTAATAAGATACCTCAAACTAGAAATGATAGCTCCAAAACACAATGAGAAACTAATATACATGTACGCAATTGCTAACATCTAGAAGAAAAAAAACAAACGAGTCCATTTTTCCGTAAAGTCTATCAATACAGACAAACACATTTCCTCTTCCGCACACAGACAGAGGAAGAGGAAGTTGCAGATAAGCCCCCTGCGTCATCTGCTACACATACATACCTCACTGTGTTGGTTAAAATGGAACTGACAGGAATACCAGCGGGTATGGAAAACAAAACCTTCGATTACAAAATAGCCTACAGCCTTTCAGTACAACATATATTCATTATCAATTGTAATTGAACGCCATCCCTCGCTTTGAGAACTTCAGCGGGCGCTTGATTGGTCGGGCGAGAGTCCCTGAACTTCAAAGGTCTCTTTACAAAAGGATTCGTCACACACCCCTTTAAAAAAATACTTTAAAAACTAAACTATTTTGTGCAGTCAAATGTTTTCCAATGCAAATTAACCCAACAACAACACAGAATCAACATTACACCGTTCCAAATTTACACAAGTATTTGCACAGAGGCACGGCCATAAATACTGCACCAGCCTCTTGTCAAGACACAATACAACAAAAGAGAGGTGATTATTGTCACCATGGTCCATTGTGGACTCATTGTCCATGGGGAGCGTATATGTACGTATACAGTCATGTATCTATTTTTCAACATACTTTTGATATGTACTCTTACACTGTATGACAGAGAATTGTATGATCAGAGAAGTAAATGTGTACATGCATTCATTCTATTAGAACAAGTTTTTTCCTTTCTATAGAATAACAAAAACATGTAAGAAGGAGCAAAAGGTGAAAAGCACATCTACATTTTTATCCAGACAAAATGTAAAATGGGCATCTCCTGAAATTTGCATCCGATTCACAAGGCATGCATTATCAGTCTGTCAATAGTAGCATAAATATTGACCAACCCAGCATTGGAGATAACCCATGCTCCTACCAAACAACTACTCCACTCCAAAAACACAACAGCACTGTGCAAAGCCTGATCAATACTATTATCATCACAATTAATAAGAAATATAACCCTTTCTCTGTCTGCTCCTAGCTTAAAATCACCAGCAGCAGAACACAAAGAGAGTAAACGTTGCCAACATGTTCCATTGTAAGACACATCACTGCTTCCCCTCCTATCCGAGCCATACCATATCCACCCAGCAGTCACAAACCACTTAAGCATACCCCTGCAAATTAAGAAAACATACCTCAGATATGTTGTAGGCTAAATGTATGTGCCAGTGGTATTTCAAAAATAGCTGTATGGATAAAATACAAATCAGATTACTATCACTAGTTGTAAGGATGTATGGTGATCCACTGTCTCCTAAGGATGTCTGGTGTCACGTATAAAACCCGTTGCCCAGCATCGCACATGATAGAGAAAGAGGGGAATTCTTTACGCCTACACTATAGAACTGACATAAACCCAAGAGTGACCTTGTCTTTTGTGTCAAGCAGGCTTAACAGCATCTGAGTCAATATGAGGCAATCTAACGTAACAGTGAATCACACAAATCAGTGTGTAACTTCTCAAAATCAACACTCCTGCATTTGTTTGGTCAACATACTGCAGTACAGTTGGACATTATAAGTATACCTACACGTATGGAAGAGGAGATACGCAGGCAGACCTATTCAAATGGAGGTTTTTTGTTGTTATTCAACGATAAACACAAAAGGAAACAATTTCCCATGTCTATGTGAACAGGGCAGAGCTTGTTACCGTTTCCACAAATGTAGGGCATTTGGTTTTGTACATTTATCTTGGCATGTCATAGAAATAGCATAGTGGCACAAAGGAAGATAAGATAGATTGAAACGGTGGGAACATCTATTGTCATCACCAATAATAATTGAGCATCAGATTCCTGACCAATGGAATTCTATGACTTTTCCTTATCACTACCAGGTGTGACAGTCCTTGGACGTCAGGTAAAAACATCACAAGTCCCTGTAGAACTCGTCAAGCTTGTCTGAAGGGTATGGCCAAAGGTCGGTGATCTGGCGCACATATAGGCCCTGTCCAGAAACAACCTAACAAGAAGAAGAGCTGAAGAATATGGATTAATTCCAAGCCAAGCTCTCTTCCCTAATCCAATAAAGCCCTCTTCCCTCCATCTTAGTAGCTCTCTAGTGAGCTTGGTACACCATTACTAAAGTTATTATTTATTCAGGGGAGCCCAATTGAGACCATAGTCTCATTTGCAATGGTGCACTGAGAACAAACAACTCTCAAACATAGTTCAATAAATCCATAAAACAGCAAAATAAAATATTGCAGGATACAGTAATAACACAAATAACCCGCCACAATCTACCACAACACTAATAACCCACCACAATCAACCACAACACTAATAACCCACCACAATCAACCACAACACTAATAACCCACCACAATCAACCACAACACTAATAACCCACCACAATCAACCACAACATTAATAACCCACCACAATGTACCACAACACTAATAACCCATCACAATGTACCACAACACTAATAACCCATCACAATGTACCACAACACTAATAACCCACCACAATCTACCACAACACTAATAACCCACCACAATCAACCACAACACTAATAACCCACCACAATCAACCACAACACTAATAACCCACCACAATCAACCACAACACTAATAACCCACCAAAATCAACCACAACACTAATAACCCACCACAATAAACCACAACACTAATAACCCACCACAATCTACCACAACACTAATAACCCACCACAATCTACCACAACACTAATAACCCACCACAATCAACCACAACAATAATAAACCACCACAATAAACCACAACAATAATGAACTACCACAATCAACCAAAACTCTAATACACCACCATAAATCAACCACAAGACTTGCAAACCTCAGTGAATTCATCCCTCAGCCGTGTTCTAAACTGACCTATTGGCACCAGGGGTTCAAGATGTAAGGAGGTTTGTAAATTATTCTAAAAATGGGGCGTATTCAAGTTGAAGGCTGATTTACTTAGGTTGGTAGAGACACAAAAGACCTCAAGAGTTAACCAACCCTGTGAGCGGGTTTGGTGCCCCGTATTTTTCTATGTTAATAGAGAAGTGAGATATGTTTGAAGCTTGTGCAGCAGAGCTTTGTATACAAAATGTAGAGATGAAGTGATCTACTGTACATTAATTACACTGTAGTTCTACAAGGACAACCATTTCAGATCACTGAGAAGCAGGCCACAAGGGCAGAAAGAGCAGAGCCTTGTCAATTTGGAATCAGGCCTTCTGCTCTTTTGCTCCAAAAATAAAACACCATCTTGTTGAGGGAGTGCAGATGGATGCCCAGCAGGTCATTGGTTATAAACTGTCTGTGACCACTTCCTTTATAACACATGCTGAGCTTGGAGATCCATGAGGAAGGGCCCTAAATCACAGAATGTTCCATGATGTGAATTTGCCTTAACATCAACATCAATGATTTGAAGGTCATCCCTCTTCTCAAGGGCTGGGATTTTGCATAACAGCAATATCACTGACAATAATGACAGCATATATCTCCACATAAGTAAATGTATGTGTCTGTGTGTGCACATGAATATGTGAGTAATGATATCGATTGCCTATTAGTATTCACATCATGAGGCATGATCCCTAGTTTCTCCACTAACTATTGTCACCGGTCACATCAGCAGTAAACCGTGTAATTACAGGATATATGTGCAGTGCCGTTGGTCTAGCTGATATCATACTGACTTGGAATGACTCACGATGACTGCTGACCTCAAACTGAATACAGATGTTACATTCTCTCTCCTACAGCCGAAGAGGAAGCTCTGAAAACCTCTTGAGTATACTACTACAGAGTTATGTCACGATGGCTATAGATTTAATATTATTATTATAATGGCCCTGAAAAGAAACAAAGGCTTTGTGCATGCTGTAAAATGTACATTTATTGTCATGGACTTAACATAAATTGAATATGGATCATAAAATGTAACCTACACTCAGCATGAAGACAGGAATCTCAACGCAAACAACTGGGCTAACCCCATAAATATGGAGATAACTAAGCATGTGTGTTGTGTTAATCTATTTTCTGCATGACATATGCCACAGATTCCGAGCCAGGCATTCTTTACCGCGGATTTATTGTATACACATTCAAAAGTAACACTATGGAGAACAAAACAATGTTGCAACAGTATCTTTCACTGAAGGAAACACATACCACAACCCCGCCCACGTGTAGGCTACATGCCCAACTTCAGAGCACGAGCGAACATAAATAGTAAATAGGCTATCATTTCGCCCCAATTAATATGTCTGAAGACAAAAACTTACGGGCATGTTCAATCGAAGCGTCCTCTTCTTTCTAGGTGTCTTCACGTCTCTCTTCTTGGAGTCATTTGCTGTGCTTCCCATATTTTTCTAGAATTCTCTAAACAACTGGGCTCATTCAATCGTTTTTAAAAAGCGTTACTTTGGCTACTCTGGTGCTAGATAGACTGGCAACAGTGGACGTGTGGTAAATGATACCAAAACAATCACTGCAAAAACATTATTCGGATTCTGACAGATGTCCTTATGGCAAGTAGGTCCGTGTACTGTATGCATTAATGTGCTCCTCCACTCAACTCGTGTGTTGATGAAAGTTGTCGGCTTGAGATCGGATATATCAGACCTGACAAAAATATACACCGCGCAGAATGCGATTCACTTGGCATAAAATGTAGCCTTCCCTCCTGGGTGGCTTATGACACGCGCTGATATTTCAAACGACAACAAACTGCAAGAGTAAATCCACAATTGAAACAAGGAAGGTCGTATTATAATGCCAATGCAGACGTTCCCAGAAAGGATTTGATGGGTTCACGCTTCACAGTGGAGAGACAAGTACGCATGCACGTTGGTTGGCCAGTGGCCACTGGTACCAGCTCGGGCTCATCGTGGGACCAGTGCCAGCGGGTGCGTCAAGCTTTGCGCGCAGCTCCGAATTGTCACATGGCTGTGTTTACGTTGTGGCAGCAGCATGAGGAAGCGACTGACCTATAATTGAGTAAATGTGTAATTATTATATTTTCTTGACGTACACCATCATATTCACCAGCTAATAAGCTTTAGACTGATTCTGTTCACAATCCTTCTACAATGGCCAACATATGGCGGCCCTACAGTTCACTCTTATGATCCGCAGTCATCATCATAATTAAAGTCCCAGCCTCTCCGATATGGCCACCATGTGGTCTCAATGGAATACTACACTTGATATATATTTTTTTACCCCTTTTTCCCCCCAATTTCGTGGTATCCAATTGATGTGATAATTTGGTATACATGGGGCCAATATCAACAGTAAGAAAGTGGCTTCTTTTCCTTGTCACATCTTCCTCATCTTAACTGGTTTGGCCGGACAGGCCTGTTCGAAACTCAAACTCAATTCATGAATAGGAACGAGTTATCAGGAATTCATTTAGCTTTCACCTGTTTTCAGATCAGTTTAGTTGAAGGAAAGGATAAAAATACATTTAATATTGAGATCCACCCATTGTTGAATTTATACCTAGAGTGATTTGTGATTTAATAACAGGCAACTTAAAAAATATTTCAGCTAAATATGAGACACATTACAATTCCCACAAAGTGGGTTAACCCTATTGGCATGATGCGTATGATGTTTGCCATTCACACCAGCAACCCAGGTTCGCTACATTGGTGTCAGAAGAGGGTTGGTGACCATTTGGCCATCGGAACGCACGGCCCGGGATGTGTGAGGGTGCTGAATAGTTGACACACAGGGATGTGGCTTACTGTTTGGAGAGAGCAGTGTAGAAATCCTCGCTCTATGAGCCCAATAACAATTGGCGCGATGCATAAGGTGTTTGCCTTTCACACCAGCAACCTGGGTTCGCTTCCCCGCCATTCCACAATATTATAGCCTGAAGATACAAATTAGAAGTCATTTTCCAATGCCTGTTATTACTCGGCCCAGAAAAATTCATAGCTTAGTCTCTACCTACACCCAAGTTGGATAGGTGTAAGCAATATGGTGAAAATTCCACCTAACCCATCTGAGGCAAGGTGGAGCTACAATCATATACAGTGAGCGCCAAAAGTATTGGGACACATTGTTGTTGTTTTGGCTTTGTACTCAAAGAACTGTGAGGTTAAAGTGCAGACTGTCAGCTTTAATTTCAGGGTATTACCATCCATATCAGATGAACCATAGACATTACAGCACTTCTTGTGCATAGTCCCCCCCCCCCCCCCCCCCCTCTATTTTAGGGGATCAAAAGTATTGGGACAAATTCAGTTATGTGTATTAAAGCAGTAAAAAGTTAAGTATTTGGTCCCATATTCATAGCACGCAATGACTACATCAAGCTTGTGACTACACATTTGTTGAATGTCCTGTTTGTTTTGGTTGTGTTTCAGATTATTTTGTGGCCAATAGAAATTAATGGTAAATAATGTATTGTGTAATTTTGGAGTCACTTTTATTGTAAATAAGAATAGAATATTTCTAAACACTTCTACATTACTGTGGATGCTACCATGGTTACAGATCATCGTGAATGTATCATAAATAATGATGAGTGAAAAAGTTACAGACGCACAAATATCATGTAATATATAATTCAGGTTTAAGTTTGCATGTACAAATACAGAAAACTCACAATACTTTCACTGGATGGCCCTATCACTTTCTAAAGTGTTACACAGTGCTTTCACAGACTAGGCCTAGTTGCTGGCCCAGTTCAAAACGTACCAAAAACAGTGACAATTTCTGAATGAAAGAAGATTTTAAACAGTTATCTAATGCACACTTACAAATAAACAGTAAATAAACTCAGCAAAAAAAAGAAAAGTCCTCTCACTGTCAACTGCGTTTATTTTCAGCAAACTTAACATGTGTAAATATTTGTATGAACTTAACAAGATTCAACAACTGAGACAAACTGAAAAAGTTCCACAGACATGTGACTAACATAAATGGAATAATGTGTCCCTGAACAAGGGGAAGGGGGGGGGTCAAAATCAAAAGTAACAGTCAGTATCTGGTGTGGCCACCAGTTGCATCTGCTCATGGACTGCACCAGATGTGCCGTTTCTTGCTGTGAGATGCTACCCCACTCTTCCACCAAGGCACCTGCAAGTTCCCGGACATTTCTGGGGGGAATAGCCCTAGCCCTCACTCTCCGATCCAACAGGTCCCAGACGTGCTCAATGGGATTGAGATCAGGGCACTTTGCTGGCCATGGCAGAACACTGACATTCCTGTCTTGCAGGAAATCAATCACGCACAGAACGAGCAGTATAGCTGGTGACATTGTCATGCTGGAGGGTCATGTCAGGATGAGCCTGCAGGAAGGGAGCCACATGAGGGGGGAGGATGTCTTCCCTGTAATGCACAGCGTTGAGATTGCCTGCAATGACAACAAGCTCAGTACGATGATGCTGTGACACACTGCCCCAGACCATGATGGACCCTCCACCTCCAAATCGATCCCGCTCCAGAGTACAGGCCTCGGTGTAACGCTCATTCCTTCGACAATAAACGCGAATCCGATCACCCCTGGTGAGACAAAACCGCGACTCGTCGGTGAAGAGCACTTTTTGCCAGTCCTGTCTGGTCCAGGGACGGTGGGTTTGTGCCCATAGGCGACATTGTTGCTGGTTATGTCTGGTGAGGACCTGCCTTACAACAGGCCTACAAGCCCTCAGTCCAGCCTCTCTCAGCCTATTGCGAACAGTCTGAGCACTGATGGAGGGATTGTGCGTTCCTGGTGTAACTCGGGCAGTTGTTGTTGCCATCCTGTACCTGTCCCGCAGGTGTGACGTTCGAATGTACCGATCCTGTGCAGATGTTGCTACACGTGGTCTGCCACTGTGAGGACGATTAGGCGTCTCACAGTACGAACATTGCAATTTATTGCCCTGGCCATGCCTCCTTGCAGCATGCCTAAGGCACGTTCACGCAGATGAGCAGGGACCCTGGACATCTTTCTTTTGGTTGTTTTTCAGAGTCAGTAGAAAGGTGTCCTAAGTTTTCATAACTGTTACCTTAATTGCCTACCATCTGTAAGCTGTTAGTGTCTTAACGACCGTTCCACAGGTGCATGTTCATGAATTGTTTATGGTTCATTGAACAAGCATGGGAAACAGTGTTTAAACCCTTTACAATGAAGATCTGTGAAGTTATTTAGATTTTTACGAATTATCTTTGAAAGGCAGGGTCCTGAAAAAGGAACGTTTATTTTTTTGCTGGGGACGTTACCTTTAGGGAAGGTGCTCTCAATAAACTTGTTGGACCCCAAAGCCATCAAAACCTCTCCATCAAAACCTCTCCAAACACAACATAATAAGCAACCATCTGAAAACATTATTGCAGTGGAATAACTTTCGAAGCATTAAACACTTGGATTTTGTCAACCTTAAAATCAACAAACACTGATACAAATAAAACATACCTTCTGAACGCATATCACCTTCTGAACGCATATCGCCTTCTGAACACACATTGTCTTCTGACCACACATCGCCGACATGCTACAACGCCGCCACCGCACGCTCACACACACACACGTTTTACTATCCTTGTGGGGACCTCAAATGTATTTCCTTCCAAAATCCTATTTCCCTAACCCTAAAATAACCCTTTTCCTCAGGGGACCTGGGAAATGTCCCCATGAGGGAGAATATTCCTTGCTTTACTATCCTTGTGGGGACTTTTTGGTATTTCGTTACCCACGAGGATAGTAATACAAGTGCACGTGCAAGCACAGACAGATAGACACACACACAGAGAGACACAGAGAGCTTTCACTGAACAGGAGACATGTTTAATATATACAGTCATTGGCTTTTATACCTTTTACATGTAAAGCACTAATTAAGGTCCCCTCCAAAACACAATTAGAAAGCATGGTTCCTACCCGGTTACATATTGGGAAACACAATTTTTTTCACCCCACTTACTTCTTGATACCAGAGTGCCTTTCATAGCAGGTTAGGAGAACTTACGCAGCAGGTTAGGAGAATTAACATAGCAGGTTAAGAGGCTCAGGTTAAGGTTAGAAAAAGGGTTAGGCTTAGCGAAAATGCTTTCCTAACCTACAATGAAAATTATTTTGTATCAGAGTGGCATGAAATCACAGCTCCCATCTAGTCTGCAAACTCATCAGTTCATCAATTTTATCACTTTCCCTAGGAATTTCTAAAAACCTATCAAACCTATGTCTTTCTATAAAATTCTTACATTGTACAAACGGGGTCGCTCTCACCTTAATGTTTTTTGTCTGAAGAAGGAAACTGCTTGTCCTCACCTCAGTGGTCCACACCATAGAGAATCATAGAGGCCTCTAGTGGCCCTGTTGGAGTCATGTCCAACCAGGTCATCAGGAGGGATCAGCCAATCGTGAAGAAGAAAATGGGATTGCCTCAATGGTTCTACCCATGGTCTCACATGATAATATTAGCGTCATGATAGCAACACTAGCTGGATCCTATCCACATTAAGACTTCCGGTTTTCATATTTTGACTTAAAAATAAAAGTCCACGGTAAAACGTTAGGTGCATGATACGAAATCAATATTTTTTGCAGCTTCACATAGGGCATAATGTTAAAATTATGTTGAAAAAATATTATAACTGCATGTGGGAAAATCTAAACTAAAGAGAATTACTACTTTATATAACATAACAAATATTATAAGGTGGAGCACATTGAGAAATGCTAAGAGCTTAAGTAAATTAATGTCAAGAACATAATAACCTACTGGCAAAAAATATACAATCAACATTTTCAATAATAAATAATAATTTTGATTGTATGATTCTTGTTTATTTACTGGTGCTATTGTTTCGGAGATGCAATTTTGAAATGTAATGTTTAAGAAAGGTGGGGTGGGAAGGACTCAGTAGGGTCTGTAGAATCTATATATGGTACCATTTCATGGGGCTCTGAATAATACAGAGTGTTGCTGGACTTTTACTGTGGTCTAAAGTGTTGTGCATGAACACTAAATGGTACAAATATAGCACTGTACAGGAAAAACGATCCAGTCTACTCAGTAGAATCTCTAGAAATCAAAACAGGTGAGTTTGAACAAAAAGGTAGGTCATAGGAAGCTTTATGTTGACATTTGAACCGTGAGACATATCAGCACCATGGACAGCTACCCTTTTAGAATGTTATGTTATCACAATTACTCAGTTGGGGTTCTACTAAGCAAATACGTTCTGTTTTCCTTAATTTAATCCTGCATGTTATATTAATTGACTGTTTTGTGTTGAATATCAGTTGAAAAAACAAAACACCTTAACACTTAAAAAAAAAATCTTACCCTAGTGTGAAATAAAATACCATTCCATCCATGACTTTCATGCATTCTTGCCTTGCGCTAATGGAAGTGCCAAATGCACTCTTAGAAAAAAGGGTTCTTTGGTTGTCCCCATAGGAGAACCCTTTTTGGTTCCAGGTAGAAACCTTTTTGGTTCCAGGTAGAACTATTTTGGGTTCTATGTAGAATCCTCTGGGGAAAGGGTTCTACATGGAACCCAATAGGGTTCTTTCTACCTGGAACCAAAAGGGTTCCCCTGGAACCAAAAAGGGTTATTCAAGGGGTTATCCTACGAGGACAGCAAAACGATGAAGCAAAACGGTACAAACAGAGAATGTAAATGAAGCTCGGGTTCAAAACCTATTGCCTGTGGAGAGTTTAAATGAGGGAATGTCAACTGCTCAAAGAAGACTTCCACATATGTTAAATGTACACACGTTTGAGGATAAAGATCCTGCTTCTGATTTTCATCCTGATGTAGCCAAGAGTTTGTATGAGGAAATGTCAGTGGTGCAGCACAATCAAATCTGACAAATAAGATATTGGGAAGGAATACTACCACTTAGAGACAAAATGTTGTGGTAGAGGAAATCGTCAGATGAGGAAATCGTAAGCTCTATGACAACCGAATAAGATGAGCAGTGTGTAACTGGAGAGGTTTAAGTCGAAATAGGAGAGGATACACTCAAATGTGTTTCTTCAGATGAGGCAAATTTTGGAGGGTTCAGGCATACCACTCCAAATAATGGTGTTAACATTGAATCGTGATGAATGGGAGAAGTCCATTCGGAGAGAAGTGGTAAGTATTTCAACAAGTTGTCATGGGTAGGCCTATTTGCAGGAAAGATTCAAGAGCCAAATCCTTAATGCATGTACATTTTCGACATCATACATTTTCAGTCACTCAGAAAAGGATATATATATATAAAAATAATGTTGAGATCCAGAGAGGGAGCAACTTGCATTATCATTACATAACACTGCCGCACAAACGCACAAATAACTTATTGGATTCTGATTAAATAAAGTCACTGCAATTACTGAAAGAAAAAGTTAAGAATGAAACATCAGCACAAATAATCGTTTTTCCTGTACAGTGCTATAATTGTACCATATAGTGTCCAGGCACAACACTTTAAGCTGTTTGACCACAGTAAAAGTCCAGAAAAACGTTGTATTATTCAGAGCCCCATTAAATGCCACCATATATTGATTCTACAGATCCTACTGAGTACTCCCCCACCCCACTTTTACATCGGCACAAAATAATATATTTTTCTCGAATAAGCCCATATGTATTCCATATGCAGTGGATTTACATTGTGGCCAATTGAATGGGTGGAGTAAAATGCCAGCAACACTGCATACTATTCAGTGCCCCTTGAAATTACACCATATATGGATTGTACAGGCTCTAATGAGTATCCCTACAATACTTTTACTGCGACATCTAATATATTTTTTTGCTCTATAAGCCAATATCTATTCAGTATACAGTGATTCGCATTGAGAGCGTTTAGTTGACCTTGGAACATGTTTTAAAACCAAAAAAATGTTTAACCTTTAACTAGGCAAGTCAGTTAAGAACAAATTCTGATTTACAATGACGGCCTACCCCAGTCAAACACGGACAAGGCTGTGCCAATTGTGCGCCAATTTGTGGGACTCCCAATCACAGCCAGATGTGATGCAGCCTGGATTTTAACGAGGTACTGCAGTAATGCCTCTTATACTGAGATGCAGTGACAATTACAAGGATAGGTGAAACAGATCAGGATGCGACACAGTAAAATGGCTCTTTGGATAGCTTTAACTACAACCTATATCAATGAGCGTTAGCATTCTAGCTAACAACTGCTGCATCCAAAATAGTTATTTTGCAAAGATCACAACCAAATATAATCTTAGCGACTGTTCAAGCAAGAAACAAAACATACTTGTAAGTGTATGACATCCTAAAAAGGTTATTTTGTTTAGAAGTAATAAAAACGTAAATGTTTGTTGAATGGGTTTCTCACTGCCGCTAAGAGTCGCGCTAATCTTTGCGTGACGTCAGTGTGCCCTGTACTGGAAAATGTCTACAATGGCACAGATACAAAGATGAATCCTCTATCAATCTCTATGGTTCACACTAGTTGACTGCAGGTTTGTTCGAGTTTTGATTGGTCTGAACTGTGTGAATTGCTCATATCTGATTGGGTAATCCAGTTTTAGCAACTGCTAGTATCGCCGCCACTGCACAGACCCACACAATGTAAGAGAGACTGCACTCCAAGGTAATCCATTAGAAATGGTATCTAGCTAACGTTAGCTATAGCCATTTTACTTGGTGCATTTGGTTGTTGTAAACCGAGGTAGAATAATGGTTAAGCAGCTAGGAAAGGATTTGGATGGGTTCATTGGGGTGTATGTAGTTTTGTGTCACGAGGGTGCTTGTTGCGTTGTGTAGTAAAGGTGGGGAGGTAGCACTTAGGTCTTGCTGCCGTCTGTTTACCTAGCCAACTGAATTTGCAACACCAGCATAGACACATTAGGATGTCCATGAAGCAAGTTCATCGTAAGTTTACATTACACTTTTCATTTCAGAAATGTTGGCATGACAATCTTCCTTCGAGTTGCCTCGGGTCTCGCTCATAGGCGATTTGAGGGCTCGCGATATATAGCTAGCGGGCAGCAAAACTAGCTGACGTTATTTGCATTATTGCTTGTTATTATCACTGCAATGAATGACCATAATTAAATGTCAACTCATGTGTTAGTTAAAGCAAAGTAACTAACTTGCTAGCGTGTCTTGTATTGCATGTTAGCTAACTAGCTAGAAACTAGAACTTTGCCACTCAGCTTTGCTAAAGATAGTGTTGATGATAATTCTTTTACTTGAGACAGGAGACCAAGTGGAGACATAGGACGAGGTGGATCATTTTATAATAAGGCAGGTTTATTCAAGTGTAAAAATATTATGCAAAGCGTGCAGCACGGCTCTTTTCTATCCGATCCGTATGGGGTCATTTGGAAAAAAGAGGGAGTTTCCACAGTCATACAGTTTTATATATAGACAACAAGCAAAGTAGGTTGATCTGCGAGTCTGGCCTTCCGATTGGTCGGTCTGGGTCTTGGGTAGTCCTGATCAGGCCTGGTGTCCACGTTCCATTGGTTCCTGAGAGTTCTTTGTCCTGAGGTCCAACCATGGGTTGGGTGTGTCTGTGTGATTGTCATGGGGGAGGGGAATTGTGGGTGCCGTGTATATGTCCTATGTGTCCAGCATATGTCCAAGAGAAAGAGGGGGTGTGTATGTTGTGTCAACTTATAGGTAATGTTGAGAAGTTGTTAGAACAAGTTACCAATATCTAATACAATTTCTTACAAATCCCCCTCTTCACGTCTCACAAGAGACGTGACATAAAAGTATATAAAAGACAAAACTAATGGATAAAATTTGTCAGAAGACAAATTTTTAATTCCCTCTCTTCACGTCTCACAAGAGACGTGACATAAAAGTATAAAAAGACAAAGCTATGGGATAAAATTTGTCAGAAGACAAATTTTTAATTCCCTCTCTTCACGTCTCACAAGAGACGTGACATAAAAGTATAAAAAGACAAAGCTATGGGATAAAATTTGTCAGAAGACAAATTTTTAATTCCCTCTCTTCACGTCTCACAAGAGACGTGACATAAAAGTATAAAAAGACAAAGCTATGGGATAAAATTTGTCAGAAGACAAATTTTTGATTCCCTCTCTTCACGTCTCACAAGAGACGTGACATAAAAGTATAAAAAGACAAAGCTATGGGATAAAATTTGTCAGAAGACAAATTTTTGATTCCCTCTCTTCACGTCTCACAAGAGACGTGACATAAAAGTATCTTAGTCCTCAAATAGATAGACAGGTCCAGCTTCCCCATCCTCAAGCAGTGGGGACATTTGGGCCCTTTCCTGATTAGGGTCTATGGCTGCAGTTATAACACGGCTAGCAAGCGTGCGCGCACATGGAATGCAACAGCATCCACAAAGTACAAGAATGGCCGCAAAAACAGAAATTGATACTAGGACGGAGGAAGCCAGCGTCTTATATTTACCAAAAGCATCCATCCATGAGTCCCACATAGTAGTGTCCATTCCAGAATGCTGTTTCATCTTACCATTAAGGGTACGAAGTCCCTCCAATGCTACAGTCAGACTCCCATCCGTAGCTGTGTTATTGGGAATGAAAGTACAACACTGTTCACCAAACATTGCACAGACCCCCCCCCCGTTCAGCCAATAACATATCAACCGCGATTCTATTTTGAAATGCCATCAGGGACGTAGCTGCCAATTGTCCATGGACCGCCTCGAAGCCTTGTTGAGTCCAATTGCCCAGTTTCTGGACATTAAAATGAATGTAGTTAATTCTGTCCACATTTTATTAACTGTACACCACCAACAAAATGATGATTCAAAACCTGCGGCCACTTGGTCAACCAGTTTATACTTATCTGGTACCCCCCTGGGGACACCAATTCCATCAATGTAAGTTGAGTCGTAAATGAGCAAGGACCAAAAAGGAGACCACTCCAATAACTACCCCTGGAGTGGCCAACCACACATTAGTAAACCAAAAAACGAGAATATGTTAAACCCTCCGGTCCATCCCTCTATACAACCTGTACCAGGTGGGCTCGTCGCCACCCGGGAACTTCAAACCTTCACAACAGGGAGGACAAACATCACTTTTTATTCATTCAACAACATCATCTACAGCAAACCAAGGGTCCTCCTCTGTCAGCCCACTCTCCTGCGGAAGCTCGTTTTCGTATCAGCCTCTCCAACTGGAGCATCAACCAGAGGCCCCTTACACATCTGTAACAAACTTCTTCAAACAAGGTATGATACAGGCAGCACAGAAATGAAAAACCACAACTAGTGTCAGAAATCCAGTAATCGTCCTTGCAGTGTACTTACCAAAACAACCACCCAGCCAGGGGAACAGTCCACTCTCCTCCACACCTGCAAGACCCTTCATCTCCACTGATAACCTTGCCAACCCACTCAGAGCTTTTGAAATGCTCCCATCCGGACTAGTATTGTTAGGAACAAACGTGAAACACTGTTACACCTCCCTTGTTGGCCAGACTTATGTCCAGTGTTAGTCTATTGTGTCTACTGGTTTGTGAGGCAGCATCCAATTGTTCAGCCATCCCTGTAAGTCCTGTGTGGGTGTGTTTATAATTGATCCAGACCTTTTGTTTTAACATCAACAATAGCTGGGCCAATGATGGGCATCAGATGCCACAGGCCATCATTCCTGGTTAATGTCTGGAATTCGTGGGGGACCCCTATTGGGACCCCCAACAGGTTGGTGTGCATGTTATCTGTACCCTCGGACCAAGGAGCGTCACGTTTCTGCCGTCTCCTGGTTTGGTCCCAAGCCTCTGTGTCCTGTGTAGCTCCCAGAAGTTGATTAGCTATAATAATAGGCAATGGTGGTAGCAGACTGGCCAAAACACATGAGCAACGACAATTTCCTTTCAAAAATGGGGTCAACCGCCTGGCAGGTCAACACATCCACCATACATCAGCAACACCTCTAGTTAATAGTGGTATTAGTTATGCAGGTAGTAGCAGGGAGCCTTCCATAGTCTATACCTCTACCTGTACCAGTGTTACAGCTGTTATGTCCCCCATATGCCTTAACTTCCCACGGTCCTTCTGGGGAGGGACTTCTGGGAACACAAGACTCAGAGTTTTACACAGGGTTAAATTTGGATGCACATCCAACCTTCCCCATTACTTAGGACAAATGGGTGAGCAGCCAGAATAGGTCTGGCATGTCCACATACGACACAGTCCTTTCTATTAAGTGTTTTGTAGGCCAAACACATATTCTCCCTTTCCTCATAAACAGTTTCAGTCCCCAAATGTTCACTATCTGAGATGTCTTTTATATTTATTATCTGTACCAGATTGGAGAGCTTAGGTGATGGCGTGGGACTTGGTCTTGGAGTGGTGGAGGAGGCCGGCTGAACCCTGGTCCGTTGGAACTGGTGGTGGTTCTGGCAGCACTGCGATGGTAACCTCCCCATCGTATCCTGATCAGACAGCTCAGGACTACAAGCAGTCCTGTAAAACCCCACCCTCTCCCAGAGAACACATCATCAGCCAGAGATCAAGCAACACTTTCACTTCTATGAACGAACACAGTGAGGAAAGGTCGGGGTCAGGGAATTCTTCATTAAGGAGTTGACCCCTGAGCTTTATTAGCAACAGTTCTTCTCCTTAACTCTGTGATCATTCGGCAGTGTCAGTGTGTCTCACCCTCCAAGTGCGATATGCCCCCAGGTCGAGTGATTCACCTTCTCCCTTGATTCACCTGCAATGTATAAACTCTTGGACATACAGGTTTGGTTAACAAACAGTTCCTCATTTGTTCTTTCTGATTATATATTTAATTTCTATGCCTAATTTTTTAGCTATAAATGTTTAATTTTAAATAAGTTTATTATCCAATGGACCCCATCCTTTCCCAGTCCACAATGTACCCTCCTTCGTTTGATACCTGGCTCTGGCCAGGTATCAACCTTACTTACTCTAAATAATAACCTAGTACATCATATTCTAGGAACGTCCCTTTTATTCCCCGCATATCCAATTCTCCCTTCGGCGTACATTCATATCTATTCTTTTCTAATTCTCTGTCAAGTGACTTATCTACTTTGAAATGTATCTGTGCTGCTTAAATATGTTAACCCCTTTCTCTCCTATCTTATTTCACAGCCTACCTTGCTCATTTCCTGGTCCACCCTCCCCACTCTGCTCTCAAACCTTCAAGGTCTGAACAGTGCGGGGTAGACCCATCTGTCTGCCTTTTTGTAATAATAGTCAATAACAACTGTGTGTTCCTTTACAACATTAACTAAGTGTCTCACTGTTTTGACTTTATCTGCATGGATTTAAAAATAACTACAGGTCTTATAGTGTCAACCTTTAAAGTCCTAACATAACCTTAATTAACCTATCTCTATCTTCTAATGGCCAATACAAATGCTTACCTTATGGTCAAGAGTTATAAACTCTATTGTAATCAATTTACCTCAAAACTAGTATCCCAAATGACACAATCTCCTTATTCTCACCACATTTCCCCGCGAGTGATCAAGTCGCCGGAAAATGCAATGGAAACAGAAAACAGGTCAAAATGTTACACCTACATTCGTGTTCCATATCTAAAAAAACAAAATTATGTCACCAGCATTCAACCAGTCGGCTGGGAGACCATTTGGGTGCTGCAATACTGCCATCTTCTGTCCATTCTCTGCATAGCTCTTCACCCACTCTCATTCAACCTTCTCAATTTGAGCCATATTAGTTTCTTATTTTAACTATTGTTTTCTAAATTTTTTATTTTTTTTTTTATTTTAATTTTTTAATCTATTATTACCTAGTTAGACTAGAGTGTCCGTGACATACATCCATGGGGATCCGGTTATAGTTATTCTATTAACCATGTGAAAGTGCCCAGGGACAGCCCAAATATCAGTAGGAATATCACAAATAAGGGGCCAGATATCCCTAGCCTTGCCCAGGGAGGGAGAAATATCCCTCCAACTGGGCGAGGTTTTTTTATCAGGGGAGGCGGAGTTTGATTCCGCATCACCTGAGTCAGAAATGTCTTCATTTGGAATCGAATTTAAGCTGTTTAAATCAGCTCTGACTTCTGTCAGTGTTCTAGAAGGGATTGGGGCTGGAGTGCAATGTGTGAAGTGGTGCCAAGGTGCGCCTGATTTACCTTTGACCTGGACTGAGTGTGAAGTAACCTCCCCCACTTCGTACAGTCCAGTCCACCTGGGTTCTAGCCACTTTCTCTTGTGGACATTAACCCCACCCAGTCACCAATTTTTTACCTTCCGTGTGCCAGATCTCCCTTCTGCTTCCCCGTTGGACTTTGTGAATCTGTGTGGAGAGAGCTGCAGAAAGTTCCGTCAATTATCAAACATTACAATTTGTTGTACATCAAGGGCGGGCATATGACCTCCCTTCCTTGGTGAACCCAGCATGACTCCTCCAGCCATTGTCTCATGAGGAGAGAGATGGGTGCCTGCACCTGGAGAGGCTATCATGGCCAGCAACGCCAGGGGCAGGACTTTAACCCAAATCAACTTCAAACCTGCACATACATTTGATTGGCGCGTTCCACGAGACTTATGAGATTGTGGCCTGTACACTAACCCCATCATTAAACAACAATCAGTTGACATTTACACATCCGACCCTATTGGTACATGGAGCGTTTGTCATCAAACAACACACATGAGTTCGGTTTGCAGCCACTTAATGACCTATTTTGCATCCTCCCCTGCTGTTGGTATTGCCTCAACCCATTTAAAGAACCTGTCTACCATAACTAACAGGTACCTTTTTCCATTAGTCACATTGTCTTTCCCCATATCTGTGTGTGTTGGTGAGTGGTTCATTCCCCAGGTCAGGTCTCCGTTTCAGTTCCTGTGCAGCTCTTTCTGCACAGGAGTGGGGTAGACCTTCAGCATTGAGTGCGTCTGCCATGTTTTTGTCAGTGTTGACAAATGTGATGTGTGATTGTGTGCATTTATTCTGGATTTTCGTTTTCCTTTCAGCGCTGAACGTGAATTCTTTGCTCATCAGATATGCTGCAACCCCATGGTGGGTGTGGATTTCCAATGGATGGCACATTATCATGTGGGCTGTTTTCCCAATAGCTTTTGCCACTGCATCCACATACCTGGAGCATGTGGTTTGTCCTTCTTCAATGTAGTCCAGTTTGGAGGGGTGATACCTCAACACTCTTCTCTCCCCCTCTAGGTTCTGGAAAAGGATGGATGATGTAAATCCTTCTTTTTCAGAAACATCCAGATGGAACTTGTTTTTTTTAGTCAGGTGCTGTTAGGGCTACTGCCACTTAGAGATCTGTTTTCAAGAGTGCAAAAGCCTTTGATGCTTCAGTAGTCCAGGTCAATGATGAGTGTAGGTTAGTGGTGAGCAGCTTCAGGGCCATGGGGCATATTCGTCAGCCATGCCCTGAAAAGGGGGAGGTGATTGCTAATTCGGGTCTGGATTGGGGTGATTGTATGCGGGTTGAAGGGCCGCACGTGGTTGATACATCCTTGGCCTGACTCCCCCTTGGTCTAGGGGCGTATCCTCGTCCCCTTTTGGCCAGAAACTGGCTTTGGGCCGGGGTTATTGGGTGCGGACACTGTCGCACCATATGCCCAGCTTGTTTACAATTATAACAGCTTCCATAAGATCCAGAGTACCTCTGGGGCTGTCCCCATGTGGGTGAATAGTTTGATTGTGGTAGTGGGTAGTAGGGTTGTAGTGGTGGTTCCGACGAAGGGTATGGCTGAAACGGGTAGGCATACGGCAGTTGGAATGGCTGCTCCTGGGGTGGGTGTATAGGTGGTCCCTGCTGGGTGAAGATGGGTAGTTGTTGTTGCTGTATCATTCGGGAAACAGTTTTTTCAATGATTTGTGAGATTTCTTGTTGGTCTTCAGCCACCATCTGTTTCTTGGGTTTCTCTCCTTTCTGGGCCTCTTTCAATTGTAGTTTCAAAAGTTGTACCTGTAGGGACTGGATTTGTGTTTCAGCCCCTCCCTTATCCTTATTGTATTGGGTAATGTGGTGATGCACATGGGAGTTGAACTGAGCCTGGGGAATTGCCATTAACCCCACAGTGCCCCTGAGATGGGTTGGGGCCGATGGGGCTGCTGTGGTGGTAGGTGGGGCGTCATTATTGTTGGGCCTGCCCTCTTTGGTGTCAGTTGGTGCTCCAGTGACCACTCCCATCGTATCAGGTTTCCGGTAAGGGAGAGCTTTCCTAATTTCCTCAATTGCCCATAAACCTATTCTCATCTCAGCCTGTGCCTTTTCCCTTTGCTTTGTCCCTTCTTTTTTAAAAAAAATGACTCTTATTCTTATCAACTTCACATTCTATCCCTTGCTTCACTGCTTCCTCCAATTCTTTCTCCATAATGAGGAGTTGCCCTTTTGATGGGGCGACTCCACTAAGGAAACCTGTTTGAGTCCATCTCAGCCTCACTTCCTCCCAGATCTTTTTAACGGGTTTGTAGTGTAATTTACCGCCTGCTCTGTCTTTCATTCTCTGATCTAAATATTCGTTGAATTTGTGTTTGGGGACGATAGTCGTGGTCATTTTGTCGTTAAGCTATGTCTGGGTCTATTATTATCTTTGTATACTTTAGCCCGTTACTGATCGAAACCAGCGATGTATTTTTCTTCCCCTCTCTTCCTCCAGTCTCGTGTCCGACTCGCGTGGACAAAGGATTTTATTGCCGTGTATTTGATGAATTATTTTCGTTTTCCAACAATATTTCAGCTATCTCTTTTTGAAACAATATACGAATGTATTCATGCGCTCCTGTTATAATTGGAATGACAGTTTTGGGTATTTATAATAAAAAATATTATTGCTTTTCGCTAAATTAATTAATTAAATACTTTGGCAAAATATTTCAGAAGTTTCCTTTGGGGACAATATACTAATGAATTCAGGCGCTCCTGATATAATTGGAATGGCAATTATAAGACCTTTAACTCGAGAGATATTATTTCTTTTAACTTTCCCGGTTAATTTAAACTTTTTCCGATTAATTAAATACTTTGCCAAAACATTTCAGAAATTTTCCTTTGGGGACAATATACTAGTAATTCACGCGCTTCTATAATAATTTTCAAATGAATTCTATCCCTTAAGGATTTACCAACAGTATATGAGGGGAAAACCAGGTCAACTCATCAACCGTAAATGGCTGCTTCACCGTGGCACACAGATTCTGACTCGGCGGTCACCACTAACGGAGCCTGAACTTAGCTTATAGCTAATTAGTAGCAATAGATCTCGTGGAACGCTCAATCACACACATTAATTTGGAGAGTTTCAGGTTTAATACCCTTGCTCCTATTTCAAGCTTAGATTTATCACTGGTGCTCCTAGTTGAAAAATGTTTCAACTAGTCCCAGATTACTAATGCGACTTGAACAGCATTAATTTGGAGAGTTTCAGGTTTAATACCCTTGCTCCTATTTCAAGCTTAGATTTATCACTGGTGCTCCTAGTTGAAAAATGTTTCAACTAGTCCCAGATTACTAATGCGACTTGAATCCCAATACGCCAAGCTTAGATTTCTCACTGATGCTCCTAGAGGGATGCCATTTCCACTAGTCCCAGATTACTAATACGACTTGAACAGATACATTTGAGTTTCAAGTTTAATACCATTACTCCTATTTCAAGCTTAGGTTTATCACTGATGCTCCTAGTTGAAAAATGTTTCAACTAGTCCCAGATTACTAATACGACTTGAACAGATCACATTACATTTCAAATACATTTGAGTTTCAAGTTTAATACCATTACTCCTATTTCAAGCTTAGGTTTATCACTGATGCTCCTAGTTGAAAAATGTTTCAACTAGTCCCAGATTACTAATGCGACTTGATTTTATACTTCGCAAATATCTTTACACATTGCCTTAGATTCTAAACAATTCCACATAAATTTAGCAACAATTCACTCACCTCAGTACTTCTGATCATTGAATTTAGATATTGGCTATAATACAATATGCAGATTTTGATTAAACCGGCTCTGCTTACCTTAATATTTTCGAGCTCTTTGATCAGTTTCCTGGGTGAGTTGAATCGCCGACGTCTCCCTCGAGCGGGTCACCTCTCCTTCTTGAATCTTTCTCCCTCTCGTCTCCTGTCCGATGAATTTTCTATTGGGCCTAATTCAAATATGTTTTAACCATCCTCTGCTACCATGTTGATGATAATTCTTTTACTTGAGACAGGAGACCAAGTGGAGACATAGGACGAGGTGGATCATTTTATAATAAGGCAGGTTTATTCAAGTGTAAAAATATTATGCAAAGCGTGCAGCACGGCTCTTTTCTATCCGATCCGTATGGGGTCATTTGGAAAAAAGAGGGAGTTTCCACAGTCATACAGTTTTATATATAGACAACAAGCAAAGTAGGTTGATCTGCGAGTCTGGCCTTCCGATTGGTCGGTCTGGGTCTTGGGTAGTCCTGATCAGGCCTGGTGTCCACGTTCCATTGGTTCCTGAGAGTTCTTTGTCCTGAGGTCCAACCATGGGTTGGGTGTGTCTGTGTGATTGTCATGGGGGAGGGGAATTGTGGGTGCCGTGTATATGTCCTATGTGTCCAGCATATGTCCAAGAGAAAGAGGGGGTGTGTATGTTGTGTCAACTTATAGGTAATGTTGAGAAGTTGTTAGAACAAGTTACCAATATCTAATACAATTTCTTACAATAGATATAACTAAATTGCTATGCATATTATCAGCCAATGGCGATTGTAACTACTTTGCGTGCTACTGTAACGTCAGTGTACTATTGATCCCTGGCAACTAACTATAACGTTACCCAACTAGCTAGCTTGTTAGTTGACCTTACACAATAGCCAACTTTAGTTAAAGTTAACTACTTGTAGATATTTTCCTGAATGCACCCATGCATTATGTTTACCTACCTTATAATACCAAGTTAGTGAAGTTTCTGCGCGTGCAGCTACGTCAGTATAATAGCGTATTAATTCTAGCTAGAACGTAGCTACACCGAATTTCTAGCGTCCTCTAAGGCTATAATGCCACGGAGGTGCATTGAACCTGCCTGTGAAAACACTGCCGATGGTTGACAAACCAGCTCTTCATGACTAAAACGCTCATATTTTAGACCTCAAACTAAGGATATCAAGCTTAGTAAAAACAACCATGTATTATAATACAATGCAGAAAAATAAATCAGATTGCATGGGCACTAGTCTGTTAATCTTTCACTGGTTGGGTGTGATCTAACCCAATTGTGGGGACGCCAGTAGCAGCACACCGAGTAGGGATGTGTTTGTGTCTAAAGTTAGTTGTAACTGGATGATCCTTTTAAAGACGTTGGTGCATGGATGGAAGCGGAATGCCAGAGGTCCATGCAAAAGAGGTGGTGAATTTATTAACCGAAAGAGTTACAAAAATAATGATGAATACATGTAAAATGAAGGGTCCCAGGATATGAGAATGACTTAAGAAAGCTTAATTAATTGGAAGAAAGAACGTTTATACAAAAGTCTCTACAACCTCAGAACAAGCTGCGCCCAGCTAAATACATACACAGCCCTGCCCAGCTTGGACTGACCATTACTGCAGTTAAGTAGAGGGTAGGCTACACAACCAGAAGTTCAGGGTAAATGCTTTCAAACATGATCACAATAGGTTTTGAACATTTAGTTTTACACAACATCAATGTCATCATAGTAGCGCAATACATTATTCAATATTTATGCTGCAGTAACATGATTTTCAATAGCTATGACACTAGGCCTTTAAACTAACTGCTTTAGCGCCTATTGACTATAGTCAAAACAAATGTTATTTGTCACATCCGCCGACTACATCAGATGTACACTTTACTGTGAAATGCTTACTTACGAGCCCTTTCCCAACAACGTTTAGTTAAAAAGTATGAACATTAGCATAAAAAGGAAATAATAACAATAATGATGCTATATACAGTACTGATACTGAGTCAATGTGCTGGGGTATGAGGTGATTGAGGTAATATTTTCATGTAAGTAGGGGTAACAGTGTCTAGGTAATCAGGATCGATAATAAACAGGGTAGCAGCAGCGTGTGTGTAGTGCATTGGGGGTGTGGGTAGAGTCCAGTGCCAGAGCGTCCGTGCCGTACCAAGTGGTGATGCAACCTGTCAAGATGCTCTCAATGGTGCAGCTGTGAAATTTTGAGGATCTGAAGGGCCATGCCAAGCATTGTTGTGCCCTCTTCACGACTGTGTTGGTGTGTTTGGACCATGATAGGTCCTTAGTGATGTGGGCACTGAGGAACTTGAAGTTCTCAACTCGCTTCACTACAGCCCCGTTGATGTGAATGGGGGCGTGCTTGGCCCTCCATTTTATGAAGTCCACGATAAGTTCCTTTGTCTTATTGACATTGAATCAGAGATGTTGTTGTCCTGGGACCACACTACCAGGTCTCTGACCTCCCTATAGGCTGTCTCATCGGTGATCAGGCCTACCACCATTGTGTCATCTGCAAACTTAATGATGGTGTTTGCGTTGTGCGCGGCCACGCAGTCGTGGGGGAATAGGGAGTACAGGAGGAGATTAAGCACACACCCCCGGGGGCCCGTGTGTTGAGGGTCAGCGTGGCGGATGTGTTTGTTGCCTACCCTCACCACCTGGGGGCGGCCCATCTGGAAATCCAGAATTCAGTTGCAGCGGGAGGTGTTTAATCCAAGGGTCCTTATCTTAGCGCCCTCCAAGCTCATCACTATCAATCAAATGTATTTATAAAGCCCTTTTTTACATCAGCCGACGTCACAAAGTGCTATACAGAAACCCAGCCTAAAAGCCCAAACAGCAAGCAATGCAAATGTAGAAGCACGGTGGCTAGGAAAAACTCCCTAGAATGGCAAGGAAACTAGGTAAAAACCTAGCAGTCCTCTTCTGGCTGTGCTGAGTGGAGATTATAACAGTACATGGCCAAGATGTTCAAATGTTCATAGATGACCAGTGGGGTTATGATAATAATCACAGTGGTTGTAGAGGGTGCAACAGGTCAGCACCTCAGGAGTAAATGTCAGTTGGCTTTTCATAGCCAATCATTCAGAGTTAGAGACAGCAGGCGCGGTAGAGAGAGAGTCGAAAACAGCAGGTCCGAGACAAGGTAGCACGTCCGGTGAAGTCAGGGTTCCATAGCCGCAGGCAGAACAGTTGAAACTGGAGCAGCAGCATGACCAGGTGGATTGGGGACCAGTCAGGTTATCAGGCCAGGTAGTCCTGAGGCATGGTCCAAGGGGTCAGGTCCTGAGAGAGAGAGAGACACCGGGTAAGACAGGAGAAATACTCCAGATATAACAGGCTTACCCTAGCCCCCGGACACAAACTATTGCAGCATAATTACTGGTGGCTGAGACAGGAGGGGTTCGGGAGACACTGTGGCCCCGTCCGACTATACCCACAGACAGGGCCAACCAGGCGGGATATAACCCCACCCACTTTGCCAAAGCACAGCCCCAAAACCACTAGAGGGATGTCTTCAACCACCAACTTACTACCCCTGAGACAAGGCTGAGTATAGCCCAAGAAGATCTCCCCCACAGCACAAACCCGAGGGGGGCACCAACCCAGACTGGAAGATCACGTCAGTGACTCAACCCACTCAAGTGACGCACCCCTCCTAGGAACGGCATGGAAGAGCACCAGTAAGCCAGTGACTCAGCCCCTGTAATAGGGTTAGAGGCAGAGAATACCTGTGGAGAGAGGGGATCCAGCCAGGCAGAGACAGCAAGGGCGGTTCGTCGCTCCAGTGCCTTTCCGTTCACCTTCACACTCCTGGGCAGACTACACTCAATCATAGGCCCCACTAAAGAGACGAGTCTTCAGTAAAGACTTAAAGGTCAAGACCGAGTCTGCGCCTCTCACATGGATAGGCTGACCATTCCATAAAAATGGAGCTCTATAGGAGAAAGCCCTGCCTCCAGCTGTTTGCTTAGAAATTCTAGGGACAATAAGGAGGCCTGTGTCTTGTGACCGACGCGTACATGTCGGTATGTACGGCAGGACCAAATCGGAAAGATGGATAGGAGCAAGCCCAAGAAATGCTTTGTAGGTTAGCAGTAAAACCTTAATCAGCCCTAGCCTTAACAGGAAGCCAGTAATATGATAAAAAAATGTGGTTCTAGTCAAGCAGGAAAGTAGAGCATTGCAGTAGTCTAATCTAGAAGTGACAAAAGCATGGATACATTGTTATGCATAATTTTTGGACAGAAAGTTTCAGATTTTTGCAATGTTACGTAGATGGAAAAAAGCTGTCCTTGAAACAGTCTTGATATGTTCGTCAAAAGAGAGATCAGGGTCCAGAATAACGCAGAGGTCCTTTACTGTTTTATATGACACGACTGTACATCCATCAAAATTAATTGTCAGATCCAACAGAAGATCTTTGTTTCTTGGGATCTAGAACCAGCATCTCTGTTTTGTCCAAGTTTAAAATTAAAACATTTGCCGCCATCCACTTCCTTATGTCTGAAACACAGGCTTCCAGGGAGGGCAATTTTGGGGCTTCACTATGTTTCATCGAAATGTACAGCTGTGTATCGTCCGCATAGCAGTGAAAGTTAACATTATGTTTCCGAATGACATCACCAAGAGGTAAAATATATAGTGAAAACAATAGAGGTCCTAAAATGGAAACTTGAGGAACACCAACATTTACACTTGATTTGTCAGAGGACAAACCATCCACAGAGACAAACTGATATCTTTCCGACAGATAAGATCTAAACCATGCCAGAACTTGTATGTGTAGACCAATTTGGGTTTCCAATCTCTCCAAAAGAATGTGGCAATCGATGGAATCAAAAGCAGCACTAAGGTCTAGGAGCACAAGGACCGATGCAGAGCCTTGGTCTGACGCCAATAAAAGGTCATTTGCCACCTTCACGAGTGTAGTCTCCCGGGTGGCGCAGTGGTCTAGGGCACTGCAACGCAGTACTAGCTGCGCCACCAGAGTCTCTGGGTTCACGCCCAGGCTCTGTCGCAGCCGGCCGCAACCGGGAGGTCCGTGGGGCGACGCACAATTGGCATAGCGTCGTCCGGGTTAGGGGTTAGGGAGGGATTGGCCGGTAGGGATATCCTTGTCTCAGTATGTAAAAAATGTTATAAAATGTATGCACTCTACTGTAAGTCGCTCTGGATAAGAGTGTCTGCTAAATGACTAAAATGTAAAATGTAGTCTCAGTGCTATGATGGGGTCTAAAACCAGACTGAACCATTTCGTATACATTGTTAGTCTTCAGGAAGGCAGTGAGTTGCTGCAGCTTTTTCATTTTTTTTTTATAGGAATAGGAGATTCGATATAGGCTGATTTAAAAAATAAAATAAAAATTATATATATATTTTAATAATAATTAAAAAATATATTTTATTTTTTAAATTAAAAAATAATAATTCTGGGTCAAGGTTTGGCTTTTGCAAGGGAGGCTTTATTACTGCCACATTTAGTGAGTTTGGTACACATCCTGTGGATAGGGAGCCGTTTATTATGTTCAACGTAGGAGGGCCAAGCACAGGAAGCAGCTCTTTTAGTAGTTTAGTTGGAATAGGGTCCAGTATGTAGCTTGAAGGTTTAGAGGCCATGACTATTTTCATCAATGTGTCTAGATATATTATTAAAAAAACTTGAGTGTCTCCCTTGATCCTAGGTCCTGGCAGTGTTGAGCAGACTCAGGACAATTGAGCTTTGGAGAAATACGCAGATTTACAGAATAGTCTGTAATTTGCTTTCTAATGATCATGATCTTTTCGTAAAAGAAGTTCATGAATTTATCACTGCTGAAGTGAAAGCCATCCTCTCTTGGGGAATGCTGCTTTTTAGTTAGCTTTGCGACAGTATCAAAAATAAATGTAGGATTGTTCTTATTCTCAATTAAGTTGAAAAATAGGATGATCGAGCAGCAGTGAGGGCTCTTCGATACTGCATGTTACTGTCTTTCCAAGCTAATCGTAAGACTTCCAGTTTGGTGAAGTGCCGTTTCCGTTCCAATTTTCTGGAAGCTTGCTTCAGGGCTTGGGTATTTTCTGTATACCAGGGAGCTAGTTTCTTATGACAAATGTTTTTAGTTTTTAGGGGTGCAACTGCATCTAGGGTATTATGCAAGGTTAAATTAAGTTCCTCAGTTAGGTGGTTAACGTATTGTTATACTCTGATGTCCTTGGGTAGGTGGAAGGAGTCTGGAAGGGCATCTAGGAATCTTTGGGTTGTTTGAGAATTTATAGCACAGCTTTTGATGATCCTTGGTTGGGGTCTGAGCAGATTATTTGTTGCTATTGCAAACGTAATAAAATGGTGGTCCGTTAGTCCAGGATTATGAGGAAAAAACGATCCACAATATTTTATATTATATCCACAAAGATCCACAATATTTTTTCCACGGGACAAAACTAGGTCTAGAGTATAACTGTGGCAGTGAGTAGGTCCGGAGACACAGTGGACAAAACCCACGGAAGCCTTTTGGAGTGGGTCTGTGGATTTTTCCATGTGAATATTCAAGTCACCAAAAATGTGAATATTATCTGCCATGATTACAAGGTCCGATAGGAATTCAGGCAACTCGGTGAGGAACGCTGTATACGGCCCAGGAGGCCTGTAAACAGTAGCTATAAAAAGTGATTGAGTAGGCTGCATAGATTTCATGACTAGAAGCTCAAAAGACAAAAACGCAGCCCTTTTTTTTTTGTAAATTGAAATTTGGTATCGTAAATGTTAGCAACACCTCCGCCTTTGCGGGATGCGCAGGGGATATGGTTACTAGTGTAACCAGGAGGAGAGGCCTCTTTTAACACAGTAAATTCATCAGGCTTAAGCCATGTTTCAGTTGGGCCAATCACATCAAGATTAGGATCAGTGATTAGTTCATTGACTATAACTGCCTTGGAAGTGAGGGATCCAACATTAAGTAGCCCTATTTTGAGATGTGAGATATCACAATCTCTTTCAATAATGACAGGAATGGAGGAGGTCTTTTATTCCAGTGATTGCTTAGGCGAACACCGCCATGTTTAGTTTTACCCAACCTAGATCGAGGCACAGACATGGTCTCAATGGGGATAGCTGAGCTGACTACACTGACTGTGCTAGTGGCAGACTAAGCTGGCAGGCTGGTGATCTCATTGTGGAGTTAGAGCCCTGTCTAAGTTCATAGATAAGATGAGAGCAATCCTCCAGCTAGGATGGAGTCCTTCACTCCTCAGCAGGCTTGGTCCTGTTTGTGGGTGAGTCCCAGAAAGAGGGCCAATTATCTACAAATTCTATCTTTTGGGAGGGGCAGAAAGTTTTCAACCAGCGATTGAGTTGTGAGACTGCTGTAGAGCTCATTACTCCCCCCAGCTGGTAGGGGGCCAGAGACAATTACTTGATGCCGACACATCTTTCTAGGTGATTTACACGCTGAGGCTATGTTGCGCTTGGGGACCTCTGACTGTTTCACCCTAACATCGTTGGTGCCAACGTGGATAACAATATCCCTATGCTCTACACTCGCCAGTTTTAGCCTTAGCCAGCACTATTTTCAGATTAGCATTAACGTCGGTAGCCCTGCCCCTTGGTAAACAGTGTATGATCGCTGGATGATTCTTTAAGTCTAATACTGCGGGTAATGGAGTCGCCAATGACTAGGGCTTTCAATTTGTCAGAGCTAATGGTGGGAAGCTTCGACGTCTCAGACCCCGTAACGGGTGGAGGAGAGACCAGAGAAGGCTCGGCCTCTGACTCCGACTCATTGCTTAATGGGGAGAACTGGTTGAAAGTTTGTCGGCTGAATGAGCGACACCGGTTGAGCATTTCCTTCAAGAAGCCATGAGAAAATAGTTTGGCTGCGGGGACTGTGCGAGGGGATTTATACTACTATCTGTACTTATTTGTGGCACAGACGCTGTTTCATCCTTTCCTACACTTACATTACCCTTGTCTAACGATTGCTTCTGAAGCTGGGCTTGCAGCACGGCTATCCTCACCAAAAGGCGAAGGCGATCGTTCTCCTGTATATTATGAGTACAGCGACTGCAATTAGAATGCCTAGTGTTCATGTTACTACTTGGCTTCGGCTTGTGGAGGTCTTGTAGAACCATGTCCAGATAAAGCATCCGGGGTGAATAAGTTGAATATATATATTTTTTTAAACGCAAAGTTGGCAGGTAGCAAAGTAACGCTAGCAACAAAATGCACAGCAGCATGTAAACAAGCCCACAAGTTGTAACAGGAAATGACGTCAGCACTCAATAGACCTTTCTAGTGGAGTTGAATGCTGCGATGTAGTCAATGAACAGTATTCTCACAGGTGTTCCTTTTGTCCAGGTAGGAAAGGGCTGTGTGGAGTGCAATAGAGATTGTGTCATCTGTTGGGACAGTATTCGAATTGGAGTGGCTCCAGGGTGTCTGGGATGATGGTGTTGTGAGCATTGACCAGCCAAAGCATTTCATGGCTACAGATGTGAGTGCTATGGGGTGAAAGTAATTTAGACAGGTTACCTTGCCGTTCTTGGGCAGAGGGACTGTGGTAGTCTGCTTGAAACATGTAGGTATTACGGACTGGGTCAGGGAGAGTTTGAAAATAAAATGTCTTACTCCCATCGGCTACAGCGAGGGTGATCACACAGTCGTCCGGAACAGCTGTTTCTCTCAAGCATGGTTTGGTGTTGCTTGGTAGCATCGTCTGGTAGGCTGGTGTCACTGGGCAGCTCACGGCTGGGTTTCCCTTTGTGATCCGTGATAGTTTGCAAGCACTGCCACATCCAAAAAGTCAGAGCTAGTGTAGTAAGATTCGATCTTAGTCCTGTATTGACACTTTGTCGGTTTGATGGTTCGTCGCAGGGCGTAGCGTTATTTCTTATGAACATCCGGATTAGTGTCCTGATCCTTGAAAGCGGCAGCTCTAGTCTTTAGCTCAGTGCGAATGTTGCCTATAATCCATGGCTTCTGGTTGGGATCTGTACGTACGGTCACTGTGGGGACGACAACGTCGATTCACTTAATAATGAAGCCGGTGACTAATGCCATCTGATGAATTCTGGAACTTATTCCAATCTGTGCTATCGAAAAAATCCTGTAGCTGTAGAATCGTACCACTTCTCTATTGAGCATGTCACTGGTACTTCCTGTTTTGAGTTTTTGCTTGTAAGCAGGAATCAGGAGGATCGAGTTGTGGTCAGATTTGTCAAATGTAGGGCGAGAGCTTTGTATGTGTCTGTGGCGTAAAGGTGATCTACAGTTTTTTCGCCTCTAGTTGCACAGGTGACATGCAGGTAGAAATTGTATCTTCTGACTGGGGGAGTTTTGTTAAGAGCCTCAACGCTTGCTCTAAACATTAAAACGCATCGCTTGCAGTACATTCTTAGAAACATAAAGACTGTATCTTTCATATCAGTGAGAAGTAAGCAAAAGCTTAAATTACTACACGCCTTTGGATAGGGTTAGTGTTACCACATGGCCATATCTCCATGTTACATCGCTTGTTTACAGAAGACAGACCGAAGACCTAGGCTGCCACCTGTGCTAATTATCTATCTAGCGTGCTCCGAACACTTGTGTAAGCATAGCTGTGGAGGAAGTGTAGTTCGTCAGCTGAAGGCACACACATCTTGTGGATCTGTGCAAAACTGCTACAGTAAGCGTATCTTTTCTTATTCGGCATATTCTGATTTACTTTTCTAAACGTTAAAACACAGTGTCGGAATTGTAGTTCACATGGAGCCAACTACAAATCTGATTACTGACCATGGGACTTGTGTGTGTGAATGGTTAAATCTAATGTATTTTCCCATTAAGGTTTTTTTATTTGCCCTCAATCTTGTTGCTTGTTAGCTACTCTGTGAATTGTTTACAAACAAATGAGTGAATGTGCTAGAAAGCTAAATGGCTACCTAGCTAGCTAGATGACTGCTGTGGCTAGCCAAAAAGTTGGATCATCTTATGACTGGGGAAACGTCCATAGCAGGCATTGTCACCTACGCTTGCTACAAAACTTCTGAGTGATGGGAAGCACCAACACCAATCAGCCTAGAATACTGTGCACACACCCATCGTTGCTATGACAACTGGCGTAGCCATGTCAGCAAATGAATGCTGTCTGAACACACACATCCGATTTGAAAAACAAAACTGATTTGAGCACTATGGCCTGCAGTGTGAACAAGGCTTAAGTCTCTCACTCACTCACTCACTCACTCACACACACACACACACACACACACACACACACACACACACACACACACACACACACACACACACACACACACACACACACACACACACAAACAATCTGCAAGGGAGAAAATCCCCAAATCCAGATGTGCAAAGCTGTAATCGCTGCCAAAGGTGCTTCTGCAAAGTATTGACTCGGGTGTGACAGGCAGCCATACAGTCCAAATCACCGCTGCAATATGGCAGCTTCAGATTATACTAACGGCATGAGCCCCTCCGTTTTTGTTTCAGCTGGAGAAAGGCTCCAGGTGGCTAATTATAGACCACACTGTTTTTTTCCTTTTCTAGCAGTTAATCTTTGTAATGGGGCCAGTTCAGCATATTTGAAAAAAGTTGTTATTCATGTAAAAGTGTGGGGTGTGTGTGTGACGGGACTACGCTAGAGAGAGAGACAGACTGCAAGTATATTTGAACTTGCTCGTTCCATTTTCTAAATTGAAACCAGAAGGGAACTGAATTAGCAAGGCTCTGTTCTCTTTTCTGTGATACAATTTAAAACAGCCTTGTCCCTCTGGACCACTGTGGCTACATCTGATGAATCCCATTTAGCTCGGTGCCAACTTTAATTTACAGTCCCCTTCATCTCAAATTGAGAAACTCTGGCCTCAAAAAGCACTTAACTCCTCCTTCGTGTGAAACACCCGCATTCTTCTGAAATGAATATTGATTTTGTTAATAAATTCAGGCAGTCATTTTTAAAGTTAATGTCCTTTCCACTTCGTTCACACACCATCTAAGCCTTTTCCATTTAGAAAGTGTCAAGAGAGCAACTCGCCTAATTTGTGACTAGCATTGAGCATTCAGGCCTCAATTACTGTCCTGAAGTAGCATTAGCGCACATAGCCTAGGTCTAACTCTCAATTAATGTTTAGGCTACAGTTAGCAGCTGTTTTGCGCTGGCCCCTTCAGCCATGGATCAATGAAACAGTCTGGAGCCCTGATCCACAGACATACTGTAGTCAACCTAATGGGACAGTCTGGAGCCCTGATCCACAGACATACTGTAGTCAACCTAATGGGACAGTCTGGAGCCCTGATCCACAGACATACTGTAGTCAACCTAATGGGACAGTCTGGAGCCCTGATCCACAGACATACTGTAGTCAACCTAATGGGACAGTCTGGAGCCCTGCTCCACAGACATACTGTAGTCAACCTAATGGGACAGTCTGGAGCCCTGATCCACAGACATACTGTAGTCAACCTAATGGGACAGTCTGGAGCCCTGATCCACAGACATACTGTAGTCAACCTAATGGGACAGTCTGGAGCCCTGATCCACAGACATACTGTAGTCAACCTAATGGGACAGTCTGGAGCCCTGATCCACAGACATACTGTAGTCAACCTAATGGGACAGTCTGGAGCCCTGCTCCACAGACATACTGTAGTCAACCTAATGGGACAGTCTGGAGCCCTGATCCACAGACATACTGTAGTCAACCTAATGGGACAGTCTGGAGCCCTGATCCACAGACATACTGTAGTCAACCTAATGGGACAGTCTGGAGCCCTGCTCCACAGACATACTGTAGTCAACCTAATGGGACAGCACTAGCCACAGTTGATAGTCCTGTTATTTGACCAGCTGTCAGAGCTCAAGAGCAAAAGTACTGTCTATTGCCTTGTTTATAAAAGCATGGGCTGGTTTGACATTGAGTCAAAAACATGAGAATATGGGAGATGATACTCTATGCATGGCATGCAAGGTACAGTACGAAGACCAATTCCTGAAGTGCACGCTGACAGACAATCAGAGAAGAGATGTTATAATAACCTCAATGAACAGTCAAAATGTATTGTGATGATGCAGAATCTGTTAATCCATATAGGATTATAGGACACCTGGATTTAGACATTAAATGTTACCAGGCACAAAGCCTAGATGGCCCTTCAAGAGTCACTATTAGATAATGAGGCAGGTTGACAGGCTTCCCTGGGTAAGGCCTTCCACCACTGGTGTTTTAATTGTTGATGACTTATTGAATTTCTCGTGTTGCTGGGCTCAATGGCAGGGCAGGGGGTTAGGAACCGGAGCCAGGCTGCTTCTCTCCTAACCGTGTCTCAGAGATCTCAAATTCTCGAACGTTCCCTTTCATAGTCCCCTCCCTGCCCGGCTTGGTCCCTCTGATTAATTTGTGGTGGCGTGGCGATGTCATTTTTGTGCTCGATTAAGCTAAATGAAGGAAATGCCACACATTGTTTACAAAGAGAATGATTGAGTTCCTAGTCCTGCCAAGGCAACAGTCACATCTGAAAAAGACCCGTGGGCATAAATAGGTCGGTAGAAGCAGGATCTGAGGTCAGATGGCACCTCATCTCCATAGCGGGTGGTGTCCCTCCCCTCTTGGCATCATGATGTAGCAGGACGACTGGTCTCCAGTTACGCTCATATTTTTGTTGTGTCTTTTTGCAACGTCATTGGATCCAGGCTATCATGAAATAACACGGGGTATCAGTGAGTATTATGAGTGTGTATTTTGACATTTTGGGACTAAAGGTTCTAGCTGCATTTTTGTCAAAATGTATTTATTGACATAGCCTTGTACTCTGAATAACCCAATTCATGTTGTTAAATTCATAATGATACTAGATAACTATTTCTGACACCATTCAAACCAATGAGGGGTCGGAACTTTAAAGCCAGTTATCTCAATCGTCTTTTTTGCAGATAGAACCATATAGTCCCAAGCCGTCAAATAGTCATCTAGCGAGCCTAAATCATAGCCTTAGATCGCCTTACTAACTGGTTTATTCTGAAACTTGTTCATTGTTTTTATACTTTTGAAATACAACTGCTTAGTTTAGCAAAGAATGATTTAGTATTCTTTCCTGAATCGTCTCTGGTTTGTTAAATCAGTAGCTGGTCACCCCAGCCTCAGGTCAGCTCACTTGAGACCAAGAGTAGCTCAGGGTTTTCCTGTTGAACTAGGCCTGTTGCTCTAGGCCTATTTGGTTTTACATTTACGCTAATCATTTATGTGTTTAACAGACTTGTTTTGTGTTAGGCCAAGATTCATATACTAGGCTAACTATTCATATGAACTTTTTGGGGTTTATTCTCACATGCATTTGTGTGTGTGGGTGGTTAATGGTTAACTTGTTGGTGAAATTCAAAAGACCTTTGTCCTTATAACGTTCTCTCTTTCTGGGAAATAAACGGCTATCAACATTTTGACATCAGCTATAACTTTTTTGTTATACTACTGACCGCAGAAATATAAACTAGTCTAGCAGGCAATAATAGTGCATTGGTGCACTTCATTAAGCCTAATTTCTAGTGACGCACTGATTTAGACATTTTTGGCCGATATCCGATATTTTACTTGCCAAAAAAAACTATACCTATAACCGATATTTAAAAATGTTTAAGCATTCCAGTACAGTTAAATAGTTAACACACACACATGGACGCAGCGGTCTGAGGCACTGCAGCTCAGTGCAAGAGGTGTCACTACAGTCCCTGGTTCGAATCCAGGCTGTATCACATCTGGCCGTGACTGGGAGTCCCACAGGGTAGCGCACAATTGTACCAGCGTCATCCGGGGTAGGCCGTCCTAAATAAGAATTTGTTCTTAACTGACTTGCCTAGTTAAATAAAGGTTACACACACACACCACACTGACCAAAAAGTTATTTTGTTGGCATTTACGTATGTCCCCATTACCAGTAAAACATAATCAAAACCTATTTCTTTCACTTACTTGCTGTGCTGTTTCGTTGTTCATTTGTTTCATTCTCAACCAGGACTTCTCATACTATGGAACACCGTTTGGGTCTTTGTGTGTCAAATAACACTATTTGACCAATCAGGACCTGAATATGACTGCACATAATAATTTAACGCGTTCATTAATTGATGTAGTTATTACACATAGTGTAATCAATCACTCGGATTTCATATGTCACAACGATTCATCGATACATATGCTATGATGCTGGTAAAGTTGTCTCGCGCAGTGCTGGTTATATATATATATATATATATATATATATATATATAAAAGCTAGCTTATGGATGCAAACAATGTTCTTCCCCAGAAACATAACACAGTTACATCTGTTTCAGTAGCTATAGTTAGCTAGGTGTCATCTAAAATAACCCTAAATTATAAGAGCTTTTATTTGATTAATGGTGTTCAGACCCATCTATGTGAATCTAGCAAAGTATGTCATTGACAGTGATGCAAATGACTACAAATAGTAGAATTATGCCATAATTGAATAGATAAATGAGGTTGGAATGTTTATATAAAATCAACAAAAGAAAATGTGTTAATTTGACAATCTGTTGAAATCACACTGGATGTATTATACTTCAGAATTGCATTGGGGGCATACTTATTTCACTGTACAGCCTTACCTATAGATTGTGGATCAATGAAATGGGGTATCCGTCTACTCAGTGACACCCAGAGAACATTAGCATTGTAGCTCTTATTGCAGGACTCATTTATTGTCAACCTTTGTGTATTGAACACTATTCCCGACGAAAAACAATACTGTGTGGATGTTTTGGAGTCTGATAACTGGGGGGAAAAATATGTATCTTTGGTATTGAGTAGACTGATACCCCATATCATTGATCCCCAATCTTTAGGTAAAGCTGTACAGTGCAATATGAATGTCAATAAATACACATACTAGGCTGACTGGGAAGGTGATTTGTCACAGTCCCGCAATAAGAGCTACAACACTAATATTTGCGTAAACTCTTCACGGTTTTGGTCTGTGGGTGTCACCGAGTCATCTGATACACCATTTCATTGCGTCACATTCCAACCTTGTTTAACATCTAGTCTAAATATGGCATGATTACACCAATTGTAACCTTCTGCATCACTTTCAAAGAGGTGCTTTTATTTTGAAGGCAAACCGCAAATTCCACTATTGTGCCTAATCCTTATTGTGGCTAGCTTCACAATACATAACTCTGTCCAGTCGAGCATCACTAGCCAGATGAAGCTAGCTGGCTGTTTATAACGTTAGCTTTGGGCAACAAGGTTAAGTAGCTGGCTAGCTATTTATTTTCATGAACTGAAGTTCAATTTCAATAGGCAAACAACAAGTTCTACCTAGCTAATACTTACTCACAAGGATTCCTAAATCATTGCTAAAATAATAAATGACTGCAGTTTCTACTGGTCATTTGTTTTCAGGCTGGTTGTATTGGTGCAAGCTAAAGCTAGCTACTCCAGAAGTTGCAATCAAACAAATAATGCTTCATTACCAACGCGGTATTGTAAACGCATCGTTCATGGTCAGTGTTTGCTTGTTTGCAGACTTTTGTACAGCTTTGACAGTGCTACTGATAGTAGTGCTGACGCTTGGCTTGCACGTGCAAATTCAGAACACACAACATTCTATAATAGGACTGTTATTTCACGTGTCAAATTAAAAGCTTATTTGACGCGGTTTTTGACCCGCAAAGACCCAAACGGCGTTACATAGTATGTCAGTTATGACGCTATTACTGTGTAACTCCGGTAGAGCATTTTTCTTAATTTTTTTTCTTACTCTTTCAAATGACTGCTCGACTTGTTGACTGCTCGATCCACACAGCAGACATTGTGGGCTAGGTTAGGAATGCTGTGTTGCACATTGTAGTGCAACATTTTACGTGGTGTCATTAGTCATATAGGTGTGCGCGTCAGCTTTGACATTGGTTTTGCACATCAGCGTTAAACTAAACATATCAATGTTGGCATTTTTATCTAATATCGTCCGATTCCGATATTGTTGCATTCCTGCTAATTTCTTTTGTTTATTTACGCGAGTAGAAAGTATTGGGATTCTTTCTCATACTTTGGTACCACCTAGATGTGCTGATGCAAAAAACAATTCCCACCTCTTTAAAACAATGTCTTTATTTTGGTCAAAAGGCAGTGGGGCAGTACAGGCTACATATGGGCTGTGAGTGGCGGCACTAACCACTAGACCACTCACCTCTTGAGGTTGGCCATGGGTTTGCCATAAAGCATGTTGCACTTGGTGTCTTTCCTGTAACATTTGGCAGACTGTGAGTCTGTCCACTTCAACTAGGCCTAATGAGTGACTCCTCATGAAACCAGGACAAAAAAGACCATGATTTGGGTGATTTCCCAAAATGTAAACCATATAGTCCCTTGGAGGAAGGATTGTTGACATTTTGTATCTAAAAGCATAATTGCGAAAAAAATGTATCAAAGTTGGCATACAGTTGAAGTCGGACGTTTACATACACCTTAGCCAAATACATTTAAATTCAGTTTTTCACAATTCCTGACATTTAATCCTAGTAATAATTACCTGTCTTAGGTCAGTTAGGATCACCACTTTTATTTTAAGAATGTGAAATGTCAGAATAATAGTAGAGTGATCTATTTCAGCTTTTATTTCTTTCATCACTTTCCCAGTGAATCAGACGTTTACACACTCAATTAGTATTTGGTAGCATTGCCTTTAAATTGTTTAACTTGGGTCAAATGTTTTGGGTAGCCTTCCACAAGCTTCCCACAATAGGTTGGGTGAATTTTGTCCCATTCCCCCTGACAGAGCTGGTGTAACTGATTCAGGTTTGTAGGCCTCCTTGCTCACACACGCTTTTTCAGTTCTGCCCACAATTGTTCTATGGGATTGAGGTCAGGGCTTTGTGATGGCCACTCCAATACCTTGACTTTGTTGTCCTTAAGCCATTTTGCCACAACTTTGGAAGTATGCTTGGGGTCATTGTCCATCTGGAAGACCCTTTTGCGACCAAGCTTTAACTTCCTGACTGATGTTTTGGGATGTTGCTTCAATATATCCACATAATTTTCCTCCCTCATGATTTAATCTATTTTGCTAGGTGCACCAGTCCCTCCTGCAGCAAAGCAACCCCACAACATGATCCTGCCACCCCTGTGCTTCACGGTTGGGATGGTGTTCTTCGGCTTGCAAGCCTCCCCCTTTTTCCTCCAAACATAACGATGGTCATTATTAGAGGTCGACCGATTAATTGGAATGGCCGATTTAATTAGTGCCGATTTCAAGTTTTCATAACAATTTAATTTTTTTACACCTTTTTATCCTTTATTTAACTAGGCAAGTCAGTTAAGAACACATTCTTATTTTCAATGACGGCCTAGGAATGGTGGGTTAACTGCCTTGTTCAGGGGCAGAATGTCAGCTCGGGGATTCAATCTTGCAACCTTACAGTTAACTAGTCCAACGCTCTAACCACCTGATTACATTGCACTGCCTGTTAGAGGAGACTGCCTGTTACGCGAATGCAGTAAGAAGCCAAGGTAAGTTGCTAGCTAGCAATAAACTTATCTTATAAAAAAACAATCAATCAATCATAATCACTATTTAACTCCTCATGGTTGATGATATTACTAGTTTATCTAGCGTGTCCTGCGTTGCGTATTCGTGATGAAGGACTGTCTTGCTCCAATGTGTACCTAACCATAAACATCAATGTCTTTCTTAAAATCAATACACAGAACTATATATTTTTAATCCTGCATATTTTGCTAAAATAAATCCAGGTTATCAGGCAATATTAACCAGGTGAAATTGTGTCACTTCTCTTGCGTTCATTGCACGCAGAGTCAGGGTATATGCAACAGTTTGGGACGCCTAATTTGCCAGAATTATGACATAACATTGAAGGTTGTGCAATGTAACAGGAATATTTAGACTTATGGATGCCACCCGTTAGATAAAATACGGAACGGTTCCGTATTTCACTGAAAGAATAAGTCTTGTTTTCGAGATGATAGTTTCCGGATTCGACCATGTTAATGACCTAACGCTCATATTTCTGTGTGTTATTATGTTATAACTAAGTCTATGATTTGATAGAGCAGTCTGACTGAGCGGCGGTAGGCACCAGCAGGCTCGTAAGCATTCATTCAAACAGCACTTTTGTGCGTTTTGCCAGCAGCTCGTCGCTGTGCTTCAAGCATTGAGCTGTTTATGACTTCAAGCCTATCAACTCCCGAGATTAGGCTGGTGTAACCGATGTGAAATGGCTAGCTAGTTAGCAGGGTGCGCGCTAATAGCATTTCAAACGTCACTCGCTCTGAGACTTGGAGTGGTTGTTCCCCTTGCTCTGCAAGGGCCGCAGCTTTTGTGGAGCGATGGGTAACACTGCTTCGAGGGTGGCTGTTGTCGATGTGTTCCTGGTTCGAGCCCAGGTAGGGGCGAGGAGAGGGACGGAAGCTATACTGTTACACTGGCAACACTAAAAGAACATCCAATAGTCAAAGGTATATGAAATACAAATCATATAGAGAGAAATTGTCCTATAATAACTACAACCTAAAACTTCTTACCTGGGAATATTGAAGACTCCTGTTAAAAGGAACCACCAGCTTACATATGTTCTGAGCAAGGAACTTAAACGTTAGCTTTTTTACATGGCACATATTGCACTTTTACTTTCTTCTCCAACACTTTGTTTTTGCATTATTTAAACCAAATTGAACATGTTTCATTTTATTTGAGGCGCAAAAGTTTTTATTGGTGTATTATATTAAGTTAAAATAAGTGTTCATTCAGTATTGTTGCAATTGTCATTATTACAAATAAGGAAAATAAAAATCGTCCGATTAATCGGTATCGGCTTTTTTGGTCCTCTAATAATCAGTATCGGCGTTGAAAAATCATAATCGGTCGACCTCTAGTCATTATGGCCAAACAGTTCTATGTTTGTTTCATCAGACCAGAGGACATTTCTCCAAAAAGTAGATATTTGTACCCATGTGCAGTTGCAAACCATAGTGCGGCTTTTTTATTGCGGTTTTGGAGCAGTGGCTTCTTCCTTGCTGAGTGGCCTTTCAGGTTATGTCGATATAGGACTCGTTTTACTGTGGATATAGATACTTTTGTACCGGTTTCCTCCAGCATCTTCACAAGGTCCTTTGCTGTTGTTCTGGGATTAATTTGCACTTTTCGCACCAAAGTACGTTCATCTCTAGGAGACAGAACGCGTCTCCTTCCTGAGCGGTATGATGGCTGCGTGGTCCCATGGTGTTTATACTTGCGTACTATTGTTTGTACAGATGAACGTGGTACCTTCAGGTGTTTGGAAATTGCTCCCAAGGATGAACCAGACTTGTGGAGGTCTACATTTTATTTCTGAGGTCTTGGCTGATTTCTTTAGATTTTTCCATGATGTCAAGCAAATGGCACTGAGTTTGAAGGAAGGCCTTGAAATACATCCACAGGTACACCTCCAGTTGACTCAAATGATGTCAATTAGCCTATCAGAAGCTTCTAAAGCCATGACATAATTTTCTGGAATTTTCCAAGCTGTTTAAAGGCACAGTCAACTTAGTGTATGTAAACTTCTGACCCAAAGGAATTGTGATACAGTGAAATAATCTGTCTGTAAACAATTGTTGGAAAAATGACTTGTGTCATGCACAAAGTAGATGTCCTAACCGACTTGCCAAAACTATAGTTTGTTAACAAGAAATTTGTGGAGTGGTTGAAAAAACGAGTTTTAATGACTCCAACCTAAGTGTATGTAAACTTACGACTTCAACTGTATATATGTCATTTTGGCCATGTGACCCAGGCCTCCTTTAGACATGCTAGAAAGCTAAACTTGATGTCGTATGGAACTGTTCCGCTTACTCTGTAATATGTAGACCTATTATATAAGTCTAATCCTTTCATCACATGCAGTGCTACTGCTTCCATTTTTATCTACCTATGGCTTTACACTCCCAATTGTTCTTCTTAATGACGCTGTGTCTGTCAGTGTCTCTGTCTTATTCCTCTGCTCATCTTCCCAATTTCAGCTGTGTTTCTTGACATTCCTTTTCACTGGTCTGACTAACAAGCCATTAAGTGCCACAGAAAAACAACACTGTGACGTCCGTGTGCATCTTGTCACCAATTAATCATGCTTAGGCCTTAGTCTGTTTTTCAGAGGACTCACCTTGTTTCCACCCTGCTGTCCTCATCTGACAAATTGTGATGGCGCAAATACCCCAGGCTTGGTGCTTTTGTTGTATTCAATGTTACTCTTAAGATTTGTAAATATATTTGAATGCAGTGCCAAAAGCCCACATAATTTCAACCAGACTGGTTGAAACGTACATATCTGAAATTCCTTGTTTTTCTGCCGGGGATGGGGGGGGGGGGGGGGGGGGGGAGAGTAAGGCGTAAATTATTTGGGATGTTTGTGGGTTATAAATAGCTGTGCGTTTCCAAAGCGTTTTGTGTTTGAAGCAAAATCCTCATCTGGATAATTTATTGAAATTTTCCTGAGAAGACGTGATATTTCTTTCATGTGTTTGTCTATAAAGTTCAGGCTATTCATAGAAATTATTGAGCAGATCTGAGTTCATTGACGTTTCAGAGTCAGCATCTCATCTCTCAGGTATATGACAAGTGATCCCTCTAATATTAATTCAACTTTTGTGTCATTTTATTCTATCCTCTACCAATCCGAACCCCTGTCAGATATGGTTATGGACAACCTTTTAGATAACTTGGATATCCCATCCATTGATATGGACATGAGTAAAGTTCTGGACAACCCTCTGCATCTTGATGAGATAACAAAGTTAATGCAAAGTGTCAAGGTCCCAGGCCCTGATGGCTTCCCTGTCGATATTTATAAAACGTTCTCAGATCAACTCGCCCCATTACTATTAGATATGTTCACCGACTCCATATCACAGGGCTCTCTCCTCCCGACGGTAACTCAAGCCTCCATCTAACTTAAAGATAAAGATCCGGCGGAATGTGGTGGATATCGGCCCATTTCACTTTTGAACGCTGATGTTAAACTATCAGCGAAGGTTCTAGCATGCCGGTTGGAACCCTGCCTTCAGGATGTCATATCTGATGACCAAACGGGTTTCATCAAAGAGTGACAACTGTTTTCCAATGGACGCCGGCTTTTGAACATTATACTCTCCTATCTCCAGACCCCAAATTGTTGTTTCTTTTGATGCGGAGAATTCTTTTGACCAGGTGGAGTGGGATTATTTAAGATTTTGTTTTGGGTCCAATTTCATCTCATGAAATATGTCTGCTCTATTCTGCTCCTACGGCTAGCGTACACACCAACATTCAAAATACTTCCCCCTCGTGTCCCCCCCCTCCTTTTTGCTCTTGCATAGAACCGCTTTCCTTGGCCTTAAAATTATCACCATAATTCACTGGAATCCACCGAGCTGGTGAAGAGCACAGTGTTACTGTATGCCGATCTATTGTATCACTAACCCTGTAAACGCTGTCTAACATAATGCATATTTGAAACACGTTTGGATCATTCTCAGGTTACAAATTAAACATTCAGAAAGTGAATGTTTTCCGATCAACCCTGCTGCCAAGCAAATTCACTTTGGAGCTCTGCCTTTCCGTCTGTCGCCCTCTGGTTTTTCCTGTTTGGGTGTGGATATTACACACACTCTGGCTACCCTCCATAAAACTCACTTTTCAAGCCTAGTTACACGAGTTAAAGCGGACCTTAACAGGGATAGTCTGCCTCATTAGCTGGCAGAATCCAATCTGTTAAAATGAACATTTTACCTAGGTTTCTATACCTTTTTTCAATATCTGCCGAAGTCATTTTTTACCAAGTTGGATAGGCTCATCAGTCATTTTATCTGGACAGGCAAGTCACCTAGGATACGTAGAGCAATACTTCAAAGACGAAACATGATGGAGGTTTGGCACTTCCAAATGTACTGCTTTACTATTGGACAGCCAATATTCAAAAGATGGTCTGGTGTAATGCTCCAGATACCAACTGGTGCTCATTAGAGGTGCACTCCTGCCAATCATCCTCCCTTTCTGCTCTCGCTTGTGCCCCACTGTCCTTGTGTCCTTCAAAGTATACTGGAAACCCCATTGTGTGCTCTACTTTGAAGATCTGCAGACAATTTTGTCGACATGTAAGACTTTCTGCCCCTTCTCTTCTAAGCCCTATCTGTAACAACCACCTATTTTTACCCTCCAAATTTGACCAGGCTTTTGTTTTGTGGTGTGAGAGGTTTGGTTTGTTTCAAATATGTATTTTTAGATCGGAAGTTTGTCAATTTTAATGATCTCGTAGCTAAATCTAATCTGGCTCATTCTAATCATTTCTGCTATTTTCAAGCCCATAACATTGTTCGTTCTCATTTTCCTACCTTCCCTCAACTACCTCCCAAGATGTTGCTAGAGGAGAATTTGTCCCTCCTGTGGAGTCGGCAAGGTCTGATTTCTAGATTATATGACATTATGCTGTCCTCTGGAACCCTCTACAATAAACAACATCAAGACGGACTGGGGTAGGGAACTTGACCTTGCAGATGACTGGTGGGAGGAGGTTCTTCTTAGGGTTAACTCCACATCCTCATGTGCCCGGTTAAGTTTCATTCAGTTCAAAGTCTTGCACAGAATTCGCTACACCAAAGAAAAACGCTCTAAATTCCTCCCAGAAACGAATGACACGTGATAGATGTTCATTCATCCGGCATACCACACCCATGTGTTCTAAGCTGTCTGTGGATTGCTAAACCTTTTTTAATACTCTCTCTAAAATTCTAGATATTGACCTGGAGCCTTGTCCTCTAATAGCTATATTTGAGTCCCATCTTTGTTGTATAGTCTCTCTAAAAGTAGAGCGGATGTTGTAGCGTTTGCCTCCCTTATAGCCCGCTGGGAGATCTGTCTTAACTGGAAATCCTTCAAACCTTCCACTGCATCATCCTGGTTGAAAGATCTAGTGTCTCTTCTACACCTAGAAACAATAAAATACACTCAGGATGTACTGATAACTTTTTCTTGAGATGGCAACTTTTTAATTTCCTTTTTTGAACTTTTTTTTTTGTTGAACTTTTTGTTGCCTTCTATTGATCAGGAGTAAGAACTTTGGCCAACGGGATAGGGGAGGGTGTGGTTGGGGTGTAGGGGAGGGTGTGGGAAGGAAGGTTTAGTATGTATTTTTTTGTGTATGTATATTTATGTATTATTTCCAATTGTAAATGTATTTTATTTTTGTATGTATGCTGCTTTTGTTAGAGGGAGGTGGTTCAATAAGTATAGGGGGATAAAATGATGTATCTGTTCGATTTGTATTTCTTTATGCCCAATAAAAATAAAATAAAGATTGCATGAATTTAGCTGTAAAGTGCATATTTTCTCCACCATGCATGGCAAAAAGTGCAGATTTGCAGGAAATTAACTTTAAAAGTATTTTTTTCTTCTTCTCCGCTGTCAAGGGGTGGGGGGCGCTAAAATGGAGTCAGTACGGCCCCTCATGATGAGGTTCCGTTTTTTTGTGGCGCCCACCTCCATCAATGTTGCCCATCCCTGATCTTTAACCTGTTATCTCTCTCTGGTTTCCTCGACAGGGGCCTGAGCATGGACCGCCGACAATGCTAGGGCTACCATGGGCAGCGTCACACTGCGCTACTTCTGCTATGGTTGCCTCTTCACCTCTGTGACCTGGTCCGTCCTGCTCTTCCTCTACTTCACCCTGAGCCAGGACGGCGGCCGGCCCTCCTTCAGGAATGTGCCCATCCAGGGGCCACAGGCCAAACGCTTCCAATCGCGCTTCACCAGGAGCCCTGGAGGAGGCCAAGAGCAAGGCATCAAGGCAGTCCCTGCAGCAAGAGGCAACAAAAAGGCCGATCTCTCACCGGAGATGGGTAAGTGAGCCCTTCAGAGCATGAAACTTGAAAACAACCCCCATTGGTGAAAGATCTCTCTCATCTATATACAGAATTTATGAGGGGTGTACGTGAGAAGGAATGTTCTGATGATAGGTGTTTATAAATGGTTGTCAGTTTGTTAACAAAGCTCATGTGAACTGCCTCATAACCAGCTGCATTGCCTTCAGAGTTTCACACATCCATAATGATGAGCTTAAGCTCCACAAGCTCACTCGTACTCATGACAGATTCTCGAATGGTTAGGACATTTTGACGGTCTGTATTATTCATTGGTCCCCAAGGGATGCTTGTCGTGTTGGCTTGCTCCCATGTCAACTAATGAAACATTTAACAGGCAGGCAGAGTGATGTGAAAACGATCTGCTCCAGAGTGTAGCCTAGGCGATTCCACGATGCCTTTATGCGTCAATGCCCATTTGAAGCTGGACAGTGAGAAACATAGGAACAATCAAGCTAACCATAATTCATTACGGATTATTGTTGAGCAGGTTCGGTTGGCATTTTTTTTACTGTCCGAAGCAGGCGCAAAGAAACACACATTGTGCATTGCAGCAATAAAAAGGCATGTTTGAAGTGTCTTTGGATTGGAGTGAGGCCTTCAGATGGCTGGTGAGGGAGTTGTTTCCATGGTTGCACAGAGTTACTAAGCAAAGCCATTACCACACACTCAGGATGAAGGCTGCTTGTGTTACCATGGCAATGTGGACCAGCCTAACCACCCCCAGTAGTGGATGCATCAATAAAATCCTCATAATGACACAAGCGCCCGTACTATTCTGAACCATTCCATCTCTTTGCATCTTTTTTTCTTCTCTCCATCCTGTCTTTTCCTCTTCAGGTATGATTTTTAATGAGCAAGACCAGGAGGTTCGAGACATGGGCTATCACAAGCACGCTTTCAACGTACTCATCAGCAATCGACTGGGCTTCCACCGAGACCTCCCCGACACTAGGGACGACAGGTGAGTGAGAGAGCGACAGCGTATGAGTGTGTGGCATATATTTGGGTTTATTGACTCCGTGAGAGTGACACCGACGCAGCACTTTGCAAGCCATCATGAAGGGCAACGGTAGCCAAAGGTTAAATGGGAAATCATGTCAATCTCTCTGTGCCTGCCCTGTTGCCCCTACGAAATCCAAATACAGGGCATCTGTCTAGCGATGATCTGGTTTAGCACTGGTCCGAGGCTAACAAGTAGACCTGCAGCTTGGAGTATTCCCACATGTTATGTGTTAAGATGAGTTGCTTGTAAATGCAAAAATGAATTGGCTTGGTTTGACAATCATTGGTACAATCGGGTGGTTTTAGGAGAGTTTGTAAATCCTGCTTACTCAGCAGACATGTTAAGATATGGCAGAGGGTGAGTAGTTAAGGCATAATATGTTACAGAAGCAAAGGGTCAAAACTGTTAACGTTTCCAAGGGGCAAGGCCTTCACAAGGTTGAGGAAAGCTCTGTAGGTGTGACCGTCATGATCCAAATGTTTCACTACAAGCTGCACAGTGAAACCGCATGAGTGTTTTATGTTTTATGCATGCATGAATACTGATCCTAGTTATGTTTGTCCCTGTCAAATACCTAGATAGGACTCTAGTGCCCAAAAGACAGTTTTAGCATGGGCAGCGCCATTGAATTTTCACAATTTTTGAAGTAGTCAACATGGTGGAACTTCCTATGGGTAAAAGGAAGGATCACTTAATTCCATACATGTCACCAGGAGGGATCAGCCAATGAATTATGCTAGTGAGGAAACATTCCATAACTGCAGGTGGCAGTAACATCGCCAACCTTGGTTTTATAACTGATCAAACAACACACTCTCGGTGGCTGTGTGCACCCTTTCAGTTTGTTTACCAACTCCTAGAAGTAGTAGTAGAAGAAAATGTACTACTTTAAAATGGAGTTGGCCTCGATGGTGCTGCCCATAATGGGACACATGCAATGTCTATGGTCCCTGTTGTGACACCCAGGGGTTGGCTAATATGTGCTGGTGGCCCCACCCCCTCTCTGTCTCTCAGGTGCCGAGATGGGATCTATCCTCTGTCCCTCCCCACGGCCAGCGTAGTGATCTGCTTCTTCAACGAGGCGTTCTCCGCCCTCCTGCGCACCGTGCACAGCGTTCTAGATCGCACGCCTGCCTACCTGTTGCATGAGATTATACTGGTGGATGATAGCAGTGAACTAGGCAAGCTGCTCTTTTCAGTTGTCTATTTAGGACGTGAACTCTTGGGTTTTGTTCAGGCTCGCCTGAGCCAGGTAGACTATAACAAGGCCCAGTAAATGATTGGATGCTGTCATGGACTGTGTGCATGCTTCAATTACCTAGTTGGTGAACAAACGCAGGCTACTGTATTGTGTTGACGTTATCGAATGCCTGTGTAAATAAAGTCAGAAATTTTGGATCTCAATAGGATCTACTTGTATAAATTAATCTCAACTGAGCTCCATCTGAAAGCTCTGTCCTTTCCCTCCACCACAGCTGACCTGAAGGGAGACCTGGACATCTATGTCCAGCTCAACCTCCAGGGCAAGGTCAAGGTGGTCCGCAACGAGAAGAGAGAAGGACTGATCCGAGGGAGGATGATAGGGGCCTCTCATGCCACAGGTGAGCCCTCCCGAGACCATAACTCTTCACTAATGTAACATGAGGCAGGTAAAATAACTGTTTACTGTATGTTGTCTGTCAAGTTCCACACGGAAGTAATAGTGTTTTATGATCAGCTGCAGTAGGATGAGAGGAAGAGGCTACAGAGGAATCGAACAGTGTGTGTGTGTGTCTGCGCGAACTGTGTGTGTGTGTCTGCGCGAACAGTGTGTGTGTGTCTGCGCGAACAGTGTGTGTGTGTCTGCGCGAACAGTGTGTGTGTGTCTGCGCGAACAGTGTGTGTGTGTCTGCGCGAACAGTGTGTGTGTGTGCGTCTGCGCGAACACTGTGCGTCTGCGGAAACTGTGCGTCTGCGGAAACTGTGCGTCTGCGGAAACAGTGTGCGTCTGCGCAAACAGTGTGCGTCTGCGCAAACAGTGTGTGTGGGTCTGCGCAAACGGTATGAGCAGTGTGTGTGTGTGTGTCTGAACTGTGTATGTGTCTGTGTGAATAGTGTGTGTATGCGCAAATGTCAAATCCCTGTAGATGTGTACCTCTAACCCCAGGAACCACTGAAGATATCTTGCCTCTCGGGAAACATCCACACTGGCCAGGCCACCCCTCTCCCCGTTCTTCTCTCTCCTGATTTGGTGTTTTCTTTCTGAAGGGGAGGTGCTGGTGTTCCTCGACAGCCACTGCGAGGTAAATGAGGCGTGGCTGCGGCCCCTGCTAGCACCCATCCAGCGGGACCGCAAGTCGGTAGTGTGTCCCGTCATCGACATAATTAGCGCTGACACACTGGCCTACAGCCCCTCCCCCATCGTCCGGGGGGGCTTCAACTGGGGGCTGCACTTCAAGTGGGACCCTGTGCCCGCCTCAGAGCTCAACGGCCCCGAAGGAGCACTGGGCGCCATCAGGTAAACCCCTGGCGGGAAACCAACCAGACCTTATCGGGAATAATAGATTTGCTCAAGGTGTGGAAAATGCTGAACGCAAGAATAAGGTCAACGACTTCAATATTTAATGGTTTAATAGGGAGACACACGTTCCTCTGAGAGGTTCCAATCTGCCCCATTCCAAAGACGAGACAGTCGTTATATGCTCATCCGTATCTGTTCTCTCTCCAGCTGCCTCGGAGTGCCTGGGCCCTGGTCAAAACATAGGCAACTTGCAGGGCCAGTGAACCATGGATTAGACATCTCTATCGCTTTAAAATGCCTATAGTTGAATTACAGCCATCGGCCTTATCCCCAGGAATGTCACTTAGACAGCATGTAATGCCCTAAGTGCCCTCAGAGAGGGGTCAACCTCTGGCTTAATAGGCAGCTAGAATTTAGAACCTATCAACCTGCTTTCAATCACATATGTCCATGCTCTCTAAGTTGAGCTGTGGACTGGAATAGTCCTAAAAGTGCAAACTCCAAGCTAGGTTTGACGCATTATAGATGCAGAGGAACCAGTATGCACTCACCAAAGCTATGATCTGTTTCCCTAAATTGTATTATGAAAGCATAACTGTACTATTGTATTTTATAACTTAGCTAGTCATGTTGGCAATAGAACAGGATTTCAAATGATGCTCACCTGACCAGATTGTGATTAATAATGGACCCCTTGGATTGCTTAAACAACATGAATTATGTGCTGGTGAGGAGGCAGGGTTGTGCTCAAAACAACTACAAGTATGATTGCTCTAGTTCCTCAACAGCACAGCTAGGAGAGCTCAAAAACAACACCTTATAGTTAAACTCTTAAATCATAAAAGTGCATTGAAATGACTTAGGAACTGTGCACACTTTGGAGAGGTGTGGCCACTTGGAGACACCAGTTAGTCCTCTCACTCAACCCCTTGTCATTTCTTTGTCTTATGTTGCACCTACCCCACATTTTCCAAGAATATTCTTGTCACTGAATGTATCCAGAATATATTCAACAAATGTGTCAAGGTACAGTAAATGTAAAATGCACATAAAATCAGTGTGCTGTTTGGATTGTCACGAACCAGCTCAAAGCCCGTAACAAAAGGGAGACCACGTGGAGATAAGGAATAACAAAATATATTTATTAACTAAGTACAATATACAATGGTGTGTGTAATCAGTAGTGTAAGTGAGTGTTTTGCATGCATGAATGTGATAATGCAGGGTGTTGAAAGGTGCTAAAGCAAACAACCAAAAACCACCACGATACACAACAAAATCTGTAAAGGTGTCTGCATGGAGAGAGTCTCCCCTATGAATGGGGAAATGGTGCATTTATCCTATGACAGTGGGCCCAGGTGTTTCCCATGTAGCTGACGACCCTCCCAACTCCGCCCACCGACATCCTAATAAGGAAACAAGAACAAAGAGAGAATACGGCAGACAGAGTGGGAGGGTCGTCACAGGATTCAGTCTGTCAGGTCACTGTTGTCTCAATTTCGGTCTAATAATTTCCCTATTTCCAAATTTCCCTTTAAATTGCTACCAGTGTTATGCATATGTTTTCATATTTCTGCTCTAAGACACATTTTACATGTATCCATATAGGCCAATTCCATTGAGTATAAAGGGTTAATGCTCAAATCGATTGGGAATAGCTCAGACCCCCCCCCCCATTTTTTTTATTTCAGCCTGCATGAACCTGATATCAATAAAGCCCATAGCGTTGTGTTCCCATCCCCTTACGTATGGAGTCATGTGAAAGCTAATTAGTGGCCATAGAAGGACGCCTGGTTCCATCCACGTTTTGAAGAGCCTGAGTGCTTTCAATCCATTACTATGGCGTAGGCCGGTTTTAGCCTTAAGGGCTTCTCGGACACCCCTTAGTGTAAAGAAAAATATAATCTCTTTCCGTTTCGCTCAATAGCTTGCGTTCTGGGCTTTCCATAAGAACATAAGCCTACGGTCACACAGAGATTCATCAAAACGTATTCAATCAGATACGCATTCATCATGGTCCGTCATCGTCAAATTCAAGTCCAATTATTTTCCGAAGAGTTGGATACGCACAAAGGCCGGAGTTGTGTTATTTGTTTTGACTGACAATCATCTCTGGCGATCTGTCAAACGGATGGCTCCATTGGAAAAAAACATTCTCAATCAGTAATTCTCTCTGGTCATAGCCTGACTAGAAGACAGAGGCATTGTTTTCTCACATATTAGTGGTTGTGCTGCTAGTACCTTAAAGGATACTGAAGTAACGACAGTGCCGACTCACACTCTGTCTTACTCCCCCTCCCCCAGGTCCCCCACCATGGCCGGTGGTCTGTTTGCCATGGACAGGAAGTACTTTAACGAGCTGGGCCAATACGACAGCGGCATGGACATCTGGGGAGGCGAGAACCTCGAGATCTCCTTCCGGGTAAATAAAAGGGTCACACATACTCACTGCCTCCCCATAACATACACAACATGTCTGCTTCATGTTATTCTTAGGCAGGGTACAGATGCTCCCAAAAGTGACACCCACCCTTTCACTTGAACATATTTTTCCCGTTTTAGGAGGGGTGCCAAATCAACTAGGTGGGGAGCACACATGCACCTGGTCAAATGAGCTGTGACATGTCAACCACTCGTCATAAGCTCAAGACACTTGGTTTATTTACCCACGTTTTGGCTCATTTAGTCTAAGGCTTTGCCTTGTCAAAGTCAAGCTCTTCTTCCCCTAAGAAAAATACAGAATTAAATAAAATGTTTTAACTGACAGCCAAAGGCAAGTTTATTTCTCTATATTACGTTTTGGTCCATTTGAGTTGGATCGCCGCAGGCTGGAAACTATATATTGGCTTGGCTACATGAATCTCTCCAACAAAAATTCCTTTCTCGCCTCAGAGTTTTTAATAACTATTACCACATCAGAGTTGGACATTTCTCTTCCAGTCCTGTTTGAATATTCTTGGCAAGACTACCTTCTCATGTCTTGCTATGTTACCCTATTTGAAAAGAGAGTACAGTATATTACTTCACTAAGGAAACATTATGTACGGTGCAGTCGGAAAGTATTCAAACCTCGTGACTTCTCCCACATTTTTTTACGTTACAAATGTTTCATCCATTTTAGATTAAGGCTGTATTTTATTTTATCTCCACTCAATACCCTATAATGACAAAGCAAAAACAGGTTTTTAGACATTTTTGCAAATGTATTAAAAATACAAAATGTAAATATCACATTTACAAAAGTATGCAGACCCTTTACTCAGTACTTTGTTGAATCGTCTTCGGCAGTGATTACAGCCTTGAGTCTTCTTGGGTATGACGCTACAAGCTTTGCACACCTGTATTTCGGGAGTTTCTCCCATTCTTCTCTGCAGATCCTCAAGCTCTGTCAGGTTGGATGGGGGTCGTCGCTGCACAGCTATTTTCAGGTCTCTCCAGAGATGTTCGATCGGGTTCAAGTCCGGGCTCTGGCTGGGCCACTCAAGGACATTCAGACACTTGTGTCTGAAGCCACTCCTGTGTTGTCTTGGCTGTGTGCTTAGGGTCGTTGTCTTGTTGGAAGGTGAACCTTTGCCAGTCTAAGGTCCTGAGCGCTCTGGAGCAGATTTTCATCCAGGACCTCTCTGTACTTTGCTCCGTTTACCTTTGCCTCGATCCTGACTAGTCTCCCGGTCCCTGCAGCTGAAAAACATCCCCACAGCATGATACTGCCACCACCATGCTTCACCGTAGGGATGATGCCAGGTTTCCTCCAGATGGGACACTTGGCATTCAGGCCAAAGAGTTCAATCTTGGTTTCATCAGACCAGAGAATCTTGTTTCTCATGGTCAGAGTCTTTAGGTGCTTTTTGGCTAACTCCAAGCGGGCTGTCGTGTGCCTTTTTTACTGAGGAGTGGCTTCCGTCTGGCCACTCTACTAGAAAAGCCTGATTGGTGGAGTGCTGCAGAGATGGTTGTCCTTCTGGAAGGTTCTCACATATCCAGAGGAACTCTGGAGCTCAGAGTGATTGCACAGAGTGATTGCTCAGTGATCCCCCGATTGAACACTTTGGCCGAGCGGCCAGCTCTAGGAAGAGTCTTGGTGGTTCCAAACTTCTTGCACTTAAGAATGATGGAGGCCACTGTGTTCTTGGGGCCCTTCAATGCTGAATAAATGTTTTGGTACCCTTCCCCAGATCTGTGCCTCGACACAATCCTGCCTCTGAGCTCTACGGACAATTTCCTTCGACCTCATGGCTTGGTTTTTGCTCTGACATGCACTGTCAACTGTGGGACCTTATATAGACAGGTGTGTGCCTTTCCAAATATTGTCCAATCAATTGAATTTACCACAGGTAGACTCTAATCAAATTGTAGAAACATCTCATAGATGATCATTCGAAACAGGATGCACCTGAGATCAATTTAGAGTATCATAGCAAAGTGTCTGAATACTTGTGTAAATAAGGTATGTTTTTTTTCTTTTTCTAATTTGCAAAAAAAAATCTAGACCTGTTATCACTTTGTCATTATGGGGAAATGCTGGAGTATGGAGCCAAATTAGACGTTTTAGCTTAACTGTCCAAATAGAATGAGGGAAGAAAATATGTAATCAGTTTTAGAATAAGGCTGTAACGTAACAAAATGTGGAAAAAGGGAAGGGGTCTGAATACTTTCCGAAAGCTCTATGTGAAACATTGTCAGATTACATGAACCATATGGCTCTCTACTATGGGAAATGGAGCTGATGTTTGGTCAGACTTTACACTCCCCTACATATTTATTTGGACAGTTAAGCTAAAACGTTGAATATTGGCTCTATACTCCAGCATTTTTTATTTGAGATAATAAATTATGAGGCGATAGTACAGAGTGTCACTTTATTTAAGTGTATTTTCATACATATCTGTTCTATCATTTAGAAATGAAAGTACTTTATGTATCTAGCCCCCCCTCCCATTTGAAGGTGTCGTAAGTATTTGGACAAAACAAACTGCAAATGCGTTCAGCAAGTTTGTAGAGTCATCTTCATAGTGGTATATTTGGCCATAGAGTCTGCTCCTGCATGGTTTAAGTAAAAGGGGTTTGAGTTTTTCTATAGAGAAGCTCAAAGTCATGAATGTGTGTGGTCTACAGTAGGAGGTTATTCACAACATGCATATAATATAGCTCAGATGAAGTACGCTGGCGCTCTAACCAAGAATTCAAATATTTTCTGAACTGCTGAATGTGTGTTCATACAATGCATTTGAATTGTCTCTCCCTTTCTCAGATCTGGATGTGTGGCGGCCAGCTCCTGATCATTCCCTGTTCGCGGGTTGGTCATATATTTCGTAAACGGCGGCCCTACGGGTCACCCGGAGGTCAGGACACCATGGCCCACAACTCCCTGCGCCTGGCCCACGTATGGATGGATGAATACAAGGTACATGTACGGAGTAGTAGTACAGGCTGGGCGGTATAGCGTATTTTACTCTACCGGTATTTGATGCATGGACGAGTTTTGGGCTTTATAACGGTATTTCAATGTTTGGTTTGTTTAATGTGCTATGCCACTACGCCAAGTCGTCTTTCTCCTTCCACACACACCAATCCCAGAGTGCTCTACTACGAGTCACAACCATTTCACTTGCCATTCACTCACAGTGAGTGTCTGCATGGTCAATGCTGCAGATACAAATCAAATCAAATCACATTTTATTAGTCACATACACATGGTTAGCAGATGTTAATGCGAGTGTAGCGAAATGCTTGTGCTTCTAGTTCTGACAATGCGTAATCTAACCTAACAATTCCACAACTACTACCTTATACACGCAAGTGTAAAGGGATAAAGAATATGTACATAAAGATATATGAATGAGTGATGGTACAGAACGGCATAGGCATGATGCAGTAGATGGTATAGAGTACAGTATATACATATGAGATGAGTACTGTAGGGTATGTAAACATAAAGTGGCATAGTTTAAAGTGGCTAGTGGTACATGTATTACATAAAGATGGCAAGATGCAGTAGATGATATAGAGTACAGTATATACATATACATATGAGATGGGTAATGTAGGGTATGTAAACATTATATTAGGTGGCATGGTGGTGACAAGATGGTGACAACAATAATGCTTTCCACTTTGCACTTTGCTCCACTTTCCACTTTGCTCCTTAATATAAATCCACAAGCGTTCTATAAAAATCTAATCCCTGTTTATTGGTCAAGTACACAGTTTTGCAGATGTTATTGCTGGTGCAGTGAAATGCTTATGTTTCTAGCTTCAACAGTGCAGCAATACACACAATCCAAAAAACAAACAAATATCAGAATGAGCAATATCAGAGTCCGGAATATGAATAAATATGTAACGGGTGTGTGTTTATAGACAGGAAATGAATAGAAAAGGTGTGTACTGCAGTAGTTATATAGGATGAGCCATGACTATAATACAGTATATACACAAAGTGGTAAAACAGTATGTGACCAGTGTTCTGTCATGACGTTGGCCTGTGGGTAAGGTTTATGACCCCCCCCCCCCCCCCCCATAAATACCTTTCTCCCTTCCCTCTCTCTTGACTCTACTGAGGGACGCTTGAATAGCCTTTATTAGACATAGAGAGTCTGGCAACATCAAACAAGTGGAGGGAAAGGAACCATATTTCGGTAATAGAACCAGTTGAAAATATGCGTTGGTACTTAATGAATATGATGTCAGTTCGGTTGTCATCTGAGACATTATGACTGATGACAGGACGACATAAACTGTATCTGGGAAAGTCTACACATTATAGTTATCAGATTCACATGGAATTGTTGTGCAATTTAAATGAAACTATTTGTGAAAAGATTAAATGTAATTTTAGCTTCCAAATGAGAGAATTGGGTTTTCATAAAATTAGAGCTCTGCTCAATCAGTGGCACGCCCCTGTGAAGAGACATGGGTTATAAACAATGAAACACACCCTTCTCTCCCTCCACTATATAAGCCCTTGACGAAAATGTAACCTCCTGTTCCGAGGAACATTAGGACGACGGTCCGATGTCAGAAGGATTCAGATAACTACAGAACAAAGCCAACCTCAGCATGAGCTTTGATTGCGAATGGTATGAACTTTGAACTCTTATTCGCTACAGAAGTGATACCTCCTAGCCGTTGAGTTAGCAGTGGCCGCTGTAAACGTGGGCTAGGAAAGGAAGAACAGAGTATCACTACAATGTTTCCCATTCACCACCAGAGACACTCTTCAAAGGACAAAGGACTCTGTTGGGCAACACGGCCTTCCATCTACCACCAACCTATTGAAGCACAGCTCAGAGTAAATATTTATTGCATTTTCCTTTTACAAATGGTAAATGGTCATTTAGAATGCATAAGATACTGTATTTACGATAGAGTAGCTGCCTACAGCCCGATAGAGACATAGCTCTCCCTTTGTTCTTCAGTCTTCCCGCTCTTTCACTCAAACCCAACCCCCCTTTCTTTGTGTAACCAGCTGTCATATCTGTTCCTTCCGCTAGGGACGTTTTCCTTTGACATAATTTGTAATCAAGGTATGATTCATTCTGTGTGGTTAGTTAGGTATTTGGTAAATAAATAATTAAACCCAATTTTTGTATTGCTGATTCAACTTGTTAGCCAGGGTTCGTGAAGATAACCAAGAATTTACTTTCTGATGAGACTGAAATAAGGTGACGATTAATATTAACTACTATTGATGTAAAATATTACTAGATCTTTAAGAGTTTATTCGGAAGATAACTGCTCTATAAATATTATTTTGTGGTGCCTCGACTTTCTAGTTAATTACATTTACATGATTAGCTCAATCAGGTAATATTAATTACAGAGAAAGGATTTTATAGAATAGCATGCCATATCACTTAATCCGGCATAGCCAAAGACACGGCAGTTCTACGACTCTATGTACATAGAGCAGCAGTCTCTACGGTGCAAGGTAGAGTACCGGGTGGTAGCCGGCTAGTGACAATGTCTAAGGTTCAGGGCAGGTTACTGTTACTGTTACTGTGATGTTAGGTTACTGTGACTGTGATGACTGTTTTAAGAGTCTGATGGCCTGAAAATGGAAGCTACACTATTAGTTTAGTTCATGTATCTTACTATCTGCAAACAGCTAGTTTGTATTTTTTGTGGTTAAAATAAATCGTGTTAGCCTCTAATGCTAATCGCTGGGTAGCTAGCTAGCTAATAAAAAATCTAATCAAACGTTATTTGTCACATGCGCCGAATACATCAGGTGTAGACCTTACAGTGAAATGCTTACTTAAAAGCCCTTATTTACCAACAATGCCGTTCAAGAAATATAATTAATAAAATAAACAAGAATAATATTTCAATTTTTATTTTATTTTTTAACAAATAGTAAAATCAAAAGGTACCACTAGAAATGTACATAACAATAACGTGGCTATATACAGGGGGTACCGGTACCGAGTCAATGGGTGGGGGTACAGGTTAATCTGACTATGCATAGATAATGAACAGCGAGTAGCAGCAGTGTAAAAACAGGGGGTTTGTAAATGTAAATAGTCCAGGTGGCCATTTTGATTAGTTGTTCAGCAGTCTTATGGCTTTTGTGTAGCTGTTAAGGAGCCTTTTGGTCCTAGAATTGGCGCTCCGGTACCACTTGCTGTGCGGTAGCAGAGAGAGCAGTCTATGACTGGAGTCTTTGACCATTTTTTGGGCCTTTCTCTGACACCTCCTAGTATATAGGTCCTGGATGTCAGGAAGCTTGGCCCCAGTGATGTACTGGGCCATATGCCGAGCAGTTGCCATACCAGGCGTTGATGCAACTGGTCAGGAGGCTCTCGATGGTGCAGCTGTAGAACGTTTTGAGGATCTGGGGACCCATGCCAAATCTTCCTGGTAAAATAAAAACACTTAATGTGCTGCCATGCATTGCTCATAAACAATATTTACAAATTGTATTATTCAAAAACCTAAAATACCGTCAAATGTGGAAAATATTGCGATATGATATTTTGGCCATATCGCCCAGCCCTAGTACACACGATTTGAAATTCAGTCCTAAGTCACTCATTCCATGCTGGTGGCCTGTAATAGGTAATAGCCTAGACTGAAAACCACTGATCTGAAGAAATCACTTTTCACATGTTATTTTTCCCAGAGGCTTCTATTACAGCCCCCAAGCCATCTATGGTCATCAGCAAAGGAAACTTCCAATGGGTTCACCATTTCTTCTAATTACTCTCAGCTCCATGTCTTTATCATCACAGTGATGTTTGTTCCTTTCCAAGCTACAAAGGAGAGCTATAATTGCTTTCCACGGTCTGAAAATTGCCGATCTAATTGGAAAGTAAGCTAATTGCATTGTGATCTCCCTTTCACACACCTCATCGTCTCACAACGATTGAGTCTGAATTTGCTTTCTCATTTCCCCTCAGTGTGTGGACGGTTATTGTTACCAAACTAAGCAGTGTGCACAGAGGCCTTGACTATTATTAGTTAATCATTAGGTCTTGGTGCCTTAGGGGCACATAAGGCATCCACGAGAGTGCCGCTGTTTCCAGGAAGATTCTGGACGCTGCCGTGTAGTCTCTCTTCTGTGCTCTTTCCCCAACCTCCATTTGTTTCTTTCCACTTTGAAATGATATACAGTACATTTGAACTAAGAGTGTGATTTATAAATTGCCATCCCCCACTATGAATTCTTAGTACAGCAGAGTAGTGTTGAAATCTTCCAGAGGGTTAAGATGAGGTTAGGGTTCTGGCTTCTCCATCACCACACTAATCAGAGACTGGGTCAGGCTTTTTTTCCACGGAAACAGCTGGCCCAAATCAGGATGTATCAAACAGATTCTCAATCAAGGTAAACATCTTGGTTTTATTATTGCTTAGCCCAATTTGAATCTTACCTCTGAAAGACTTGTCTTGCACTACTATTAGCTAGTGGTTTGTATGTTTTAGGTTTATTCAGCTTTTCTGATAATGTTTGTTTACAAACTAACTTTAGTAAACCATGTGCTTTTACAGACAACAGAGATGCAGCTATATTAATTGTGTAATGGCAATTAACGTTTCAATAGCAATCAACCTCACATTATTTTTGTCCCGTCCAATCAGGAGCAGTACTTCAACCTGAGGCCGGAGCTCCGGGAACGCGCCTACGATGACATCAGCGAGCGGCAGGCGGTGCGCCAACGGCTGCAGTGCCACTCTTTCAAGTGGTACCTGGACACCATCTACCCCGAGATGCAGGTGGGCTCAACCCACAACAAGCCTCAGCAGCCTGTGTTCGTCAACAAAGGTCTCCGCCGGCCCAAAGTTCTGGAAAGAGGGCGGGTAAGATAGGCCAGCTGGCTAAAAGCCCCGGCCCCTCGTCGCTCTAAACCACTGTAGACTCGCTCTCTCCACTAACCCACTAAAGTTAAGTTGAACTTGTGCTTTATAGCCAATGGTCGCATCAACCATAGGAGTTGGCTATACAGCACACTCTGATCTGGAACCAGGCTAGAGCTATGCTACTGTTCACCATAGAAATCGTAATTTCACTTATATTGTACGCTACATCATGCCTCAGAATAACACTGTTCAAACTTCAGCACTTTACTTGCAATTTATTGTAACAAAAGGAGGCCAATTGGTCTTCTTTTAGCGATACATCACTCTCCACCACCTCCCCGGATTTTGTCTTAACTGGGAACTGACAATTTTCTGCCATGACTTTTACACGGTTTGTTTTTAACCAATAGAGCCATGTGTTGTTGACGGTCAACCCTTGCCACAGAGGCCAAAAAACTACGCCTGAAATGGAAAAAGAATGAATGTACTTTCTCAATCTCTTGGATTTAAGCTGTAATATCTTTCACAAGCAAATAGCCCTCTATGATAGATCTATAGTTGTACGTTAAATAAAGTTGCTTGTTAACTGTGAGTGATGCACCTTCAATGTGTATAAACAGCAGCTGCTTCCTGATGGACAAGAGGTCATCAGAAGTTGTAAACGGTAACAATATCCCACGTTCCTGCACGTGGTTGTTTGGGGTTCATATGATAAGGTCAGAAAGCATTTAAGATTGTTCAGCTATTTTTGTGTTGCAATCTTCAAAAACTGAGGGAAAGCAAAAATAATCAATACAACATTACTACATACTGCACTTTTTAAGTTTTTCTTATTGAATGAAATTGAACAAATGCCATATCCAGTCAGCAGGGGGCAATGTGGTGTTGCACAAGTCATTAAGGAGTCCCCAGGTTACAGATACACACCACTTAGAAGCTCAGAACTCAGGAATAGATAAGTTCTCCTGCTTCAAAAAGACTAATAGAAAACGAGAGTTATGTATTGCAAGTCAAACAACCAACAGCTCTGCTACATCAGTCTCCCAGAGAGAACATTGAAATTCTAGTTAGTCTGGAAGGAGAGATCATGCATTCATAGGTGAATTCTTAAAATGCTTGGTTTCTGAAGATATAGAGTTATGGAAATTGGCAAACTTAGCAATGAGGCAGTTGGTGCAAGGCGTTGAGATAATCCCCAAATTGTTTCAAGCGACTTACAGGAGCAATTGGCTTTAAGTGCCTTCCTCAAGGGGCACGTCAACAGATTTTTCACCTAGTTGGTTCTGGGATATGAACCAGCAACCTTACGGTTATTAGTTCAATGCTCTTAACCACTAGGTTACCTGCCGCCCTAGTGAGTGGGTGTTGGTATATAGTGCATTTCAGTGCCATATTCTGGACGTAACTTCACTTGGTATTTATCAGTGTCTTTTTATTTGAGTTTATAGGCATGTTCCTTGTCATATTCTTTGCAGTAGCACTGCACAGATAATCAGATCTTACATGGCCTGAAGCTGTATGTAACGTTTCCGGAATTAAGTTAATAAAACTCAGTTGGAGTCAGGCTACAATAAAAAAATGTATCCAGAGCGACTTACAGTCCTAGTGGGTGGGTGTTGTTTTGGGGTGGCAGGTAGCCTGGTGGTTAGAGCGTTGGGCCAGTAACTGAAAGGTTGCTAGATCGAATCCCTGAGCTGACAAGGTACAAATCTGTCGTTCTACCCCTGAACAAGGCAGTTAACCCATTGTTCCTAGGCTGTCATTGTAAATAAGAATTAGTTCTTAACGGACTTGCCTAGTTAAATAAAGGTTAAAAAATTAAATAAATACAGTAGTGAGTGCATACATTTTCCTAGGGAATCGAACCCTGGTGTTGCATGCGCCATGCTCTACCAACTGAGCCACATGGGACATGAGCTGGAATACAACTAGATGGAGACCTCACCTTCTGACCTCTCCCTTCTCATTTTCTCTTCAGCTGCGGAACCTGCAGGCTGACAAGTGTCTGGTGGCTCAGGGGAGGCCAAGCCAGAAGGGTGGTGCTGTGGTGCTGAGGGCCTGTGACACACACAACCTAGAACAGGTAAACTAATGTCGTGTTCAAAACTGGGAACTGTGAAATTGTTTCAAATGGTCGTCCAACTCAGGAACTCGAGTCTCTTTCTAGAGCTCTGACATGAATTCACCTCATATTTTTCAGAGTTCCCAGTTGTCTTGAATGCACCATGGTACTCGACTCTGCTTCGCGTCTCCATCATATGGTCTATGTGACACAGTAATTATGTCGGCCTATGATATTCTACAGTGACGTTAGAACCATAACACAAGCCTGGCCTGTTAGTTAGTTCTGTGAAATGAGTTCCATTTCATCCTCGTATCCCTAATCTTCCTACTGTATGCTTTCATTTCCTTATTTCAACTGTTTCTGGACACAATTACTTTTGTAAGAGTGTACCTTGGCCACATTGTGAAAGTTCAGTATCTCAAGCTGGATGTACATGAACTGTACCAGTACCTCCTCTCACTCCAGGATCTCATGGTCTGAGATTAGTTTTGTGCACACTTACTGGAAGAGTCATCCATCTTTTCTACATTCAACTGAGAATGACTGTTCCATTAGGTCCTCCACTTTCCTGTGTGTGTAAAAATGGTGCAGAGTGAGTCACTCCCTGTGTGTGTGTGTGTGTCGGGTAGAAGTTCAGCAGAGGCTGAAGCTACTGCAGTTCTGCACTGTGACACGCATTCTTTCTCTCCCTCATACGGACCGCTTTCTGTATTCTCTCTTTCCATTTGAACCCCTCCCCCTCTGCGGCACTGAGTCTTCGGGTACACAATGAGGTCAACAACTTCCGCTGTGAACGGTTGTTTGTGAAATTGTCTGCTGACAAGTGAGGAGTGAAATGTTGACATCCAAAAATGAAGTATTATATATTGGGAAGTAGTTTTGTTTTTCATAAATATTGGGAGTATTTAAAGTTGAAATTCTGCCATTTTTCTATTCTGATTTACTCAAGATCTACATTTCTATTAAATTCCCATAAGGTTATGGTGTTTCTGTAATAGATGAATTTACATTCCTCACTCGGGTCTGTACCACATTTGACCGTCTTGACTTATTCCACATTTTGTTGTATTACAGCCCTAATTCAAAATGAATTAAATATTATTTTTCTCTCTTATTTTTCTCTAAAGCAAATCAAATATTGTTTAGCAGATGTTTTTGCGGGTGCAGCGAAATGCTTGTGTTTCCAGCTCCAACAGTGCAGTAATACCTAACAATATACACAACCTAAAAGTTAAATAATGGAATATTAGGATGAGCAATGTCAGAGTGGCATAGACTAAAATACAGTATATACATATGAAATGAGTAAAGCAAAAATATGTAAACATTATTAAAGTGACTAGTGGTCCATTTATCAAAATGGCAAGTGATTGCAAGTCTATGGAGCAGCAGCCTCTAAGGTACAGGGTTACATAACTGGGTGGAAGACGCCTTGTGATGGATATTTAACAGTCCAATGGCCTTCAGATAGAGGGGGAAAAACAGCTTCTCGGGCCCAGCTACACATAATAAGTGAAAATGTTTGTATACATTTTTGCAAATTAAATACAGAAAGATTTCATTTACCTAAGTATTCACACCCCCTGAGACAATACTAAACTCAGCAAAAAAAGAAACGTCCCTTTTTCAGGACCCTGTCTTTCAAAAATAATTTGTAAAAATCCAAATAACTTCACAGATCTTCATTGTAAAGGGTATAAACAGCCATAAATAATTCATGAACATGCACCTGTGGAACGGTTGTTAAGACACTAACAGGAAGGCAATTAAGGTCAGTTGTAAAAACTTAGGACACTAAAGAGGCCTTTCTACTGACTCTGAAAAACACCAAAAGAAAGATGCCCAGGGTCCCTGCTCATCTGCGTGAACGTGCTTTGGCCATGCTGAAAGGAGGCATAAGGACTACAGATGTGGCCAGGGCAATAAATTGCGATGTTCGTACTGTGAGATGCCTAAGACAGGGAGACCGAGCAGTGTCAGACCACTTGTGACAACACCTGCACAGCTCTGGAGAGAGACGTCATCAGAGCGCTCAACAGGACACTGTACTGTCTACACTCGGTTTGTTGTTTACATTAAATCAATTTTAATCCGAACTAAAGTTTTGTTACTAAGGATTCCACAACGCGGTTATTCTTTACGGCTAGGACTACAAGTTTGTGTTCCTTTTTTTGTTGTTGCGTGGATTCCCGCGAGTGCTAGCTGGCTGTACTACAGACACCTGTCGTCGTCGTGGGAAAGACTCATTGTTATCTTTTCTTAAATCAACTGGCTCTATACTGCAACCAATCTGGATACCAAGGAGATCCTGAGGGAAATCGATGAGTACCAACAGCTTTACGCTATGGAGAAACAACATACTCCTTCGTGGAAAGATCCGACCACCTCACAAAATAACTTTAACCCGCAAAAAAAAGAAAAACAGATTCATCTACAGACACGGACGATTTACTTACCATTGAGGTAGAGGCTAGTGCTCTGACTGGAATCCATGCAACACTGAAAAAGTTGTGTGAGGAGGTAGCAGGGCTGAGGGGGAGTTTGGAGTTCAGCCAGTGTGAAATTCTCAAGCTCCAAAGAGAAAACAAGACACTCACAGCCAAGGTAAAAATCCCCGATTCCAACATGGGTTGTCTACTCAGGGAAAACAGGGTGATGAAGGAGTCGCTACTAGACATACAAAGTTGTAGCATGAGTGAAAATCACTTTTTTCTAGTATTCCTGAGGACGCATCCAATAATCCAGAGGGCGCGATCAGAGAATTTATGAAATCCGCATTGACGCTTCCTATAGAGACTGTAAACAAGGTGGCTTTCCACCGAGTACACAGACTTGGAGCTCAGAGCGACAAGACCAAGGGTCCCCGACCGATCATTGCAAAATTTGAACACTACCAACAAAAGGAGCTGATCAAAAGCAGAGGAAGGGACCAAATTCGGTCTCAATGACCAATTTCCAAAGGAGATGAACGTCGTAAGAGACTGTATCCGGTACAAAGACAACAAAGGATGGATGATGGGCGTGCCTTTATCATTGTGGACAAACTCTTTATAGATGGACAGCTATTCCGAGACAGCTCCATAACACCGTGGCTGTACTAAATTCTACAGGAACTTCAGGTTACGAAAAAAAAGAAGGTATGGGAACTGTAAAATGATCTGAACATTATGAAGTGGATATGAACACACACACACATACGGACTTACACACACACCTGATCTCTCTCTCTTTTCTTTTCTCTCCCTCTCTCTATTGTCCAACTGTTTTATAATTTAATGTGTTTATTGTTTGTCTATCTTTTTTATGTATTTGTCTACAAGTTTTTATAAATGTTTACAACAAGCAAGGGGATGATATCAAATAGGGGCATAACATATTGTACAGAATATATTTGTACTGTAGTGAAGCCGTCTCTAGAGTAATGCAAGGTCTCTTTCATGATCATGTGAAACGTCAATTGCTATGGAAATGGTGGGATGTGTTTTTCAATTATGTTAAAGGTAATTATGATGCAACTATGATGGTGATACGATATGGATCACAATTATGAATATTAAGGCTATACGCACTGCATGTTACACACAGACACTCACATGCAAATTGGCAGAGTTATTATTTATTTGGACATCACACATTATAGTCTTACTCTTACACAGACATCATATACATCAACCTACTCAAATTTGTCTCAATTTTCTAACATCTGTGTCATTGGCAAACAGGCAAGGGAATAAAAAATATATTGCTAGAACCTATTTCTTGAATTCTAAATATCAGACTTTTGAAAGCTCAAGTTTTGACCTTCATACCTCTGATGGCAGTAACTTTACAAGCACTAATTATGGTACATTTAGCCTGAGAATAGTATCTAGTTATGGTAAGGGGTGAAATAAGTATAGCTAGTTATAATTGTAACGGTTTGGCAGATTATAAAAGATCAGTCTTTACATGGCAAAAAGAAAAGGAATATAACATATACTGTTTACAGGAAACTCACTCTACATCCTTAGATGAAGTTGCATGGAAAAAGGAATGGGGTGGTGAAATAATTTTCTGTCATGGACAAAAGAACTCAAAGGGTGGGATGATATTAATAAACAAAAATTTCAATCTGAATGTGCAAATAATCAGGAATGATTCGCAAGGAAGGTGGATCCTTTTGAATATGAAAGTGGACGAAAAAGAGATTTGGCTCATTCATCTATATGGTCCAAATCAGGAGGATCCACACTTCTTCGAAAACATTTATACCAATTTATTGAACTTACAGGCAACAAATGATCTAATCATTATGGTAGGAGACTATAACACAGTTTTAAGTACCTCAATGGACCGTAAAGGTAATGACTATACAAACTATCATCACCGTGCCCTTAAAACTTCTTAGGGCTGCAATCCCGTTAACGGGATCGATATGACAACAGCCAGTGAAAGTGCAGGGCGCCAAATTCAAACAACAGAAATCTCATAATAAAAATTCATCAAGCATACAAGTATTTCACACCATTTTAAAGATACACTTCTTGTTAATCCCACCACAGTGTCCGACTTTCAAAAAGGCTTTACAGCGAAAGCACCACAAACGATTATGTTAGGTCACCGCAAAATCACAGAAAAACACAGCCATTTTTCCAGCCAAAGAGAGGAGTCACAAAAAGCAGAAATAGAGATAAAATGAATCACTAACCTTTGATGATCTTCATCAGATGACACTCATAGGATTTCATGTTACACAATACATATATGTTTTGTTCGATAAAGTTCATATTTATATCCAAAAACCTCAGTTTACATTGGCGCCATGTTCAGAAATGCCTCCAAAATATCCAGAGAAATTGCAGAGAGCCACATCAAATAACAGAAATACTCATCATAAACTTTGATGAAAGATACATGTTTTACATAGAATTAAAGATAATTTTGTCCTTAATGCAACCGCTGTGTCAGATAAAAAAAACTTTACGGCAAAAGCACAATATTCAATCATCTGAAAAGAGCGTTCAGCCACAAAAGGAAGCCATACAGTTACCCGCCAAATTGTGGAGTCAACAAAAATCATAAATAGCATTATAAATCTTCGCTGATCTTCGTCGGAATGCACTCCCAAGACTCCCACTTCCATAAGAAATGTTTGTTTTGTTCGGTAATGTCCATCACTTATGTCCAAATAGCTATTTTTGTTAGCGTGTTTGGTAAACAAATCCAAAGTCACGAAGCGCGTTCACTAAAAGCAGACAAAATGTCAAAAAGTTCCGTAACAGTCAGTAGAAACATGAGACTTAATCAAGCTAGTCGTCTTGACTACTTTCTTGTCTCTTTCTCTCTTGCATCAAAGGTTAAAAAAGTTAATAGGAGACAGAATGCGATCGGATCATCATCTAATTGGCATTCACATAACTTCTAGATTTTCCACGTGGACGGAGATATTGGAAATTGAATCAAAGTTTACTGGAGGACAACTTATTTTTAGCTAAGACAAAATAACTCAGTAAATCCCCTTAATGTTTGGGCTACCTTTAAATGTACCTTCAGGGGTCATTCAATTCAATATTCATCAATAATAAAAAGCAGTATCTGGATAAAGTAACAAGACTAACAAGGGAAATCCATGAACTAATAGTACAGGTAGATAGCAATAAAAATGATACTACAGAGATACAAAATAAGTTAGAGGAAAACAAAAAGAACTTGAGGAACTTATTCAAGAAAGATCTAATTTAATCTATTACAAAAATAAAGCACTAATATAATCTATTACAAAAATAAAGCAAACTGGATGGAATATGGAGAAAAATGCACAAATTTCTTCCTGAATCTCCAATACAGGAATGCTAACAAAAAGAATTTGCAGAAACTCGTTACTGAAGACTGAGTCATCTATGATTCTCCGAATTATATTTTAAAAGAGGAAACTAATTATTTTATCTTATCTTCTCCCACTGAATGAAGATTACGGTAAGGAATTCTTTCCAAATAATATACAAATAATAGAAAAAATAGAAAATGAACAAATGTACAGAAAGATCAGTGTGAAGAAATAATAGAACATCATGAAACATAAGAAGCCAGGAATGGTATTTATAGCGGATTTTGAAAAGGCATTTGATCAAGTAATACAGGATTTTATTTATAAATGCATGGATATTTTTCAATATGTGTAAAAAATTATGTATAGCGACCCCAGGTGTAAAGTAGTAAATAATGGCTACTCTCTACAGAGAGTTTTGAATTGTCAAGAGGAGTTAAAAAAGGGTGTCCGCTGTCTATCTATTCGGTATGGCCATCAATGCTAGCTATTCAAATCAGATTCAATAACAACATTAGAGGATTAGAAATCCAAGGCGTCCATGTATGCCGATGACTCAAGTTTTATGTTAAGTCCGCAAGCTACATCCCTGCAATGTCTCATTAAAGATCTAGATAACTTTTCTGTACTCTCTGGACTAAAACCTAATTATGATAAGTGTACAATATTACGTATTGGATCCTTAAAAAACGTCTTATTGCTGAAGGGGCAGTATTGAGTAGCTTGGATGAAAGGTGCACAGAGTAAACGGCCTGCTCCTATGTCATAGTTGCTAATATATGCATATTATATTATAGATAGAAAACACTCTGAAGTCACTAAAACTGTTTGAATTATGTCTGTGAGTATAACAGAACTCATATGGCAGGCAAAAACCTGAGAAGTTCCACTTCCTGTTTGGATATTTTCTGGGGGTGCCAGATTTTCAACCAAGGTCTCATTGAAAATACAGCGAGATATGGATGGGTTTTCACTTCCTACGGCTTCCACTAGAACTTAGTCTGATGACTCGCTAATGTGAAGGGGGGCCGAAGGAGACAGGAATGAGCAATCACTTCCATGAGGTGCCCACGCATTGAACTGGCGCGTTCACGTGAGAGTGAGCTCCGTTCCATCGGTCAATTAAAGTCGATGTAATTCTCCGGTTGGAACGTTATTCAAGATGTATGTTAACAACATTCTAAAAATTGATTCAGTACATCGTTTGACATGTTTCTACTGACTGTAATGGAACTTTTGGACATTTCGTCACGTTATAGTGGACGCGCTTTGAGACTTTGATTAGGGAGTTTGGTAAACAATTCGAAAGTAGCTAATTGGACATAAATAACGGACATTATCGAAGAAATCAAGCATTTATTGTGGACCTGGGATTCCTAGGACTGCATTCTGATGAAGTTCATCAAAGGTAAGGAAACATTTATCATGTATTTTCTGGTTTCTGTTGAGTCCAACATGGCGGCTAATTTGGCTATTGTTCTGAGCTCCGTCTCAGATTATTGCATGGTTTATTTTTCCGTAATTAAAAAATAAATAATCTGACACAGCGGTTGCATTGAGAGGTATATCTATAATTCCATGTGTATGATGAGTATTTCTGTTGAATCACTTGATGTTTTTGCAACTAGTGAATCTAACGTGCCAATGTAAACTCAGATTTTTTTATATAAATATGAACTTTATCAAACAAAACAGGCATGTATTGTGTAACATGAAGTCCTATGAGTGTCATCTGATGAAGATAATCAAAGGTTAGTGATTAACTTTATCTCTTTCTGTTTTTTTGTGAAAGCTATCTTTCGCTGGAAAAATGGCTGTGTTTATTGTGGTTTTGTGGTGACCTAACATAATCGTTTGTAGTGCTTTCGCTGAAAAGCCTATTTGAAATCGGACACTTTGGTGGGATTAACAACAAGATTACCTTTAAAATTATTTAAGACATCTATGTCTGAGGAATTTTTATTATGAGATTTCTGTTTTTTGAATTTGGCGCCATGCACTGTCACTAGCTGTTATCATATCATCCCGGTGACGGGATTGCAGCCATAAGAAGTAAAAAAAAATAAAAAAAAATACAACTTTTACATTACCTTGCAGTTTACCTATAAATGGGCTGATGGTGAAGTAGACATACTTGGTATTCATATCACAAAATATATAAATAAGCTCTCCACAATGAATTTCAATAGAAAACTTTTAAAAATAGACAAGATCCTGCAACCAAGGAGAGTTAAATACCTGTCTATTTATGGAAAAATTACCCATATTAACAACTGAGATATGACTAAGTATACTCACTTACTTATGGCACTGCCTACTCCTGATTTGTTTTTCAAATCATATGAGCAAAAAATATTTCGCTTTATTTGGGATGCTAAACCAGACAAAATAAAACGAGCCTATCTATATAATGAATATGAACTGGGTGGGTTGAGATTATTAAATATAAAAGTACTAAACCTCTCTAAAAGCTTCACTCATTCAAAAGTTTTATTTGAAACCTAAATGGTTCTCAAGTAGATTAATAAGAAAAGCGCATCCATTGTTTAAAATTAGTTTTTTTGCCTTTGTGCAGATTGCCATGTCTCATTTTCGATTAATTGAAAATGATACTTTTTTCGAACAAGCATTGCAGAGCTGGCTACAATTTAAATTTCCTCACCCTAAAAAGATAGAACAAATATTATGGCTTAACTCAAATGTGCTGGTTGATAAAATACCTGTATTTATGGGAAAGATGTTTGAAAAGGGTATTTTGTTCTTAAATGGTATTGTAAATTGTAATGGTAGAGTCATGGAGTTATCAGAATTGTACGGGAAGGTCTGCTCAATCCAAGAGTACAACCAATTGATTACAACATTGCCCCAAAAATGGAGGAGGCGGGTGGCAGCGGGAGGAGGTAGGGAACTGGTCTGTCTGCCCAATATAAAGGATCAAAACTGGCGGAGGAATAAAAATAGCATAAATAGGAAAGTATACCAGTTTCATTTGAGGACCAGGATGTTGACAACTGTGCCATACAGATTGCAAAATAGTTGGGAAGAGATTTCTGATGTACCGATTCCATGATACAGGGTGTATGAGTTGATATATAAAACAATGCAAGATTGAAGATTTCGTTCTTTTCAGCTAAAATTATTATATAGAATTCTTGTGGCATAAAATCATCTAAGGTCTGCAGATTTTGTTGTGAGGATACAGAATCAATAGACCATTTTATTTTGGTATTGCCCTCAGGTTCAGGAATGGCTGAAAATGCATAGCATTGATCTAAAATTGACCCTAGAAATTGTACTGTTAGGAGATTTGGAGAGACCGGGTCAGTCAATTACTAATACTCTTAGTAAAAGTATTTATCTAAAACACTTAATCTGTAGATTCTATTCAATTAGATAGATTGAAATTGTATGTTAAACATCACAGCATAGTTGAAAGATATGTGTTGCGTAGAATCACGAAGTGGGTGGCCAGCAGAGATAGATGGGATGGGCTGAGGGAAGCTGAGGGTGGCCAGCAGAGATAGATGGGATGGGCTGAGGGGTGGTATGTGCAATTGGAGACAAGTGGGAGTGGAGTTGCTGTGTGAGAGAGAGGATGGTCAAAATATAAAGGGGAAAAAAGTACATTTGAATGACACTAAGTGGCAGTGTTTTTACAACTAATGCCGATGCCGTGCAGGTGTTTGTACACATGCATATACACACCCTCTCATTCAAATATACACATATAAGAACACACACATTCATGTAATAGTGCCAGACATGCACACAAACATATAAAGTAGGCATTGCTGTTATGATTTCAGTTGTCCTTGATGTCCTTTGTTTTTTTAAATTTATTTATTATGATTTTGCATTGTTGTTTGCTGTTTTATTCTGTCTTTCTTTTTTCTCTTTAGTTCATTCTCTTGGTTGTTGATGCATTGGGGGGTTCTTGGGGGTGGGGAATGGAATTAATTTTAGTCTTTCATTTTTTTCTTCTGGGGGGGGGGGGCTGTGGAAGGGGTCTTGAATGGTTGAGGGACAGCTATTGGTGAACTGTGGGGGGGATCTTGGAGGGTTTGGGTTTCACAAGGTTGTGATCATGAAAAAGGAAACTGACATTTTATATCACTATCATGCACACGCACTCTCACACATAAGGATGGCTCTGTTGCGGAAAGACTGATGCATGTTTGATAGTGTCTTGATGCTGTATTGTTTGTCCTTCATGTTCTAATACTTTAATGTTACCCCTTGTGTTTTTTGTAATAAATAAATAAAAATGTTAAATAAAAAATAAAAAAACCTGCACAGGATCGGTACACCCGAACATCACACCTGCGGGACAGGTACAGAATGGCAACAACAACTGCCCGAGTTGCACAATCCCTCCATCACTGCTCAGAATGTCCACAATAGGCTGAGAGAGGCTGTACTGAGGGCTTGTAGGCCTGTTGTAAGGCAGGTCCTCACCAGACATCACCGGCAACAATGTCGCCTATGTGCACAAACCCATCGTCACTGGACCAGACAGGACTGGCAAAAAGTGCTCTTCATGGACGAGTCGCGATTTTGTCTCACCAGGGGTGATTGTCGGATTCGCGTTTATCGTTGAAGGAATGAGCGTTACACCGAGGCCTGTACTCTGGAGTGGGATTGACTTGGAGGTGGAGGGTCCGTCATAGCATCATCGGACTGAGCTTGTTGTCATTGCAGGCAATCTCAACGTTGTGCGTTACAGGGAAGACATCATCCTCCCTCATTTAGTACCTCTCCAGCATGACAATGCCACCAGCTATACTGCTCGTTCTGTGCGTGATTTCCTGCAAGACAGGAATGTCAGTGTTCTGCCATGGCCAGCGAAGAGCTCAATCCCATTGAGCTCGTCTGGGACCTGTTGGATCCGAGGGTGAGGGCTAGGGCCTATCCCCCCCAGAAATGTCCGGGAACTTGCAGGTGCCTTGGTGGAAGAGTGGGGTAACATCTCACAGCAAGAACTGATAAATCTGGTGCAGTCCATGAGGAGGAGATGCAGTACTTAATGCAACTGGTGGCCACAACAGATACTGACTGTTACCTTTGACCCCCCCCCCCCCCTTTTTTGTTCAGGGACACATTATTCCATTTCTGTTAGTCAATTGCCTGTGGAACTTGTTCAGTTTGTCTTGAATTATGTTCATACAAATATTTACACATGTTAAGTTTGCTGAAAATAAACAGCTGACAGTGAGGACATTTTCTTTTGCTGAGTTTATGTAGAAGCACTTTTGGCAGAGATAACAGCGGAGTCTATCTGGGTAAACCTGGATTGTACAATATTTGCACATTCTCTATTTTAAATTCTTCAAGCTCTCAAGTTGATCATCGCTAGACTGCCATTTGCAGGTTTTCCCATAGATTTTCATACAGATCAGTCAAAACTGTAATTCAGGAACAGTTTACATATGTTTAAGTTTAAGTTTACATATGCCAAATACATTTAAACTCAGTTTTTCACAATTCCTGACATTGAAATCCTAGTGAAAATTCCCTGTCTTAGGTCAGTTAGGATCAACACTTCATTTTAAGAATGTGAAATGTCAGAATAATAGTAGAGAATGATTTATTTATTTCATCACATTCCCAGTGGGTCAGAAGTTTACATGCACTCAATTAGTATTTGGTAACATTGCCTTTAAATTGTTTAACTTGGGTCAAACCTTTCGGGTAGCCTTCCACAATAAGTTGGGTGAATTTTGGCCCATTCCCCCTAACAGAGCTGGTGTAACTGCGTCATGTTTGTAGGCCTCCTTGCTCGCGCACACTTTTTCAGTACTGCCCACACATTTTCTTCAGGATTGAGGTCCGGGCTTTGTGATGGCCACTCCAATACCTTGACTTTGTTGTCCTTAAGCCATTTTGCCACAACTTTGGAAGTATGCTTGGGGTCATTGTCCATTTGGAAGACCCATTTGCGACTAAGCTTTAACTTCCTGACTGAGTCCTGAGGTGTTGCTTCGATATATCCACAATTTTCGTTCTCATGATGCCATCTATTTTGTGAAGTGCACCAGTCCCTCCTGCAGCAAAGCCCACAATATGATGCTGCCAACCCGTGCTTCACAGCTGGGATGGTGTTCTTCAGCTTGCAAGCCTCCCCCTTTTTTCTCCAAACATAACGGTGGTCATTATGGCCAAACAGTTCTATTTTTGTTTCATCACATTTCTCCAAAAAGTACAATCTTTGTCCCCATGTGCAGTTGCAAACCATAGTCTGGCTTTTTATGTCGGTTTTGGAGCAATGGCTTCTTCCTTTCTGAGCGGCCTTTCAGGTTATGTTGATATAGGACTCGTTTTAGTGTGGATATAGATGCTTTTGTATCTGTTTCCTCCAGCATCTTCACAAGGTCCTTTGCTGTTGTTCTGGGATTGATATGCACTTTTCGCACCAAAGTACGTTCATCTCTAGGAGACAGAACGCGTCTCCTTCCTGAGTGGTATGATGGCTGTGTGGTCCCATGATGTTTATACTTGCGTACTTTTGTTTGTATAGATGAACGTGGTACCTACAGGCGTTTGACAATTGCTCCCAAGGATGAACCAGACCCGTGGAGGTCTACCATTTTCTTTCTGAGGTCTTGGCTGATTTCATTTGATTTTTCCATGATGTCAAGCATATGGCACTGAGTTTGAAGGAAGGCCTTGAAAAACATCCACAGGTACACCTCCAATTGACTCAAATGATGTCAATTAGCCTATCAGAAGCTTCTAAAGCCATGACATCATTTTCTGGAATTTTACAAGCTGTTTAACTTCTTATGGCTGCATCCCGCTACCGGGATCGATATGATAACAGCCAGTGAAAGTGCAGGGTGCCAAATTCAAACAGAAATATCATAATTAAAATTCCTCAAACATTCATGTGTCTTATATCATTTTAAAGGTAATCTTCTTGTTAATCCCACCAAAGTGTCCGATTTCAAATATGCTTCTCAGCGAAAGCACTACAAACGATTATGTTAGGTCACCACCAAACCACAATAAGCACAGCCATTTTTCCAGCGAAAGATAGCAGTCAGAAAAAGCAGAAAGAGATAAAATGAATCACTAACTTTTGATTATCTTCATCAGATGACACATAGGGCTTCATGTTACACAACACATGCATGTTTTGTTTGATAAAGTTCATATTTATAACAAAAAATCTGAGTTTACATTGGCGCGTTACATTCACTAGTTCCAAAAACATCAAGTGATTTTGCATAGCCACATCGTTTCAACAGAAATACTCAAGCAAATCATGCAATAATCTGAGACGGAGCTCAGAACAATAGCCAAATTAGCGGCCATGTTGGGGTCAACAGAAACCAGAAAATACATGATAAATGTTTCCTTACCTTTGATGAACTTCATCAGAATGCAGTCCTAGGAATCCCAGGTCCACAATAAATGCTTGATTTGTTCGATAATGTCCGTTATTTATGTCCAATTAGCTACTTTGGTTAGCGCTTTTGGTAAACAATTCCAAAGTCACAAATCGCGTCCACTATAACGTGACAATGTCCAAAAGTTCCGTAACAGTCAGTAGAAACATGTCAAACGATGTACTGAATCAATCTTTAGAATGTTGTTAACATACATCTTGAATAACGTTCCAACCGGAGAATTAGATTGACTTCAGAAGAGCGGTGGAACGGAGGTCCTCCTCATATGTGAACGCATGGTCAGCTCGTGGCAGACCTGACTAATTCCTGTCTCCTTCGGCCCCCCTTCACATTAGTCATCAGACAAAGTTCTATTGACTGTTGACATCTAGTGGAAGCCGTAGGAAGTGAAAACTCATCAATATCTCGCTGTAATTTCAATGAGAGCTTGGTTGAATATCTGCCACCTCAGAAAAAATTCTAACAGGAAGTGGAACTTCTCAGGTTTTTGCCTGCCATATGAGTTCTGTTATACTCACAGACATAATTAAAACAGTTTTAGAAACTTCAGAGTGTTTTCTATCCAACACGAATAATAAATATGCATATATTAGCAACTGGGACTGAGGAGCAGGCAGTTTACTAATCGGCACCTCTGTACACCTTTCATCCAAGCTACTCAATACTGCCCCTGCAGCCATAAGAAGTTAAAGGCACAGTCAACTTGTGACCCACTGGAATACAGTGAATTAATCTGTCTGTAAACAATTGTTGGAAAAATTACTTGTGTCATGCACAAAGACTTGCCAAAACTATAGTTTGTTAACAAGAAATTTGTGGAGTGGTTGAAAAATGACTTTTAATGACTCCAACCTAAGTGTATGTAAACTGCCGACTTCAACTGTAGATTTGGCCTTGTTTTTAAGGTTATTGTTCTGCTGTGAAAGGTGAATTAATCTCCCAGTGTCTGGTGGAAAGCAGACTGAACCAGGTTTTCCCCTAAGATTTTGCCTATGCTTGAAAATATGGAGTAGATTATTGTTTTTTTGTATAGGCGCCCTTCTTTGCGAGGCATTGGAAAACCTCCCTGGTCTTTGTGGTTGAATCTGTGTTTGAAATTCACTGAGGGACCTTACAGATAATTGTATGGGTGGGGTACAGAAATGAGGTAGTCATTAATAAATTATACTCAACACTATTATTGCACACAGTGAGTCCATGCAACTTGTTAATCAAATTCTTTACTCCTAGGCTTTTTTAGGCTAACAAAGGGGTTGAATAGTTTTGGTTAACATTTTGAAAAATATAATTCCACTTTGACATGGGATTTTGTGTGTCACTGGCCTACACAATCTAAATTTGGGCTGTAATGCAACAAAATGCGGGTGAATACTTTTTTTAGGCGCTGTACAGTATAGAATTTTAACTGTACACTATATAATCCATCGGCCTTTCTTTCTCACTCACCCACTTTTTCTGCCCCTCCCTCCCTTAGGAGTGGGCCTATGATGAGGAGCAGGAGTTGATCCTGACTGGCCTGCTGTGTCTGGACATGTCCGAAATCCGCTCGTCTGACCCGCCCCGTCTCATGAAGTGTCACGGCTCAGGAGGCTCCCAGCAGTGGACCCTGGGGGTGAGTTAACTAGACCCCCTGCCCTCACTCAACCACACTGTTGCTGAATCAAATTGTCCCCATATCTGTATAGACAGATAAGACTATAGTAATGACTGCTACCACCACCAGACCAGTACTAATACTACAGTATTACTGTGGTTTTTATACTGGCTGGTACCACGGGGCATCATGATGATGGCAAGAAGGGCAACTTCTACTCGACCACCACCAGTTGGCTCTGGGCTAACCTTTTTATTAGGTACAGTAATGCTGTGTTGGAATCAGTAGAAAATCCTTATATAAAGTCTCCAATGGCTTTCCCTCCATTCTCTATGTAACACATGGCCCCCTCTTTCTCCAACCATCTCCAGAAGAGCAACCGGCTATATCAAGTCTCAGTGGGCCAATGCCTGGCCGTGGTCGACACAATCAGCCCCAAGGGATACGTTGCCATGGCGATCTGTGATGGCTCTCAGTCCCAGCAGTGGCAGTTGGAGGGCTGATACGCCGCGACTAGTAACGTTCCAGACATTGACTGCCCCCCTCTGGATGGAGGGGGGAATACTGCACGCTGCTGCTGTGACAAGGAAAGGGGGATGGAACTAATTATACGGACTGTGTTCTTGGAGAATGAATGCTGTTTGTCTTCAGAACTGGTTCCAGCCTCCCTGAAGTGCACAGAGTGAGTACACTGTAGTCTCAACCGCATTTGTATGACTTCCCCTCTTGGAAATTAGTACTCCATTTTTTTCCCCTGAGAACAATTCCTTGTCATGTGTTAGAATGTGTCATGCAAGTGATTTAAAAAAGAAAAAGAAAGTACAATCATGTTTAAATGAATTTTATCCAATTTGCACAGCAGTCTTGCATTAGACAATTAATATTGTGTAAGTCCCAAAAAGGTGTTAACTAAGAACTTTGGACTACCGGTATTAGGACCCTGGTTTTAGTGTAATTTTATTCTGTACTTATTACAATCTGTTATTAAAGTGGAATTGGCAGCGTTTTAACTACTTTTCAGATATGAAACAGACAACTTCATAAAGGTTTATGACTGAAAATTCCATGACGTACAGTAAGCCATTGTTGGCAGAATAGCTGGATGCAGTTCAATATAATTCACCAATACCAGAAATATTGCTATCAGATTGTAAATCACAGCTGGCCTGCTACACTATAGTTTGCTGCAAAAATAACTAAGGCTGGGAATGTCAATACAATCAAACTAGCAATGATCAGAAGTCAGTCATAACGTGGCTAATAGGCTAGAGTATCTATTTATTTAGCAAGCTAAAAACACAGAGCCTAACATTGGGAAGATGTCATGCCATTGGAGGAGTGGGTGAGTGACCCATTGTTGCCATGTTTGCAGTTTTACCGCCACTTTGAAAACGATGTTGTGGGTTTTTGGGCTAAGTTGCACTGTGGCTGCCATGGCTTTTCTCTTTAAAAAATATTTTTTCCTGAGACCTGCTGCTGACGGTCAGGCAGTGAGGCAGGCTGTTGCTGAGTGAGTGGTAGGGAGGACCAGAGGAGTGTGTGTGTTGAGAGCACTAGAGTTATTGGCTGAGTCACATGAGCAAGAGGAGAGCGAGCAGCACGTGCGCTCGTTGTGGCAACTTTTTACCAGTTGTAGGTAGGCTATGGAAACACCTTTTTTCCATAAAACATTAATGCGCTAGAACTGATGCAAATCAAGAAATAATGCACACAAAGCACTGGAAAAAGACTGGGCGCACTACATATATTCGCTCCGAGGTGGTTTAAACTGCATTCCAATGTTGACTGCTTAAAGACAACGGTATCAAGTGAAGTGCTTTATGCATGCTCAGTTCTTGGGTCTCAGGGGCTGCCCGGGTGGAAATTTGAAATGGAAGTTATGGAACGCCCTCACGTGGTTATTTTTACGGGGGAAAGTTCTCAATGAAACTGACAAGCTAAATGTAGAGAATTATACATTTGCTTCTGTTGGAGTGCCTGGACACAGCCGTGGTATATTGGCCATATATCACAAACTCCAGAGGAGCCTTATTGCTATTATAAACTGGTTACCAACGTAATTAGAACAGTAAAAATAAATGTTATGTCATACCCGTGGTATTCAGTCTGATATACCATGGATTTCAGCCAATCAGAATTCAGGGCTCAAACCACCCAGTTTATAATTACAATTAGAAACCTGGTTTGAGCCCTGAAAGCCGTGGTATATCAGACCATATACCACGGGTAAGACAAAATATTGGTGGTTATATAGCGGCTAACGGCTCTGCGTTGCATAAGAACAGCCCGTGGCCATATACCAAACCCCCTTGTGCGTTATTGCTTAATCCCAGCTGTCAAACGAGTTAAATCGACATCCATTGATCAATTCTGGCGAGTTCTTTTCTCTTGCCACATTAAAATTTTGTTCTAACGTCATTATGATATTCCTTAATTGGCTCAATAACAATATGGGGAAATGTTTTTTTGTATAGATATGGCAACTCCTCTTGCTGAAAAAAATGTAATTGCTACTCTTCAGGCCTTTTGAGTGGTCATTGGGCTAGAATTTTTTTTGTGACTTTTCCCCCCCGCATCGTTTTTTTGTGGTTAGGGATGCAGGTGTCATTTGGTAAGCAAGCATGAAATGTGAATCGCTTTGCGAGTTAGCTAGGCTGAGCTTGAACGGCTCCAGTTAGCATATCTCTTGCGTTCGTAAACTCGCTCTGGCTATCTACTCCAATTTCAGAGCACTCTTGTCTGAGTGTGCCATAGCGCAGAATAACTGAGGAATTTATGAACGAGCAGTCAGTAACAAAAAAAGAAGTCAGCAACACTTTAGATAACATAAACAGCATAACCAGCTCTGCTAGGGTGAGTAAATGGTCAGAGTGGTGTCTGGAAGTAGCAAGTTAGCCAACTTTAGCCAGTTAGCTTGGGTGCCGTTGTGAGGTCAGAAGCCTCGGATCAACCCTACTCCTCGGCCGGAGTGCCCAAAACACCCAGATCGCACTCGAGTGAATTTACAAACACACCCCTTGTTGATGTGCATAACTGAGTGAGAGCCTACCTTTTCATTATTGTTTGATCAATAGGACCGTGAAGTTCCCAAATGTAAGAGGACTCCCGTGGTATTTTAGTGCCGTCGGAAAGTATTCAGACACCTTGACTTCTTCCACATTCTGTTACATTACAGCCTTAATCTAATCCTCAGCAATCTACACAACCTACCCCATAACGACAAAGCGAAAACGAGTTGACATTTTTGCAAAAGTATTCAGACCCTTCGCTATGAGACTCGAAATTGAGCAATTAAATTGATTGGACATGATTTGGAAAGGCACACACCTGTCTATATAAGGTCCCACAGATGACCGTGCATGTCGGAATAAAAACCAAGCCATGAGGTCGAAGGAATTGTACGTAGAGCTCCAAGACAGGACTGTGTCAATGCACAGATCTGGGGAAGGGTACCCAAAAATGTCTGCAGCATTGAAGGACCCCAAGAACACAGTGGCCTCCATTATTCTTAAATGGAACAAGTTTGAAACCACCAATACTCTTCCTAGAGCTGGCCGCCCGGCCAAACGGGCGGGCAGCCAAGTCTCTTGCCTTGGTTTAAGTTACATTTTTATAGGGACATTGCACATTAATCAACGTTTCAGTAAAAGTGCCGGCTTTAGCCAGCCGGCTAATTTTCAACCGCAGTCCCTGGGCAGGTTATTAAAACAATTACAATACAGACAATCGATGAGCAGTGAGCACACGCAGAACAACATAGGACAAGCAAGGGAGGTGACCAAGAACCCGATGGTCACTCTGTGGAGCTGGGAGAACCTTCCAGGAGGACAACCATCTCTGCAGCACTCTACTAATCAGGTCTTTATGGTAGTGACCAGACGGAAGCCACTCCTCAGCCCGTTTGGAGTTTGCCAAAAGGCACCTAAAGAATTTCAGAACATGAGAAACAAGATTCTCTGGTCTGATGAAACCACGATTGAACTCTTTGGCCTGAATGCCAAGCGTCACATCTGTAGGAAAGCTGGCAGCATCATGCTGTGGGGATGTTTTTCAGCGGCAGGGACTGGGAGACTAGTCAGGATCGAGGCAAAGATGAACGGAGCAAAGTACAGAAAGATCCTTGATGAAAACCTGCTCCAGAGCACTCAGGACCTCAGACTGGGGTGAAGGTTCACCTTCCAACAGGACAACGACCCTAAGCACACAGACAAGACAACGCAGGAGTGGCTTCGGGACAAGTCTCAAAGCCTTGAACCCAAACAAACATCTCTGGAGAGACTTGAAAATAGCTGTTCTGAGAGGATTTAGAGGATCGGGAGAAACTCCACAAATGCAGGCATGCCAAGCTTGTAGCGTCATACCCAAGAAGACTCAGCTGTAATTGCTGCTTTAACAAAGTTAAGGGTCTGAATACTTATGTAAATGTGATACATTTTAGAATAAGGCTGTAACGTAACAAGGTGGAAAAAGTCAAGGGGTCTGAATACTTTCCGAAGGCACTGTACATATTTGCAGAAATCGATTCAAGTGTATTTTATGGCGTTTGGCAAATGCATTCTAAAGTCACGCTGTTGCTACTGCCTGTAAACACAGACCGGTCTGCGGAGACTCAGGTCCGGGACAAGACAGATTAGGTTTTATTTACTCTAGTGTCTAACTCTCTAAAAGCACAGCTGTTTCCCACTCTGTATTGCTATAGAATTTTCACAAATGCCTTACTATACGTCATTCCATGAATACGTGAAAATGTAAAACAAAAAAATCTTCCTGGGGGTGTATACGAACAGATTGTTACAATGCTGTCAGTTCCACTTGAATTACTATGACATACAGTATTTAATTTTATTTAGTGAAATTTTCTATTGTACAAATATTTATCACTGGAATTTTGTTTGAAGTTATGTTATTTGTCATACCCTTGAATTGTGCACGGCAACTTCTTTGAAACTTGATAGGCTAGACCAGGGCTTTCCAACCTTGGTCCTGGATAGCTACCATCCTGTAGGTGATTCCGCTCTTCAACCAGCTAATTATTAGAATCAGGTGTGCAAGATTAGGGTTGGAGAGCCTTGGGCTACACTGCATTAGCTGTACTTTATACTACATCAGGTTTATTGACCAAGAGATCAACATTGCGTGCAGTCTATGGAAATCATGTTGAATAGGGTAAGTGGAAATGCAGTGATAGTCTTCAATTTCCCAAAGTATATAGCAGTCTTGGATCATACTAGCCATCTGTTCTAGTGAGCTATGATTTTTTCCCCCCCTTATCCAAATGTACGCTGTGCAGTTGAGTAATTCTCTTGCAAATGAGACAACCAAATAAATGTTAATTGAAGTATGAACATGCCTTGTCTAATTTGCAATTGATTGACATTAAAGTTTGGTCCATTTCCTCCCAAAGTAGAGAAGTGGCAAATTTCAGATGTAAAATATTTTATTTTTTGTAAATTATCTGATTCCACAACCCATCACTCTGTATACTTTAAAAAACCTTCCATTTTTTTCTTCTTACATTAGATACTACTATACAGGACAAAGAAAAGACACATACTGTAAGAGATCTGAATATTGTACGAGGGAAAAGTATGTACAATTTGAAAACATACATGCCATGTACACAAATGAACTTCATTTCAAACTGGTCAGAAAAATGCAAGTACCAGATTGACTTTTGTGATTGAGTCAAGAAGTAAATCATATATTTTTTTTTTCTCAACTAGCCAGCACGTTTCTTATTCAAAAGAAATGTAAACACATTTTGTCAAAAGCATAATGGAGTCCCCTGCAACTGAAAGACATTTTTTAAACATGTGTCTGTTAATTAACTGCATGAGGTAAATCAGACTACTGTGCGTATGATACAGTTAAAGAAGCTAACCGATGGTGTGGGTGGTTTCCAACCTAAATTCACAGTTCTCTAATTCTACGTTCAAATCTGATAAACTAAGGGTTAGGATGTAACAGTCTCTGATTGGTGCTCTGTGCAATTCTTAGATTGCGCGTGACAATGCAACTACATTCTAAATAAAACAAAAATACTCTGGACTTTTGCACAATGATATCCTTCTTAAATACTTTTTTTTGTTGAAAAAAAAACCTAAAGAATCATCCAAACAGCCATGAAGCTAAGGTAGCGTTTGGCTGTCTTTTACAGATATTTACACATTGTATATAGCAACACGTTCTGATTAGACTGGGCTGCAGTTTGCCGGTGACTCTTTCTCCTCATTTAAAAAAATAACTTCATTTGATAATAAATACGAAAAAAATCTCTTATTTTACATAAATCAAAAACAAACTGACTCATGGAATCAAGTATTTAACAATTTTTTTGTTTTTAGTGCAAGTTAATTATCCCTTAGCTTTGTCCCTAAGGAAGTCCTCTCTGTACATTCCTTGTTCAGTGGCGTCTACATTTCTGTAACTATATATGTATATATTTCTTAATCCGGAGGACCTGCCTCTCTAACTAAGTAAGGCGGTGGCCAGTACAAAACTCTCCTGGTCAACTGGTGAATTCTACCCCAGCCCCAATCTCCTCACACTTTTTAATATTAACAAAAATCCATCTCTACTCTTTTTTGCAGTGAAAGACTCAGCTCACTGCCTTAATAAAAATAGTCTTTCTGCCTTTTGATTCCTCTAACAGTTCTGCGGTCAGTCTCTTCCCCCGATTAAATTGTTTAAAAAAAAAAAGTAATAGCATATCAACCAACAAGCCTATAAGGAATGCACGTGTGTGTGTAATTTTAAAGTGTCGTTGCCCGTCTTTTGCCGCAACTCTGTTCTAGTTCATCCATTTCCGACAGTTAACTGCACCACAGTGGCAAGGGATCTTATGCTGGTCGTCCTCCAGGTCAAATTTGTAGTCGTAACACAGCTAAGAGGGAGAGAGAGAAATCAGTTCAATCCAGCTCTATCGACATGCAAAACTTTGATAAAGATATCTATGCATGCTTGATATGACGAGACCATTGTTATTCATGTTTGAGGTAGCTACAGTGCAATTCATTCCCAGTCTCTACTCCCAATATAAAGTAATATTGCTAATGAAAGGTACATATCTTACCTCCTCTCCTCTCTGGATATTACGGCAGGAGCTGATGACGATCTTAACACCTCTCTCCAAGCTCACGGCCTCAGTGATGCAGTTGGGGGCACAGGAGTGGTTGATATATCTGAGGATGATAAAGGGTAAACAACTTTTTTAAATGCTAGTGAAATGACTAGCTTGACCTCAGCATCGAAATGTAACATAAGTGGGGGTCAAATTATGTATTCAGAACGTAGAAACTCCTACCTTGCTGGTCCGCCTGTTATGGTGGCGTCAACCACATGCTCACTGTCCAGGCGGAACATGTAGACTCCACGATTCTGCAGCACACCAATAGAATCAAATATGTAAGATACAAAATGGCCATGCTTGTCTTGTGCCTTCAGAAAGTATTCATCCCCCTCGACTTGTTACAGCATGAATTCAAAATGGATTAAATGAACTCACAACACCCCATAATGACAGTGAAGCAATTTCTGCAGCATTGAAGGTCACCATGAACACAGTGGCCTCCATCATTCTTACATGGAAGTTTGGAACCACCAAGACTCTTCCTAGAGCTGGCCGCCTGGCCAAACTGAGCAATCGAGGGAGAAGGGCCTTGGTCAGGGAGTTGACCAAGAGCCCGATGGTCACTCTGACAGAGTTTCTCTGTGGAGAAGGGAGAACCTTCCAGAAGGACAGCACTCTACCAATCGGGCCTTTATGGTAGTGACCAGACAGAAGCCTCTCTTCAGTAAAAGGCCCGCATGGAGCTTGCCAAAATGCACATAATGGATTCAGACCATGAGAATCAAGATTCAACTCTTTAGCTTGAATGCCAAGTGTCATATCTGGAGGAAACCTGACACAATCCCTATGGTGAAAATAGCTGTGCAGCGACGCTCCCCATCCAATCTGACAGAGCTTGAGAAGATCTGCGATACTCCCCAAATAAAGGTGTGCCAGGCTTGTAGCGTCATACCTAAGACTTGAGGCTGTAATCACTGCCAAAGGTGCTTCAACAAAGTACTGAGTAAAGGTGATTTAAAAAAATAAATAAACTTGTTTTTGCTTTGTCATTATGGGGTATTGTGTGTCGATTGAGGAAAAAAAATATGATCAATTTTAGAATTAGGCTAACGTAACAAAGTCAAGGGGTCTGAATGCACTAACTACAATGTTGTTGATCCATCCTCAGTGTTCTCACAGTTATCACAGCCATTTAAACTCTTGTTTTTAAGTCTCCATTGGACTCATGGTGAAATCCCTGAGGGGTCAACTGAGTTAAGGACACCTGTATCTTTGTAGTGACTGGGTGTATTGATACACCCTTCAAAGTGATATTCAATGTCTGCTTTTGTAAATAATTGTTTATCTACCCATAGGTGCCCTTTGCGAGGCATTGGAAAACCTCCCTGGTCTTTGTGGTTGAATCTGTGTTTGAAATTCACTGCTCGACTGAGGGACCGTACAGAGATGAGGCAGTCACTCAAATCATGTTAAACACTACTTGCACACAGTGAGTCCATGTAACTTACTGACTCAAAACATTTCAGCTTTTCATTATGGGGTTTGTGTGTAGGCCAGTGACAAAAATATCAACATTTTATTCCATTTTAAATTCAGGCTGTAATGGGAATACTTTCTGGAGGCACTATGGCCAAAGGTATTTAGCTGAATCCACTCATTTGAAGTGGTGTCTATGTCAGCCACACCCATTGCTTAAAGGTATATACAATCGAGCACACAGCAGAATGGCCTTACACATGTAGTGTATCTAGTCTTGTGGTAAAAATGTCTATCTAAACTCACCTGGGATTCATACATCTTCTCCATCCGGTTGGCGACCTCGTTGCGAATGAGGGTACCGATGTACTCAATCACCATGGTGTGGGACTCAATGTCCCTGGCGGCGTACAGACCCAACCCCTGCCAGAGGACAGACACAGTGCGGGTTAACACCTCAAACAACTTAACTCAACTTAGAACGCAAACAACCACTAGCGGAACCCCTCCACAACATTCCGCTGAAAAGGCAGGGCAGGAAATATGAAACTTTAACACATTAACATGTCCAATAGAGCAAATGAAAGATAAACATCTTGTTAATCTACCCATTGTGTCCGATTTTAAAAAGGCTTTACAGCGAAAGCACAACATATGATTATGTTAGGTCAGAGCCAAGTCACAAAAACACACAGCTATTTTTCCAGCCAAAGATAGGAGTCACGAAAAGCAGAAATATAGATAAAATTTATCACTAACCTTTGATGATACTCATAGGACATCATGTTACACAATACATGTATGTTTTGTTCGATAATGTGCATATTTAAATCCAAAAATCTCAGTTTACATTGATGCGTTACGTGCAGTAATGTTTTGATTCCAAAACATCCGGTGATTTTGCATATAGCCACATCATAGATCATAGAAATAACATGATAAATATTCACTTACCTTTGATGATCTTCATCAGAATGCACTCCCAGGAATCTCAGTTCGACGACAAATGACTGATTTGTTCCATAAAGTCCATCATTTATGTCCAAATAGCCACTTGTTAGCGTGTTCAGCCCATCTTCATGAGACGCGAGCACTACGTCCAGACAAAAACTCAAAGTTCTGTTACAGGTCGTAGAAACATGTCAAACGATATGGAATCAATCTTTAGGATGTTTTTAACATAATGTTCCAACCGGAGAATTCCATTGTCTGTAGAAAAGCACTGGAACGAGAGCTAACTCTGTCGGGACCGCGCGTCACGAGCCTGAGACACTCTGCCAGACCCATGACTCATTCAGCTCCCATTCTCCCCTCCTTTTATAGCAGAAGCCTGAAACAAGTTTCTAAAGACGGTTGACATCTAGTGGAAGCCTTAGGAAGTGCAACTTGATCCCATAGACACGGTGTATTCGGTAGGCTAAGCTTTGAAAAACTACAAACCTCAGATTTCCCACTTCCTGGTTGGATTTTTCTCAGGTTTTCGCCTGCCATATGAGTTCTGTTATACTCACAGACATCATTCAGAGTGTTTTCTATCCAATACTAATAATAATATGCATATATTAGCATCTGGGACTGAGTAGGAGGCAGTTCACTCTGGGCACGCTATTCATCCAAAAGTGAAAATGTTGCCCCCTATCCCAAACAGGTTAAAGAAGTATATTGAATCTGCATCAGTGATGTGTAGAGACCGCATGTAGCCCTAGCACAGAGTGGCAAAGGTGCCCACCTGAATGCGGGAGCGTGCCAGGTACACATTGCTCTTCCACTCTGCCTTCATGCGTCGGTACTGGAAGGGGATGGATGCAAACTCCTTGGGGGTCACCTCTTCTGGTGCTTCCACCACACCCACGCTGCCAACTGTCTGCATGGACTTAGAGGAGCCGCCGGTGCTGGACAAAGTGTGAGATCTACAGAAAGAGAAGCCAAAACACATGAGACACCCTGAAGCATTTCCACAACAGGAAGTTAGAATTACAGTACTACTTTTGTAGGGTTGGACAGTGTATGGGGGCTTCCTGAACCCAGATTATGCCTACTCCTAACTGGCATTGTTAATGGAGACAGTCCATTTAAAGGTACAGGAATGGGCTTAATTTGGGCCTCTGGGAAGGCCGTAAGAGTTTCACCAAACGAGAATCAAGTAGGAGTTAGTTATTGGGTGGAGAGGCAGCTATTGTGTGGTTAAGAGCAGAACCCTTCCTAGCAGGGATACCAACATCTAGCTTTATACTGAAAATGGGCGTGACAATGAAGGATGACGACTTCACAAGAAAAGAGTGATGGAGGAAAGCGGTTGTTTTTGCTACATTGATTTAAATCAAAGGAACCTCATGACTCGTTTCTTACAACTAGGAATCTGTGAAGTGACTTTAAAAAAAACATGCATAAAGAGGATACCTTGTTGTGGATGGAACAAAGACAACGTTTTCCAGAGATTAAAACAGTGGCCGAAACAAACATGGCAGGAACTTAAGGGTAAAATCATACAGAATACCTTAACACCAACCTCTTGACATGGGTGCAGGTCTTGGGTTCCGAGCGGGCACTGCCAGTTGGGTTGATGGCCAAGGGGAGATCCATCAGAGGGTTCCGTCCAAAACGGAAAGTGTAACTTTCACAGGCCTCCACTCCAGGGAGCTGGGAGATGCAGGCGTGCACACACAGAATGAAAAATATATATTTTGTAACATTTAAGTGGTTTGAGGGTTTATAATGAAAAAGTTTTAAACACTCAATAGTACATTTCAGGTTTCCATTATGATGTGTAAGTGGATATATTGAACTATTTTTCCTACAGGTAATTTTTTTAAGAAATGTCTTACACCACTTAACCTTCGATTGAAAAAGTGCTCTCATAATCAACTGAAAAGCAAGATTCTAAAATAGTGTCTGATGGAGAACCTCCTGTGCCTGTGAAAAGCCTTTTCCTTCAAAGCACTTAATGGAGTTGAAGCTATTTTGTATTGGTGCTTTTAACAAAAATGTTTTGATTTTCCCAAACCAATGGCCTTGAAGAAAATTCAAACCCAAACTGGGTTAGCTACAGTGCATTCAGGAATTATTCAGACCGGTTCCCTTTTTCCAAATTGTTACATTACAGACATTCTAAAATGGATTAAATAAATGTTTTCCCTCAATCTACACACAATACTCCATAAAGACCAATCGAAAACAGGTTTTTAGAAATGTTTGCAAATGTATTAAAAATATGAAACACCTTATTTACATAAGTATTCAGACCCTTTGCTATGAGACTCGAAATTGAGCTCAGGTGCATCCTGTTTCCATTGATCATCCTTGATGTTTCTACAACTTGTGGTAAATTCAGTTGATTGGACATGATTTGGAAAGACACACGTGTCTATAAAAGGTCCCACAGTTGACAGTGCATGTCAGAGCAAAAACCAAGCCATGAGGTCGAAGGAATTGTCCGTAGAGCGCTGAGACAGGATTGTGTCGAGGCACAGATCTGGGGAAGTGTACCAAAACATTTCTGCAGCATTGAAGGTCCCCAAGAATACAGTGGCCTCAATCATTCTTAACTGGAAGAAGTTTGGAACCACAAACTTTTCTTCGCGCTGGCCACCCAGCCAAACTGAGCAATCGAGGGAGAAAGCCCTTGGTCAGGGGGGTGACCAAGAACCGGATGGTCACTTCAGAGTTCCTCTGTGGAGATGGGAGAACCTTCCAGAAGGACAACCATCTCTGCATGACCCCACCAATCAGGCTTTTATGGTAGTGGCCGGACAGAAGCCACTCCTCAGTAGAAGGCACATGACAGCCCGCTTCGAGCTTGCCAAAAGGCACCTAAAGGACTCTCAGAAACAAGATTCTCTGGTCTGATGAAACCAAGATTGAACTCTTTAGCCTGAATGCCAAGTGTCCTGTCTGGAGGAAACCTGGCACCATCCCTACTGTGAAGCATGGTGGTGGCAGCATCATGCTTTGGGGATGTTTTTCAGTGGCAGGGACTCGGCGACTAGTCAGGATCGAGGGAAATATTAACTGAGCAAAGTACAGAAAGATTCTTGAAGAAAATCTGCTCACCTTCTAACAGGACAACGACCCTAAGCACACAGCAAAGACAATGCAGGAGTGGTTTCGGGACAAGTCTCTGAATGTCCTTGAGTGGCCCGACCAGAGCCCGGACTTGAACCTGATCGAACATGTCTGGAGAGACCTGAAAATAGCTGTGCAGCGACGTTCCCCATCTTACCTGATAGAGCTTGAGAGGATCTGCAGAGAAGAATGGGAGAAACTCCCCAAATACAGGTGTGCCAAGCTTGTAGCGTCATACCCAAGAAGACTCGAGGCTGTAATCGCTGCCAAAAGTGCTTCAACAAAGTAAGTAAAGGGTCCGATTTTGTATTTTTCATTATGGGGTATCGTGTTTAGATTTTCAGGGGGGGGAAAACGATTGAATCAATTCGTGAATAAGTCTAACGTAACAAAATGTGTAAAGTCAAGGGGTCTGAATACTTTCCGAATGCACTGTATACACCCACCTAAAACGTTCTACTCTCTCTTGCCATCTCTGCCCTTACCGATTCCACGATCCTGGTGACGGCAGTGACAGTGAATCCAAACAGGTCCTCTCCCTTCAGGTAGACGGGGAACAGTTTCAGAGTTCCAGACTCGTTACGCCGCTCAGCCACAGGCTCCAGAATCTTGTCCCAGACACCTACAACACAACAGACGGGATATTTAGGGGTGAGGTCAATAAGGTCATGTTCATAAGGCATTTAATGGAAGAAAACTGACTGAAACAGATGGACTAGCTGGACATTTTCATTTTCTGTTGCAACCCCCCAGGTCTGTTTCTCACCCCACCACGCCCCCTTACCTTTGGGTGAGGCGCCGGTGAGCACCAGGTCATCGTAGCCCTGTTCCATCACCCGCACCACAAACTCCGGGCGGCCCTCGTTCTCCTCCACCGAGCACAGGTAGCGGCAGCGGCGGTTGCCGTGACGTGTGCTCCAGTAGATGCGGCTGGCCCGGTAGCCCACGGGGAAGATGGCATTGGCAGAGTGGAAGGCGCTCATCTGCTGGGGAAGCAACTGACCCACAGTGTGGAACACCAGGCTGCCCACACGGAACGTGTGCCGGTGCTCGCCACTCTGCATGATGCTGGCCATCTGCCGCGCCTCATCACGCTGCACGTAGACACGGCGGAACACTGCGAAGCAGCGCAGCTCGTGGTCGTGGTGGTTAGTGGCGGACGCCACGGCCCTGTCGCTGCCCCGGGGCCGGTGCAGGTGGCACAGCATGGTCTTGTCCTTGAAGAAGGTGCACTGGGCCTTGAGGGCGCATGTGAAGTGGTAGGCATTGGCGCAGCGCAACCGATGGCAGCGGCTGGTGGCGCCCGTCTGCTGGCAGTAGGCGCAGCGCACCGCCATGCCCCGCCGTAACGCCAGCTCCACGTTGATAAGGGCGCCTGCCTGCGTCTCATACACCTCCGATGACCACAGTGCACAGTTAAGGTGCACCCACAAGTCTAGGTCCAGGTTCAGGAGCCGCGCGGGCCCGTCCGTCACACCGTCGCCCTCCTCGTGGCAGAAGCAGCAACGTCGAAGGTCGCGGGGAAAGGGATCAGGACGCAGAGAGGCGCCCAGCTTCCTCAGCAGCTTGTCCATCTCGTCCTCACCGGGCAGAGAGGACAGCAGGGTTCTGCTAGTGGGAACCACAATGTGCACGCTCCACTTGCGCCAACGCAGGCCCTTCCAGCGCTTATGGTGGTACGGCGACATATCACCTCCCCCGCTGGCTGAGTGGACCGCCCTGGGCCTTGGCTTGAACTTGACCGTCACCTTGAGAGTATCCGGCTTGGGTTTCTCAGAGGGGAAGGAGATGGGATGGGGGCTGGAGGGGGGCGACTGTTTGGGCTGCAGCTGGGCCAGGCAGTGGACGTCCAGTGTGGACATGTTGTTACTATACTGGTGGAGCACCTTGGACGGGCTCTCTTTAACCGACGACTCAGGCAAGAGAGGAGACATGTTTGGCTGCGAAAGAGAGTTTACTCATTAGGAAACCAATGCTAATTCCTCAGTAATGGCATCTTTGGTCATTGTTAGACCATGTTAAAATATTCCACCTGCTTTTTGACTGCGCTTAAATGAACACATACATCCACTCATTCTCCATGCAATCCATGAGTCCAACCCATTATAAGAATACCAACGTTCATACACATTTTGACAGCTGGAATCTTTTTTTTTTGGACACACTTTTTCATGACTTAACATTTCCATGACCAACAACTGGCGACGTCGTTATAAGTGAGGCTCTCTGGGAGGCTGCTCCCTGATTACATTTACCATCTCCCGTCGTTGAGAAAGGTACTTAACCCCCCCACAGTAGAATACCTGTTAGGCAACTGTGTCAACCCTCAGTCTGGAGAGCTACTGCGTGTGCAGACTTTTGATAAAGCTCTGCTCAAACACATCAGAGCCCGTTTATCAAAGTCCGGTTGAGCAGGTCATTTCTGAAATTTGTTTTGTTGGAGGGGAATAAAAGCCTGCACACCCATTAGAAATAAAAGCTTGCACACCCATTAGCTCTCCTGGAGAATGGTTAACCACCCTTGATGTATAACATTTCACGCCTTTTGAAATAATTTGCTCATTCAATATATCAAAGATCAAATGGCTATGGTAGACCATTTTCAAAAATAAATGCTTCTAGTTTACGTAGTCATATTTACCTTAGATGCTAGTCAGCCTGCAAAGTAAACAATTCTATCGAGTTGCAATGGCCCCATACATCCAAATCAACTGGAATTGAACGAATCCCAAATAATACAACAGCGAAGTGAATCATTCTTTCTAAAATAATATTTTAAATTAAACATGAATCATTCAAAACGGTTAAACATTATGGCCTTATTTGCAAGTGTCGGTGGAAAGTTTTTTTGGGGCATGACGAAACATTATATGCTAAAGACTTAGCCTTATGGGTTAAGCCGGGGAGCTAAGCTATATGGAATTGTTTTAGGAAGGTCATACCAAGGATCATTTTGCTATTTGATTTAGAATTTTAAGACCCCTTGAAGTATTTTTTTTATTAAAAAAATAAATATATATGATAAAATACATTTTGGCCTTACTGCTATTAACCCATACAAACGAATGGAACAACAGATAGTCTGAAGGAAATTTGTTCTGAACTGTCTGTATATATCAGTCAACAAATAAAATGTTTTATTATGTTAATTCGATTTTTGCAGACATCAACCTTAGGGGGTACAATATGTTTTGAATTGGCTACCTAGTTTTTAGAGGCTAGGCCTACATGCTGTTGCAATGCCAACTGTCTTGTTCTACTTGAGCAACGGCCCACTCGTCTTGCACAAATGCAGGTGATGCTCGCAAACACAGACGCACTAAATTGTCATTCCGATCCTGTCGATTTTTATTCCTTTGATAAAATGTGCCTGAATAAATTACATTAACAGAAACTATGAAATTAATTTATGATTTTCCCCAAAAAGATTTGAGTATTTTTCCAGACCTGGAACATGCCACAAAAAAATCCTGGACTTTTTCAGGATTTTCTACATACCATACTGGTATCAGTGAGGTTCTCTCAAAAAGCTAAGAGAGCAAAAGATAAGTGTTTTTACAGTTAGAGATACACACCTTACTGTCCATGGCTTTGGATTGTGTGGCAGTGGTGTGGAGGACGAAACAGTTATGGCTGCAGAAGACCATGCTGCCCCCCGCATGGTTCGGTCTCTCCTGTGAAAAGCAGAGAAAAGTCAGCATCATGTACATTAGGCACAAAAATGAATAAATGTCTCAGTGAAACGGGCAGGTATTAACAACCTGTGCAATTAGAAACACTCATTTTTGTTTTCCGTTGCAAAACGTTTTGCCTTAATGAACATGACCCAGGTCACAGACAGGGCCACTCTGCCTGAACATGCATGAGACACACAGTTCGGCACTGTCCAGAAACAACTACTACTACCCCATATGTGATCCTCAAGATATCCTACATATGGGAACCTGCTGTGCCACAGCCATTGTGTTGACGCCATAAAGAGTCGGGACATTTGCATAGTGTGTGTGGGCTGGCAGGAAGAGGAGAAAGACATCAAAGGTAACTCCTGATTTAAACAACCTTGCATTTACATACTCCACCCGCTTGCTCAACTCGGGCCATCTCAACTCCTCCCGTGGTAAATAAGGAAGTGTGTCGTGGCAGTGGTCCCTCGGGGGTTAGGCAGTTAACCTGGTAATTGTTCTGGGGCGGATCATTACTTCCCCAAAGGGAACGGGGATTAGCATAATAAGGCAACCGTTTTCTACGTACCCTCCTAAGGGAGGACTTGAGGCAGGTCGCATGCTTTGAAGTCCTCAAAGTATACTTTAACCTCAAGCTCTTGAGCTCTTTATATGGATGGTACATAAGGGAGGGCTGGAGGAACTAAGAGCAAATGATGACATGAATTTTAATATTGCAACAAAAAAAAACTGTCAATCTCAAAGAGGGGTTGATAAATTCATAAAAGCAGGCCTTAGCTTTACTTTTTTGGCTCAGATAAATCTCTTTCCTCAGCAACCAAATTGATACTGTAGACATGATAGGTATGAGGCTTCAGGCTTATACAATTCAAATGACTAAAAGTGTTCAAATTAACAATGCTTTTGGGGCTCCCAAGTGTGGCAGTGGTTTAAGGCACTGCATCTCAGTGCTAGAGGTGTCACTACAGACCTTGGTTCGATTCCAGGCTGCATCACAACCGGCCCCATAGGGCGGCCCAGCGTCGTTAGGGTTTGGCCGCCATTGTAAATATGAATTTGTTCTTAACTGACTTGCATAGTAAAATAAAAATATTTGCTTCAGTCGAGCAACAACTGATCTGGGGCTTACCCGTTTGCTGCAGGGTAGGTCTTTGGTGGACTTGCGGACTCCGTTTCCCAGAACCAGCACCTTGCAGTTCCAGCACCACTGGGGTTTAGGCCCGTCTCCCCTGGCAGACGGACCTAAAACACAAACAACTCAATCAAACTGACCATCAACATCGCAGAACACTTAAATGTATCAACAAACAAAACATGCAATTTCAACCTCAATTCGTCAATCAAAACACCTGGGTGAAAGACAGGTGAACAAGAACAAAAGACCGCTAGTACGATTGCATTTGTGTCATTTCACATGGCTTCTTCAAAATCAATTAAGTCACCTATAATTATACTTTGAAAGTCTGGAACCGAAAACCTAACAGGTTCATCATCCCCAACCATTAGGGGATTTCATTAAACTTCAAATCTCGGACATGATCAATAAAGGCTAGATAGGACTATCAGAGAGCTCTGGCTCACACACAGACTAGTGTTTCCATGACTAGATCTTTGTTCAAAATCTTTTTTAAACAGACAATTGTTTGTATGGAAAGTAATAGGAAAACCAGTAAAAGAAAGTGCTAACTTAAAGATATGGTTCCACCACGATTTAACTAGCTCTGTGGGCCAGAAACACCGATTTCTCCCATCACTATCAGTAGTTTAAAGTTGCATTGCTGGTGTGTACTGACCGGCGCTGGTAGGTGGCTGCTGGCTAATTCCGGAATGGGTGTGGGGTCCAGGGGGTCTCAGGAACCTCATGGTGGGGGGCTGCTGGGGGAACATGGCCGTGTGGTGGGGGTCCACACCCTTGGTCTGAGGCACCTTGACTCCAGCCAGCAGGGCCAGGGAGCTACGCTCGGGGCCGCAGCTCACCTCGTAGCTAACGGGGATGTTCACACACAGCAGGTCGGCCACCGCAGCCACCATGCCAGGGATGTTCTACAGGTCCGGAAAGGGTCAGGGTGATCTAATAAGTTTGTGGTCAATACAAACAGCCTTATGCGAGACAACCCATTTTGTCTATCTTGCATATGGTCTGGCTTGGTTACCCAGTAGTTTATTAAAATGTACATTTGAAGTCGGAAGTTTACATACACCCTAGCCAAATACATTTAAACTCAGTTTTTCACAATTCCTGACATCTAATCCTAGTAAAAATTCCCTGTCTTAGGTCAGTTAGGATCAACACTTTATTTTAAGAATGTCAAATGTCAGAATAATAGTAGAGAATGATTTATTTCAGCTTTTATTTCTTTCATCACATTCCCAGTGGGTCAGAAGTTCACATACACTCAATTAGTATTTGGTAGCATTGCCTTTAAATTGTTTAACTTGGGTCAAACGTTTTGGGTAGCCTTCCACAAGCTTCCCACAATAAGTTGGGTGAATTTTGGCCCATTCCTCCTGACAGAGCTGGTGTAACTGAGTCAGGTTTGTAGGCCTCCTTGCTCGCACACGCTTTTTCAGTTCTGCCCACAAATTTTCTATGGGATTGAGGTCAGGGCTTTGTGATGGCCACTCCAATACCTTGACTTTGTTGTCCTTAAGACACTTTGCCACAACTTTGGAAGTATGCTTGGGGTCATTGTCTATTTGGAAGACCCATTTGCGACCAAGCTTTAACTTCCTGACTGATGTCTTGAGATGTTACTTCAATATATCCACAATTCAATATATCCACAATTCCTCCCCCATGATGGCATCTATTTTGTTATGTGCACCCTCCTGTAGCAAAGCACCCCCACAACATGATGCTGCCACCCCCGTGCTTCACGGTTGGGATGGTGACCTTCGGCTTGCAAGCCCCCCCCTTTTTCCTCCAAACATAACGATGGTCATTATGGCCAAACAATTCTAGTTTTGTTTAATCAAACCAGAGGACATTTCTCCAAAAGGTACAATCTTTGTCCCCATATGCAGTTGCTAACTAGTCTGGCTTTTGTATGGCGGTTCTGGAGCAGTGGCTTCTTCCTTGCTGAGCGGCCTTTCAGATTATGTCAATATAGGACTAATTTTACTGTGGATATAGATACTATTGTACCCGTTTCCTCCAGCATCTTCACAAGGTCCATTGCTGCTGTTCTGGGATTGATTTGGACTTTTTGCACCACAGTTAATCGTTAATCTCTAGGAGACAGAATGCGTTTCCTGCATGGTCCCATGGCTGCATGGTCCCATGGTGTTTATATAGATGAACGTGGTACCTTCAGGCGTTTGGAAATTGCTTCCAAGGATGAACCAGACTTGTGGAGGTCTACAATTCTTTCTGAGGTCTTGGCTGATTTCTTTTCATTTTCCCATGATGTCAAGCAAAGAGGCACTGAGTTTGAAGGTAGGCCTTGAAATACATCCACAGGTACACCTCCAATTGACTCAAATGATGTCAATTAGCCTATCAGAAGCTTCTAAAACCATGACATAATTTTCTGGAATTTTCCAAGCTGTTTAAAGGCACAGTCAACTTCGTGTATGTAAACTTCTGACCCAATGGAATTGTGATACAGTGAAATAATCTGTAAACAATTGTTGGAAAAATTACTTGTGTCATGTATAAAGCAGATGTCCTAACCGACTTGCCAAATCTATAGTTTGTTAACAAGAAATTTGAGGAGTGGTTGAAAAACGAGTTTTACTGACTCCAACCTAAGTATATGTAAACTTCCGACTTCAACTGTATGTATGTTTTCAGAATGTCTACTGCCATTTAGTGTCTAAGATCAGATCAACTATAGTTGTCAAAATGGGTTGTTTACAGTTGCATTTAACCACTCACCTCCGCTGCGACCGGATTTAAGGTGATAGCTATGGATACCAGGCCAGCTTTGGAGCAGGAGGGAGCCTGTCTGAACTGGGACCCGAAAAAGGAGCTTGAGGGTTCAGTCTTGACCTCTCGCTTAATCTCAGTCCCTGAGGGAAACAAACAGACAATCTAATATTACAGAGGAACTAACACAAATTATGCTTGTACAATACTGGCCTGAGAATGATTATTAAAGATATTTACCAATATAATGGCTACCATTACTAACAAGAAAAACTTTTTATGACCCAACATAACTATAAAATAACACGGGGAGCCCTCAGGGGTGCGTGCTTTGTCCCCTCCTGTATTCCCTGTTCCCCCATGACTGCGTGGCTGCGCACAACTCCAACACCAATGAGACAGCCTATAGGGAGGTCAAAGACCTGGCAGTGTGCTACCAGGACAACAACCTCTCCCTCAACGTCAGCAAGACAAAGGTGCTAATCGTGGACTAGAAGAAATGGAGGGCCGAGCACGCCCCCATTCACATCGACAGGGCTGTAGTGGGGAGGGTCGAGAGCGTCAAGTTCCTCAGTGTCCACATCACTAAGGACCTATCATGGTCCAAACACACCAACACAGTCGTGAAGAGGGCATGACAACGCCTCTTCCCCCCAAGAGGCTGAAAAGATTTGGCATGGGCTCTCAGATCCTCAAAATTCTACAGCTGCACCACTGAGAGCATCTTGACAGTCTGAATCACCGCTTGGTATGACAATTGCTTGACATCCAACCGCTACAGAGGGTAGTACATACAGGCCAATACATAACTGGGGCCGAGCTCCCTGTCATCTAGGACCTCTATACCAGGCGGTGTCAGAGGAAGGCCCTAAAAATGGTCAAAGACACACAAGTCATAGACTGTTCTCTCTTCTACCGCACGACCAGTGGTACGGATGCAACAAGTTTGGAACCAACAGGACCCTGAACAACTTCTACCACCAAGCCATAAGACTGATAAGTAGTTAGTTAAATAGCTACCTGGACTATTTGCATGAAGCATCACATACACTGCTGGTACTGTTTACAATCTGTCACTTTATTCCTAGTTATATGTACATAATTACCTCGTACCCTGGCACAGTACTAGTACCCCTTGTACACTGATGAAATGAAATGTTCCATATGCACAAAAAGCTTATTTCTCTCCAATTTTGTGCACAAATCCATATCAAGAAGCTGATTAAAAAGCATGATCATTACACAGGTAGATCTTGTGCCGGGGATAATAAAAGGGTAATGAAAATGTGCAGTTTTGTCACAATGCCACAGATGTCTCAAGTTTTGAGGGAGTATGCAATTGGCATGTTGACTGCAAGAATGTCAACCAGAGTTGTTGCCAGTAAAATCTTTGACATTTTTGCGTTTATATTTTTGTTCAGTATATATAGCCAAGTTATCGTTACTCATTGTGTATCTATTATTGTGTTTTACTTTTCTATTGTTTCTCTATTTTCTTTCTCTCTGGATTGTTGGGAAGGGCCTGTAATTAAGCATTTCACTGTTAGTTCACACCTGATTAATAAAATTGGATTAGATTTTTGTAACTCTTGTTCAGTCAGGAGTGAAAGTTGTGTATGTGTGATTCTTACCTTTCCCGCTGGCACTAGGCAGCATGGGAATTACAGGGGAGGAGCAAGGGGAGGGGGGCTCCTCCTTGACATTTGACAAGTCGGGGTAGCGGCTGATCTCCATGCCGACCACACTCTCGGGGGACGAGGAGGGGACGAAGCTATCAGGGGTGTCCCTGTCCGCACAGTGGTCCTGGCTCCTGGGATGTACACAGAATCAGGGAAACTAGTTCAACCACTGGGCTCCTTCACGTAACCAGGCCAGGGCAATACAGCTTGGCTCGGCTCAGTAGTGCAGAAGGGTATAAGTCTGTTTAATACGCCACTCTCTGTTCAGAAGCAAAATTACATTTACTCGCTCAAACCAGGTAGGAACTATCCTGACTCCCATTGAAATGTGGATTTGCAAGTCCCCAAAGGCTCACCTAAGTTCCTCCTGGTTGTTATGTGGTGGTGTGGGGAGCGAGGCAGGGACGTCCACCGTCTTGGGCCCCTGGGTGATGGCATGGGCCAGCAGGTCTTTTTCTGTCCGGAACGCTATAGGGAGAAAGTAAAACATGTATTGTTCCTTTTATTTTCAGACCTTAGAAATCTGTCTTTTTCTTTTTCCATTGCAATCCCAGTAGGGATTCTTTGATATATAATACATTTTAGGTCACTCTTTAATATTATCTATAATATTACTACAGCATTACATCTCTAAAGAAGTGAGACAGAGGCACAGAAGATTTAGAAAATGTTGAGTCCCACTTTACCATCATGGCCACCCAAGACGGCAGCTTTCCTGGTAAGCTCCTCGGCCGTGGCGAACCCGTTGACCATCTTCTGTCTCGCCACGGGGGGCGGCGTGGGAGGGAGTGATGCTGGAGGGGTGGGCGGGTTGCTCAAGTTGTTCTGCTACAAAATGGCAAATCACACAACATCGTAACTGGATCCAACTAGGGAAATTTGTTTTAGTATACAGGAGCATTCAACAATGTGCGGCTATCTATTTTATTGTCTAGGAAAAAATGTCCTTTTCCTATCCTCCACCTGGGAAAGGGATGGATGTGCATAAACTAGTGATCTCTCCTCACCTTGTAGATGAGCTGGGAGTAGTAGTCTGACACGCCGCCCAGCGAAGCGCTGCCAAAGGATCCCGACAGGCTGTTCTCCCCGTTCAGCTGCCCGCTGCCGAAGGGGGGAAAGTGAGCAAAGTTGACCCCCATCAGGGGCTCTATCAGGGGCAACAGGGAAAGCTGCTGTGGGGGTGGAGGAAGAGGGGAAGGAGGGTTAGTGAGAGCAGAAGGGACGCTGTACGTGGTACTGTATTTTAAAGGATTTCTCACTGCTTATATTTCGAGGTAAGCACTGAACAGGATCAAAATTAGTTCTAGAAATTGAATGAAAACATTTGATTGTTATTAATGACTTTTTTGGGGGGTGTAATAACTGAAGTAATTTTAACCTAACGTTATATGGTTATCAAAAGTGTAGTCGAGGCGTAGGCAGTCTAGACAAAATGCAGCCTCGGGAATTTTTGGGCAAACATTTTATTGTGCCCCTGTGAAAGGTTCACCACTGCATAACCCATGGTATATCTTGTCATAATTTGAATGACATACAATTTATTTATTTTATTATTAGTCAACTAAGTATTCAATTTTTCATTTAATATTCGGTTTATGCCTCCACAAATGTCGAGTGATTCTTTAAAACAATCCACGGACCATTTAATTCCACCTAAATTAAAGTAATTACATATTAAGATGAGTGATTTATGAGGTGTGCTAACAGAAAATAGCTAAATAAACACCCACATTTGTAAGCAACTGCAGGAAAAGATAAACTTTCATCTATAAAATCAGCAGCACCACACACGTGAAATATGTACTAAATAAAACTCTTGTTTTATGTTTCGGGACTGGGAACATGACCAGACCAATCAGCCAATCAACACACAATAGCTAATCAGCACATTCAACACTGTTCGGTGGCTGACGACTATGATCTGTACCTGTTTAAGCTGGGTCATCAGAGTGTCAGTACTGGAATAACCAATCTGCTTCTCCTCTTCCTCTTTCTTCCTCCTCTTGTAGCGCGATGGTGGTTTCTCCACCCCGTTTTTATGCGTCAGTTTGTTGCGTTGCTGCTTCCTCTTGCCCTGCTCCGGCACCGAGGTTTCTAGGAGCTCAGTGCTTCCTGTCAGCTGACTGCGCCGGGGAGTCTGGGAAATTACAACGAGACAGGGTTAGTGAGCTACTATTACACAACAAAGAGTTTTCATTAGTACTGTATAGCAATTGCTTAGCCAATTCTGTACCCCAATATTTCGATTTCAGATAGAACATGCAGTAACCTATGCTATACTGTGGTCTTTCCCTTCTCACCATGTTGTTGGCGGTGGAGGCCGGCCTGGCAGTGGCTTTGTGGTCTGATGAGTCCTCCTGCTCTGAACGCAGTTTGTCACAGGACATCTGCTGTGTGGGAAGGGTCTGGTTGGCATTGGCGCCCGGTGGGGGTGTGCTCTTGTTCTTCAACAGGTGCTTAAGCAGCTCGTTCCCTGTGTCACCACCTTTGGCACCGTGGAGGGGTGAAGAAAACCCCCCCCCGCTTCCCTCCTCCACCTTTACTGTCCCGCCAGCTCGGGGAACGTGCTGCAAGGCAGAACCCTCGTTGGCCGCCTCGTCCCTTCTGCACTCAGTCTCTATGCTCTCCAACTTGATTTGGAGGGTTTCGTCAAACAGGGGGGCCCGGTCATTCTCAGAGCCCATGCTGGAGCAGCCATCCTGGGCTAAGCTGCTGCCTGAGAGCTGCCTCTCCAGTTCTGTGGAGGGGGCCAAACCAGAGGACCCCACTGGGAGGAAAAGATCGGACAGATCCTGCTCACCGGGAATGCTGAGGCTCCGGGTGGATGAGGTGTCAGATCCGCGGGAGGGCGTCAGCGGGGAGCAGCGGTCTGAGTGGGGAGTGGACGGGGTCTTGACAGAGTCTATGTCGTCGACCGAGTCTCTCTTCTTCTTCCTGTTCCTCTTCTTCTTCACCTTCTCCTCTGGGATGATGTTAGAGTAGAGCTGGATCAAGGACTGGCCTGAGCCGGGGTAGTTGGGAGGCAGGGGGGTGGATGAGTCCATTCCGAACGGTAGTCCCTGTCCCTCGCCTCGGCCTCCACTCTGGGGCATCATCCCAGGGCCTCCGAATCTGGCGGGACGGGGCTGTCCCGAGGGGAAGTTGGGCCCCTGCAGCATGGGGTTTTCGGGACGGAAATTGGGACCCATCTCGGGACCACCAAAAGCCCCAGTCTTGGGCATAGGCCTGCGCTCGTCCCCCATCATGAAGGCCCCGATGCCCTGCTGGGAGTACATGGGCCCTAGCTGCCCCTGCTGTGGTGGTGCTTGTTGTTGAGGTCTAGAGGGCTGCATGAAGTCTTGGGGCAGATCAGTATTGTAGAATGGCATGTGGGCCAGGCTATCCCCACTGTGGTTAGTAGCTCCAGAGCCGTGTGGGAGCCCAGCGGGACCCATACCAAGGCCTTGCTGCTCCATCTCCAGCCGCTGCTGCATGGCCCGATGCCTGTCTACCTCCTGCATCAGCTGAACCCGCTGTCTCTCCTGCTGCTCCCTCATGCGGTCCCGCCTCTCGCGCTCCTGGAAGCCCTCGCTGAATGGATTGTTGTCATCAAATTTCACAGCGAGGCTATTGCTGCCACCACCACCGTTACCTCCGCTGGCTCCCTGGGTTCCTGCTCCTTTGCCTGCAGGTGTGGCTTTTACTCCGGGCACCATTGAGGCTGATTGAGGCTGAGGCGGCAGTTGGGTCTGGGGTGGTAACTGGGGCTGGTGCAACTGGGCAGGGCTGGCAGGGGGCATCTGAGCTGGAATTCTTAGACCCGGGCCTCCCATCGGTCCTGGGGCTCCCCCAGGGTGCCAGCCTGGCACGTTGGGCATGCGGGCAAGGTTAGGCTGGCTGGGGTGGGGCTGCATTGTCATCATGGGCTGGCCCAAAGGGGGCTCCCTGGGCATCATAGGGGCAGCATGAGCTGACATCCCTGGCATGGGTGGCATCCCTGGCATCATAGGAGCCTGTAGACTTAGCTGTTGCTGCTTGACACGGTACTCCTCTATCAGCTCTGCATGGTCTTTCTGCTGTTTCCGAATCTATCAGAGAGAAATAACACAAGAGGAAAAAAACAAGAGAAATGTGAGCAGACGGAAGGTTATCCCACCCAACTCTTCACAGTGCAAGATGGTATTGAGAGACATTTTTAGGCACTGCTTTTCTTCACTGTCCAATTAAAACTGGTATTTACCTGACAATCACAGAAAGAACAGTGATCAAATGCTATTTTCTGTTACTTATTCAAAATACCTCCATAAAATTGGCAACTACCTGGAACCAGATAATACGTATCGATACAGTAAATGTTTCCATGAATCCACAAGAAATCAGATTGAACCATTACGAAGTAAATAGCATAATCAGAGTAAAACCTCTTTAAAAAAGCCTTGGGAAAATATTGACTGAGTGGAGGATGTGTGTTAACTTCACAGAATAAATCATGCGTTTCTGTCTCGCCACATTGAAAAGGTCACGGAAGTTGGAAATAATTAGCAACGGTCGCCATTCGTTTTGCTAAGAAAAGGTCAAAAGGTTTGTTTTCGGGCTCAATGTTTCCCTTGATTCTCAAGAAACCAAACAGTTATTTAGAAGTAGCAGCTGTTTTTTAGCAATCAAGCTTTGTGTGCTGTGTGTGTCGCTGAGGAGGGTCACAAACAAGTTAAGATTGTATTTCTGTCCCCTCAATTTTGACAAAGCAAAGAGTTGATAACTGAGCCGACATCAAGGGTTTAATTTCAAGAGAAAATCGATCAGATGGAATCCAACATGATGTGGGAGCTAAAGACCAAAAGGCAAGAGGAAAACCCTAAATTAAGCCCTCAAAGATGGAGAGAATCTATTTACAAAGCAAGTCCTGCAGGCTTTAGTTATCTTGATTATTGTCCCGGTATATGGTCAAGTGCTGCAAAGAAAGACCTAGTTAAGCTGAAGCTGTCCCAGAACAGAGTGGCACGTCTTGCTCTTCATTGTAATCATAGGGCTAATATTAATACTATGCATGTCAGTCTCTCTTGGCTAAGAGTTAAGTAAAGACTTGAGGAAAGACAGTTTGGAAATTCCAAATTGTTTGCATAGTCATCTTACAAACAGCACTGACACACACACCTTCCCCACCAGACATACCACCAGGCGTCTTTTCACAGTGCCCAGGTCCAGAACAAATTCAAAAATACAGTTGAAGTCGGAAGTTTACATACACTTAGGTTGGAGTCATTAAAACTCGTTTTTCAACCACTCCACAAATTTCTTGTTAACAAGCTATTGTCTTGGCAAGTCGGTTAGGACATCTACTTTGTGCATGACACAAGTCATTTTTCCAACAATTGTTTACAGACAAATTATTTCCCTTACAATTCACTGTATCACAATTCCAGTGGGTCAGATGTTTACATACACTAAGTTGACTGTGCCTTTAAACAGCTCAGAATATTCCAGAAAATTATGTCATGGCTTTAGAAGTTTCTTATATGCTAATTGACATAATTTCAGTCAATTGGAGGTGTACCTGTGGAAGTATTTCAAGGCCTACCTTCAAACTCATTGCCTCTGGCTTGACAATATGGGAAAATCAAAAGAAATCAGCCAAGACCTCAGAAAAAAATGGTAGACCTCCACATGTCTGGTTCATCCTTGGGAGCAATTTCCAAATGCCTGAAGGTACCACATTCATCTGTACAAAAAATAGTACGCAAGTATAAACACCATGGGACCGCGCAGCCGTCATACCGCTTAGGAAGAAGACGCGTTCTGTCTCCTAGAGATGAACGTACTTTGGTGCGAAAAGTGCAAATCAATCCCAGAACAACAGCAAAGGACCTTGTGAAGATGCTGGAGGAAACTGGTACAAAAGTATCTATATCCACAGTAAAAGGAGTCCTATATAAACATAACCTGAAAGGCCGCTCAGCAAGGAAGAAGCCATTGCACCAAAACCGCCATAAAAAAGCCAGACTACGGTTTGCAACTGCACATGGGGACAAAGATCGTACTTTTTGGAGAAATGGCCTCTGGTCTGATGAAACAAAAATAGAACTGTATGGCCATAATGACCATCGTTATGTTTGGAGGAAAAAGGTGGAGGCTTGCAAGCTGAAGAACACCATCCCAACCGTGAAGCACGGGGGATGGCAGCATCATGTTGTGGGGGTGCTTTGCTGCAGGAGGGACTGGTGCACTTCACAAAATAAATGGCATCATGAGGAAAGAAAATTGTGTGGATATATTGAAGCAACATCTCAAGACATCATTCAGGAAGTTAAAGCGTTATCGCAAATGGGTCTTCCAAATGGACAATGACCCCAAGCATACTTCCAAAGTTGTGGCAAAATGGCTTAAGGACAACAAAGTCAAGGTATTGGAGTGGCCATCACAATTCCCTGACCTCAATCCTATAGAAAATGTATGGGCAGAACTGAAAAAGTGTGTGTGAGCAAGGAGGCCTACAAACCTGACTCAGTTACACCAGCTCTGTCAGGAGGAATGGGCCAAAATTCACCCAACTTATTGTGGGAAGCTTGTGGAAGGCTACCCGAAACGTTTGACCCAAGTCAAACAATTTAAAGGTAATGCTACCAAATACTAGTTGAGTGTATGTAAACTTCTGACGCATTGGGAATGCGATGAAATAAATAAAAGCTGAAATAAATCATTCTCTCTACTATTATTCTGACATTTGACATTCTTAAAATAAAGTGGTGATCCTAACTGACCTAAGACAGGGAATTCTTACGAGGGTTAAATGTCAGGAAGTGTGAAAAACTGTGTTTAAATGTATTTGGCTAAGGTGTATGTAAACTTCCAACTTCAACTGTACGTACACTATTATACAGCGCCATGAGTGCATGGAACTCCCTTCCATCTAATATAGTGCAAGTGAACAGCAAACATTGTTTAAAAAAACAAATAAAGCAACTCCTCACGGCACAACACCTCTCCCCCATGTGACCTAATTGTTGTGTGTATGTACTGTCATGTACAGGGCATTCAGAAATATTCAGACCTCTTTACTTTTCCCATCATTTTGTGACGTTAATGCCTTATTCTAAAATGTATTTTTTTTAAATGAAATAACATTTACATGAGTATTCAGACCCTTTACTCAGTACTTTGTTGAAGCTCCTTGGGCAGTGATTACAGCCTCGAGTCTTCTTGAGTATGACACTACAAGCTTGGCACACCTGTATTTGGAGAGCTTCTCCCTTTCTTCTCTGCAGATCCTCTCAAGCTCTGTTTGGTTTGATTGGGAGCGTCTCTGCACAGCTATTTTCAGTTCTGTTCAGGTTCAAGTCTAGGCTCTGGCTGAGCCACTCAAGGACACTCAGAGACTTGTCCCGAAGCCACTCATGTGGTGTCTTGGCTGTGTGCTTAGGGTCGTTGTCCTGTTAGAAGGTGAACCTTCGATCCAGTCTGAGGTCCTGAGCGCTTTGGAGCAGGTTTACATCAAGGATCTCTGTACTTTGCTCTTTTTATCTTGTCCTCAATCCTGACTCGTCTCCCAGTCCCTGCCGCTGAAAAACATCCACACAGCATATTGCTGCCAACACCATGCTTCACCGTAGGCAAAGTGCCAGGTTTCCTCCAGATGTGATGCTTGGCATTCAGGCCAAAGAGTTCAAGCTTGGTTTCATCAGACCAGACAATTTTGTGTCTTATGGTCAGAGTCCTTTAGGTGCCTTTTGGAAAACTCCAAGCGGGCTGTCGTGTGCCTTTAACTGAGGAGTGGCTTCCGTCTGGCCACTCTACTTTATCCATTTCAGAATAAGGTTGTAACGTAACAAAATGTGGAAAATGTCAAGGGGTCTGAATACTTTCCGAATGCACTGTATGTGTAACTGATAGATGCACACACTACATGTTCATGTTTTTAAATGTATGTAAATTCTAAAGTCTTTTGTCTGTAATGTCTTTTTAGTTATGTGTCGGACCCCAGTAAGACTAGTTGTTGCTATTGGCGTCGGATGATTGCGATCCTAATAAATCAAATACAAAATGTTTCAAGTGGCTTACGATATGAGATCTTTTCTCTTATCCACCCCTCCAAGGTAAATGACAGCTCTATACAGACAGCATGTACAACCTCACATCTTTACATTATTTAAGGCCTCAGGATGTCCAATTATGTTACAGATAATGCCATGTAAAGATGTAGAATCAAGAGACTAAAGAAATAACTCAAATCCAAACCTCAACATAGAATGCCTGCAATGAACCCTTGCTACATTTAGTTAGCTACCTGCTCCAACTGTTTCTGCACCACACTCTGCTGCTCTGTCACATGCTTCAGCTGCTCGACGTCCTCCTTAGGGAACTCACGGCCAGCCTTCTTGGCCGTCCGCTGTTTGGCTGACAGGGCCTTCTTGGATTTCCTGTGGGCCCCAATCTGGTCTTCCAGAAACTTCTGCTGCATCTGCAGGAGCTGTTGGGTCTCCTTGAGCCACTCCTCGTACTGCTTCCTCTTACCATCGTCTGAGAGACGGGAGACAAAACTGTGTACATAAATCCAAAAGACATACAAGTGAAATCGAATAGACCATGGATTGGATATGGTCGTCAACAAATGAAATACTGAAGAGACCAAATGGGTCTGTGATTAATAATTTGGTTAAAATGAAGGAGGATGTCATAATCAAATGCAAATAGAAAAACTTTGGGTTGTCCACTCACTGACAAATCCAGGTCCAAAATTTGGGGGGTTCGGTCTCGCCATCTGTGGAGCCAACTTCCCGTCCTGCGAAGACAATTAACAAATGATAATGTGGCCTTTTTTTCTAGCATAATATATGAAACATACGGCAGGCAGACTGATAGACAAATAGTGGTTGATTCACGATGCTTACCTGTCCAAACACATGTGGAGGCAGAGTGGCAGCGGCATCTGGTCCATGGGCTCCTGGTGTATGCTGAATTCTGAGAGGATCATTGCTTTAGGGAACATGAAATAATTTTTTACCCTTTCAATTAAATAACATTACATAGCACAAGAACTCAAAGCTAGCATTGGGGAAGCTTTTGCCTTACCTGTTAATGACTATTGAGGGCATTCCCATGCTGTTCTGAGCCATGACTTTATTGATTCCCTTCAGGGCTACCATCTTAGCCTTCATGATCGGGTCTGTGACGGCATCAAAATCTGCTAAATAAGAAAACAAAACAAAAAAGTATCAGTAATTTTTTGACAAGTCCCCCTTAATTGATTTACTTTCCGTGTTTTTTATTTGCCATTTTTTATGATTCTACAGATAACGAACAGGTAGAGGGCAGAACACACACCGATACCCTACCAAAATCAAACCCACCCCAACCCCCCTATGCTCCCTACTAAAATAAAACCCACCCCAACCCCTCCACGCTCTAACAGAACCCCCCCCCCAAAAAAAAACAGACATGATATACAATGAGTAATATAATCAAATAGTAAAAGAATACAAAGATATTATAAAAAAATACATTTTTATAATAATAATAATTTAAAAAGAGTAATAATAATGATACAAATTCAAATTTGGGTTGGTTTATGGAGTTGTGAAATTAGTTGGATCCATGTCTTCTACAAAGGATAGGAAAGGTTGCCAGATATTATAAAATGGAATTGCAGATCCCCGAACGGAGTAGTGTATTTTCTTTAGCTTGAGATGTTGCATAACTTCCTTTATTCAATGGTTAAAAGTAGGAGGAAACCAATCCTTCCACTTAAACAGTAGAAGACATCTAGCTAAAAGAGTATTACATGCCAGCATGTTGCCCATAGAACTGTTTTAATTGGTCTCCTGTGGTGCCACTCTGAATAATGCAATAAAAGGCATTATTTGACCTCCTTTCAAAAGGAGAAGTTATTTTTTACAACCAAATTTCAATTTCTGATGTAAATGGCATGTTATAGAAGGGTCCATACACATTTTTTGTGATTTCACTTGTTTTTGAGAAACTTAACCCAAACAGGACATCTCGTTGTGTAGTATGGGGGAAATGGAACATTATGGATAAAGTTCGGAATGACACAATTTCATGTGTACAACATCTAAAGACCTGCATCAATATACTGAGAGCTTTGTAGTATTTGGGTGTTCTTGAAGCAATTGTTAATGTTTTTCAGGGCCCCCATAATATTCAACGAGGAAGTGATTTGCTGTTTGGGGTAAGTTTCTCAAAAACAAGTGAAATCACAAAAAAGGTGTCTGGAGACTTCTATAATATGCCATTTACATCAGAAATAGAGATTTGGTTGTAAAAAATAACTTCTCCTTTAAGGTTTGACCTCTTTCTAAGCCATTTTAAAAGAATCCACCCGTCACGAGTGCCACATCTAAATTATGGATGGAACGCTGGTGAAGTAAGACTCCCAAAAGTGTCTCTTAGTCAAGAAAAATTATATCCAACATTCTGTTCCTCAAATTACATGTGGGGAACGTTCTTTTTTTTTGCTTCAAAATATAAAAAAAGCATTTGTCTCAAATGAAAATGGCTTCATATTCCACATATCTACCAAAAAGGATGATTATGCAAAATGACTGCAAAACCCCCAGAGAACTGTTCTGACTACACTCTGGAAATAACTACATGTAGAGGGGTAATGTGTGTGACTTAATTAAACAGATCACCAAAACAGCAGTCGCATGTCTATCTGAAGCTCATTGTCCTTACCTATGTTGGGGAAGAAGGAGTCGCTGGAGCGCTGTCGGATCATGGCCTGCATATGCCTCTGCTGCTGCTGCTCTTGCCTCTCCTGGTCCAGCAGGTCCTGCAGTAGGAGGGGCTGCTCGTCCAGCAGCAGAGGCCTGTTTTGTGGGCCGGCCTGCCCCAGCGATGAGCCTTGCTGGCCCTGGGGGTTCAGGCCATGGGCAGTGGGCTGCTGACTGGCTCCCACCATGGCTAGGTTTAGCTCCATCTGCTGGTTTGCTGAGGCCCTGAAGCTGTGGTTCCCCCCTAGGATGTGGTTTGGGTTTCCCATTGAAAGCCTGCTCTGAACCAACACAGGGTTCACCCGATGTCCCATAGCCACGCTGGGATTGAGCCTGTTGTTGTCTTGGGTATGTTGCATGCCTGGGTTTGGGTGTAGCCCAGTGGCCTGGTTCGGCTGGGCAGCTATGTTCCCTTGATGAGGAGAGCCAGTTGGGCCTAACCCAGTGTTTTCCAGTTTCTCTTTGACCAGAAGGTTGGAGAGGACCGGAGCCGAGACAGTCTGTCCAGGCTGCTCATACAGCCCTGCACCCTCTTGGTTAGTCATGGTTCTGTTGTCATTCATCCGGCCACTGCAGAGTGGCTGGTCCTGGTTTTGCATGTGTCCATCTTTGACCTCCGTTTTGATTGTTTCCTCTATTTTGACTATGTCCAAGGTCTCTTTTGATTTGTTGGCCTCCCGTCTGATTTGGCCGTGCACGGATTTCCCTACGGACTGGGACGAGGTGGCTGCGCAGTCTCCGCTGGCGTTCCTCTTCTCCGACAGGGCTTTCTGGAGGTCCAAGGTCTCTCCCTGTTGGTGTTCCTCCATGGGGTCACCCAGGTCGAGATCTTCACTGAACATGTCTTTCTTGTCGTCCAGGTTGAGCTCAGGATCCGTGTAGGCGATGAGGTCAAACTTCCCAGACATGAGGAAGTCGTCGAGGTGCAGGTCATTGGGTCCCAGGTCCAGGTCTTTGCCATCATCTGGGTCGAGGTTCAGGTTCAGGTCGACCAGGTCTTTGACCTCCACGTCTTCGAGGTCCTTCACTGCAGAGTCGTCAGCGTCCAGGTTTTCGTCGATTCCGTCTCCACTGGGTATTTGAGTCTCCTCCGTTTGACCGGTGCTAGACCCAGGCAAGAGCATACCAGATGGCTCTGCTTTGAGTGACTCACTAGTGACAGGGTGGCTGAGGGACCTATTCAGTGGAGGATGTTGTTGTTGTTCAGTGGTCACCAGCACTTCAGTCTGCTGCTGGTGCAGGTTCTCCATACTTGCCAACATCTGCATTTGGCCAACCGATCCCTGGGAAGGTCTGCCCATCATGGGAGCCATCATTCTGGGTCCCTGGTTCCTGGCGAAGCCAATCTCCTGGCCTCCCATGAAGCACTGGGGTGGTCTCTGGGTTTGGTTGGAGGGGTCCATGACGTCTGGGGGTCCATGACCAAAGGGGATCTTCATCCTGTTCTCAGGGGCCCTGTGGCGGAGCTCGATGAACGGCTGACCCATGATATTGTGCTGCTGGACGGTAAGGCCCTGTGGAGGGAAGTCCTGGGGGAGTCCCATCAGGGGGTTGCCCCCCCTGGAAAAGTCCACCGAGAGGGACCTTCTCATCTGTGGAGGAATGTTATCGACCATGGGCCCGCCGGGCATCTGCTGAGGGGGCCTGAGGAAATGTTGCTCCTGGCCGGAGAGAAATCCAAACCTGAGAGAAGAAAAGATGAAAAACACACTGTCAAATGCTAATCCATGAACAAGGCAGAACACAATGTCACAGATTGCTGATTGCTCCCTACACACAAATAAGGAAGATTACACAGTGAGTAGCACTTCAAAAATTCCACTTCATTCCACAATGCATGTTTAACATAATTTCATTAATTGAATAATTTAAAGAGGAGCAACACAATCTTTAAGACAATTATAATGGATTGGATTTGATTGGATATATAGAGCGTCTTCCTACCAACTGAGGTACTCAAAGCGCTTTACATAGTAGGGGGAAACTCACCTCATCCACCACAAATGTTTTGCATTATGAAAATATACAGCTGCATTTAAATGTGGTAAAGGCCTTGTCCATAAAAAAAATAAGTGTCAAGGGCAAGAGTTTATGTATACCTATGCTGTCAATCTTGACTAACCTCATTCCTTGGGGCCTCAAGCCCATGTCCCTGGGGAAGTGGGGTATGGCAAACTGGCCCTCGTTGGGGAAGGGTCCTCGCTGGTCCCCTAGGAAGGTACCAGGGAACCTTTGACCCCCGGGAACTTGGGGGCCGCCCCTCATGGGTCCTGGGTAAGGGGGTGGTGGTCTGCCAAACATGTGGCTCTGCGGGGTGGGATCTTCTTGTGACCAGTGACGGGGTGTCACCACACCAGTAGCTCCACCAGCTTCCTGTAGTAGTCCCTTCTCTTGTCGGATGGCCGTCTTCTGTTGCTGCTGCCTCAGGATTAGCTGGCGCAGTCTCTGGCGCTGCCCAGGGGGGTGGGGTGGGGAGCAAGGTACACATTAGCAAGTAACAAATAAATCCTGCATCATGCAGCTCTTAATTAATTAGTATTTTAGGGGTCCTTAGAGAGAAGCAACAATTATTTCATGTTGCACTGACGTGCACTGTCATATTGGCTTGGGAATGACTAATCATCTGCTAATAACTGTGCAAACAGAAGAAGGCTTTATGACAATTCAAGTGTTATCCATGTGACAGTGTGATTGCATCTCTACTAAATGCAAATACCTGTCTGAGCTTCTCCTCAGTGTCTCCCAGGTGTGGCTGCATGCTGTTCTGAGCAGCAACAGTGTTGCTGCTCAACTGGGGGATATCATGGGCTGGCCTTTCTGAAGCTTGAGCACAAGGTGTCATTGGACCCTGTTCAAAGGGGTCGTGAATCGGCGTTTGGCCACCGTGATGATTCGACTGCGGCAGAGAGAAACTTTCGTCCGACATTTCCGGGTGCTTAGATATCTGAGGGCCTGGGGCACTTGGATGGGCAAATGTGTCCTGCATTCTGCCTGGAGACTGGTGGGAGAAGGGGTCAGCTGGAAGTTGGGACATGGGTATCGGTCTGGAGCCTAGTCGATTGAAGGCGTCAGGACCAGCTCCTGGCCGGGTCATCCCTGAAGCTTGGGCATAAGGGTTGGTGAGGAGTGGTCTTGGGGTTCCAGGGGGCTGTGCGTATAGAATGGCATTGGAAGGCCGATGGGTACCGGGTTGTTGGGCATAGGGGTCCATGTTCCTTTGACTAGCAGGGGATTTGGGGAATCTATCCCCTGGGGCTGGTCTGGGGGTACCTGGCATGGAGGCATAAGGATCAATGGAGTGAGATGGAGACTGTCTGCGATTGGCTGGGTGCTGCTGGGGAAGCTGGTCTAAATGAAGGCTAGGTGGCGTCTGCAGGTATGAAGGATCTGAGTGTGGCCTTGGGGTGCCGGGAGGTTGGGCATGGCCATCAGAGTGAGGTCTGGGGGTGCCTGGCGGTTGGGCGTAAGGTTCAGGCATCTGCTGAGAATAATCTGGTCTCGGGGTGGATGGTGCTTGGGAGTATGAGTTTCTGTGAGGGTGTCTCATCATTGGCATGGGTTGAGAGAAATGGCCCTCCTGGGGTTGGCGCATCATTCTGGGCTCGTTGGGGAACCCTTCCCCCATGGGCGGACGGATGGTGAGGGGCTGCTGGGCATAGGGGTCGGCCTGTGATCCTTGGGGAAAGTCATTAGATGGCCCTCGTCTAAGTCCCCCAGGCATAGGGCCACCATAGGGCTCTTGCTGGGGAGGCATGGGGGCTTTGAACACCGGCACAGAGCCCGACTCGTTGCTGCCGGGGATGGGAGTGAGCAAGGGCCTGGAGTAGGGGTCCGAGAGGATCATGCGGTTGTGAGACATGCGCTGGTAGACCTCAGCTCGGTGGCCCCCTATCCTGGCAAAAGCCTCTCCTCCAGAGGGAGGGCTCATCATGTGCCTGACCTGCTGCTTTTGCTGCTGCTCAACGAGTCCTGAAGGGCCCACCCTGGCGGGTCCCATGGGTTTAACAAACGGTTCAGGTGGCCGGGGGGTATCTGGCATCTTAGCATAAGGGTCAGCATTACCAGACGTGGGCGAGCCAAAGGACTCGTGTGCCGGGGAATGCCTCCCTCCCCTTTCCTGCATCTCTGACAGAGAGTTCTGCTGGGGCGTGGTGGATCCGCCATCCCCAGGGGGCGGTCTCGGGGTGCCCACAATTTTGGCGTAGGGGTCCCAAGGTGAGGATGGCCGGGAGCCTGAGGAGGAACTCGGGGAGAACATCTGTGATGACTGGAGCTCGGAGGATGGTCCCTGCTGCGGGTACGAGGTCTCCTGGGTGGGTGTCCTCGACGACGGAGGTAGGGGCTGTGGTCTGAGGAACACGTCATCCTGTGATCCAGGGGTGGGCGTTACTGGGAGTTGGGGTCTAGCGAAGCCATCCTTAGACACTATTGGCTGTAGAGGGGATGAGTTTCCAGACTTTCCACCATTGCAGGGCTGAGGTGTCATGGGGCTCTGGTTCCCACTATTAGGTGTTGCATCTCCACATGACTGACTGCTAAACAGCTGTTGTTGCTGGAGTTGTTGCTGCTCATTTTTAACCTGCTCCAGCTTTTGAGTAGCTTCGATCTTCGCCTGCTGCTTGCTCTTTTGTCTCATTTGCTGCCATGGAAACAAGAAAAGCAGGGGAGGGGAAGCACTTCAGTGAATGAAGCCTTTTTGAAAGTGTTGAATTTGACATTTTATGATGACATGGTGCTAAGAATGCTCTCTTTCCCTCACTCACAACAAAGTTAATACTTTTTCAATATGAGTGGGTCTAGCGTGTGTTAAGCCATGCAAGAGGGAACAATGTGAGGGTGTATGTAATATGGTCATGAAAAAAAGCTTCTGGAGGCTGTTACTGTGTTTTCAGGGCGAAGGACAGATTTTACCAGTTAACCAAGCTTTTCTCCCTACAACTCCACTTTACATTTTGCTTTTCTTACACCTCGTAAATTTTGCTTTATTGGTTCTCGGCAGACGAAAACCAGAACAGTGCCTTGCCTTGGGAATCTTACCAGAGACATTTTTCCACCTCCTGCAGCTATAGTTGCCTGGTTGGAATGTCCAAAAAGGACGTCTTTATTTGTTGATTTTAGGGCTTTGCTTTTTTGGACCTTTTCCTGCTGCGTCTTAAGCGGTCCCCACATCTGATTTAACTCTCCCTTTTCAATGCAAATTAAGAATTAGTAGACTGTATGAGAACGCCAAATGTATTGTTTAAAAATGACTCACTCAACCATGCACATATATAAAGTTAAAAATAAAAAATTAGGTTTCATGCCCCCCCAAGTTATGTTATGTTCAATCTCACCACCTTGCTTCTACTCACAATTCCCCTGACATGCGGTACTTTGATTGTTATGGTGGTGTATTATGGTGTCATAAAATACATGTACATAAAGAAACGCACACTGCTCTCTTACACCAGGGTTTCTCAACAGGCAGGAATAAAACTCCACTTATACCATTTTGCTGCCATGAAACAAATAACTTCCTAAATTTCTAAAAAGGCATGCATGCAATTTCCCCACAATCTTGCATCCAATTTCCTACCCTCACTCAATTTAAACAAAAAAACATTTATATAAAAGAAATTAAGGCAAAACAAATCTACAACAACTCCTAGAAAAGTGGTTGAGAAACCCTGCTTTACAGTGCACCCATGCTTCATACACCCCCCCCCCCCCCCCCATTTCCAGCAAACTTTAACCCTAAAGGTACTCTTACCTGTCTGAACTTCCACTCCTGCTCGTGCTCAGACTCCTTGGGCTTGAGAGTATCTTTGAAGAGCAGCTCAGCGTCCATGGGGACACTATTGGGGTCAAAGGGGTCAGTCAACGGCTGCTGGTGAGGATTCTCGTGTCTCTTCAGCGTATCGTTGGACATCTGAACTTTGTTAATGCGCAGCGCTGCCCGGTTATCGCGTGCCTTTTGCTGGAAGAAAGGGTCAATTTTGTAATTCTTCCGAGTGGTCAATCACTTGACAAATTGAACAATGATAAAGCTAATTATTACAGATGGTTACACATACAGTACCAGTCAAAGTATGGACACCTACTCATTCAAGGAGTTCTCTTTATTTTTTACTATTTTCTACATTGTAGAATAATAGTGAAGACATCAAAACTATGAAATAAAACATGGAATAATATAGTAACCAAAAAAGTGTTAAACAAATCAAAATATATTTTACATTTGAGATTCTTCAAAGTAGCCACCTTTTGCCTTGATGACAGCTTTGCACACTCTTGGCATTCTCTCTAAAAGGCCAGCATCCCGGAGTCGCCTCTTTACTGTTGACGTTGAGACTGGCAGCTTCATTAAATAGTACACGCAAAACACCAGTCTCAACGTCAACAGTAAAGAGGCGACTCCGGGATGCTGGCCTTCTAGGTAGGACTTGTGAGGCATCTGTTTCTCAAACTAGACACTCTAATGTATTTGTCCTCTTGCTCAGTTATGCACCGGGGCCTCCCACTCCTCTTTCTATTCTGGTTAGAGCCAGTTTGCGCTGTTCTGTGAAGGGAGTAGTACACAGCGTTGTACGAGATCTTCAGTTTCTTGGCAATTTCTCGCATGGAATAGCCTTCATTTCTCAGAACAAGAATAGATTGACGAGTTTCAGAAGAAAGTGCTTTGTTTTTGGCCATTTTGAGCCTGTAATCGAACCCACAAATGCTGATGCTCCAGATACTCAACTAGTCTAAAGAAGGCCAATTTTATTGCTTCTTTAATCAGTACAACAGTTTTCAGCTGTGTTAACATAATTGCAAAAGGGTTTTCTAATGATCAATTAGCCTTTTAAAATGATAAACCTGGATTAGCTAACACAACGTGCCATTGGAACACAGGAGTGATTTTTGCTGATAATGGGCCTCTGTACACCTATGTAGATATTCCATTAAAAATCAGCCATTTCCAGCTACAAATGTAATTTACAACATGAACAATGTCTACACTGTATTTCTGATCATTTGATGTTATTTTAATGGACAACATTTTTTGCTTTTCTTTCAAAAACAAGAACATTTCTAAGTGACCCCAAACTTTTGAACGGTAGTGTATATAAAAAAATCCAAATGTCTTGGGGAAAACATAAGATAAAGAAACCATCAACAATTACCCAATCTCATCAACAACAAAGAAATTGACATGCAGAGCATCGTTAAATGTAATCATGGAGAAAATCTAACAGTCCTGAAAAACCCTCAAATAACTATCTGTAAAGCTGGAAAACTTACTAAGCACAACATTTAAACAGAACAAATATAAGAGAAGGGACAGAGAGAGTGAGAGACCCTTAGGTTTATAATGCCATCAGAAAACAGATGAACAGAACAATACAAACAAATTACGTCCTTCTCCCTAATGGCCTCTTGAACATTTCGTCAGTGATTGGCTGCTCATTCATCAATCCAATAAACATAGGGCCCCATTCAATCAAAATCTCAAATCAGGTTTGTGGAGTAAGTCATTAACTAAGTTGCTCTGGTGAAGTAGAAATAATACATTTTTGATTGGTACTACGGCTGTTTTTCGTTGGAAGTTTTGAGAGTTTTGGAAAAGATTTGCCATTATTTCTTCAATACTACTTCAATGTATGGATTTTGTCTAGAGGTTTATACAAACTTCTCTTCAGCAATCAGGAAAACCAAATGCTGATTATAATAAGTGCATTGAATCATAGTCCAGCATGGATGTAAACAAACTTACCACATATGGGGCCCTGTCCTGGGAACTGGCTTTCCTCCATAATTTTGCGATTTGTTTCACTCTCATAGCCCAGTCTGAGATAGAAAAAAGATGAGCTAAAACATACAGCGCTAGGACACACATGCAATATGGCCAAGTAGAGTACCTTTTCTAGTCTCCTTTTCACAATATCCATACAATCTTTTAAATGGGTGTAACAACTTCCGAGCTCATTATTTTTAATAATAAAAAATAACATTTCGATAATTCACACAAGAATTTTAGAGAACCAAACATTCTGTACCAACCTGGGAACTCCCCTAGGAGGTTGGGGAAGTTGACGTTGGTGTAAAGGACTGGGGCCACAGTGGCCATCTCGCCCAGAGTCTCCTCCTTCTCCCACTTGAGCGTGCTCCTCTGCGCGTTGGACATGGTGTCTGTCTCTCCCTCCGGAAGGGGGCCGGGGACGGGCGCGCTCCATGGAACCACTACGTCACCCCCCATCTGGCTAAACTTCTTGTCCCTGGAAGGAGCTCTCTGGTTACACATTATATTGACTTATACATACCATTGCATTGTTGGATACTCGTTTCTGATTGGCTTGAAGTGCATTCTAGAGACACATTATTATTATATTTGCATTTTATATGTCACTTACAATGTGGATCACCTTGAGGCAAATGTAGTTTGGGCTTTAGTATATAAAATACAACCTATTCATTGATGGAGATATTAACGCTAACAAGTGAGCAGACCTCAGAGGGGAAAAATTGTTTAAAGCGAACTACAATGAAGTCCAAACAATGGAAGAAACCTATTGAGTCTTCTTGACTATGTTAAGTAAAAAAATAAAACAGCATCCAATTGATTGCCTTCCAGCAGTTGTCTTTAAAAGGTGAAAGCAATGCTCTAGTAATACGCCGGAGGGGTACAACAGCTTCCTGCTATGCCAGCTCTTACCTCATATTCTCTTGGAAAGGTATTCTGTGGATGGGCGAGAAGTTGCCGGGGCCACATGGGCCTGTGCCGCCGGGCATCATGGGAGTTGGAGGAAAATGGGGGTTGGGCCCCATCATGCCGTTTATCATTGGCATCTGGGGGAACATCCCACCGTCGCCTGCAACAGAGAGCATAGAGAATGTCAGATAAGTAGTTCCATACATAGATTACACAAAACATCAAGAACACCTAATCTTTCCAAGACAGACTGACAGCTATGATCTCTTATTGATGTCACTTGTTAAATCCACTTCAGTCGGTGTAGATTAAGAGGTGGAGACAGGTTAAAGAAAGATTTTTAAGCCTTGAAACAATTGAGACATGGATTGTGCATGTGTGCCATTCAGAGGGTGAAATGGGCAAGACAAAACATTTAAGTGCCTTTGAACACTCAATAGTTTCCTGTGTGTATCAAGAACGGTCCACCACCCAAAGGACATCCAGCCAACTTGACAACTGTGGGAAGCATTGGATTCAAAATGGGTCAGCATCCCTGTGGAACACTTTTGACACCTTGTAGAGTCCATGCCCTAACAAATTGAGGCTGTTCTGAGGGCCAAATGGGTGGGGTGGTGCAACTCAATATTAACTTCTCTAGGGTAGGGGGCAGCATTCAGAATTTTGGATGAAAAGCATGCCCAAATTAAACTGCCTGCTACTCGGGCCCAGAAGATGCATATAACTGGTAGATTTGGATAGAAAACACTCTAAAGTTGTCAAAACTGTTAAAATAGTGTCTGTGAGTATAACATAACTGATTTGGCTTCCATTCAGGAAGTCTTTTTTGTTGTAGTTTTTTTTTTTTTTTTTTTTTTTTTTTTCTCCCCTTTTCCCCCCAATTTTCGTCGTATCCAATCGCTAGTAATTACTATCTTGTCTCATCGCTACAACTCCCGAACGGGCTCGGGAGAGACGAAGGTCGAAAGCCACGCGTTCTCCGAAGCACAACCCAACCAAGCCGCACTGCTTCTTAACACAGCGCGCCTCCAACCCGGAAGCCAGCCGCACCAATGTGTCGGAGGAAACACCGTGCACCTGGCCCCCTTGGTTAGCGCGCACTGCGCCCGGCCCGCCACAGGAGTCGCTGGAGCGCGATGAGACAAGGATATCCCTACCGGCCAAACCCTCCCTAACCCGGACGACGCTAGCCCAATTGTGCGTCGCCCCACGAACCTCCCGGTCGCGGCCGGCTGCGACAGAGCCTGGGCGCGAACCCAGAGACTCTGGTGGTGCAGCTAGCACTGCGATGCAGTGCCCTAGACCACTGCTCCACCCGGGAGGCCATTGTTGTAGTTTTCTATTCAATGCCATTACAGTATCCATTGACTTAGGACTCAAATTGCAGTTCCTATGCCTTCCACTAGATGTCAACAGTCTTTATAAATTGTTTCAGGCTTGTATTCCCGAAAAATGAGGAAGTAAGAGCGGTCGGAATGAGTGGACCCTAAAGTGTAACATAGCTTTTTTATGCGCGCGACCGAGAGAGTACCATTCTTGTTTACCTTTTTATATTGATGACGTTATTGTCCGGTTGAAATATTATAGATTATTTAGGCTAAAAACAACCTGAGGATTGAATATAAACATCGTTTGACATGTTTCTATGAACTTTACGGATACAATTTCGATTTTTTGTCTGCCTGTTTTGACTGCGTTTGAGCCTGTGGATTACTGAAGAAAACGCGCAAACAAAACGGAGGTTTTTGGATATAAAGAGACTTTATCGAACAAAAGGAACATTTATTGAGTAAATTAATGTCTGCTGAGTGCAACCATATGAAGATCATCAAAGGTAAGGGATTCATTTTATCTCTATTTCTGACTTGTGTAACTCTTCTACTTGGCTGGTTACTGTTTGTAATGACTTGTCTGCTGGGCTATGTTCTCAAATAATCTTAAGGTATGCTTTAGCCGTAAAGCATTTTTTAAATCTGACACCGTGGTTGGATTCATAAGAAGGTCATCTTTAAACCTATGTAAAATATGTTTTGTTTTCTGAATTTTTATAATGAGTATTTCTGTATTTGAATTTGGCGCCCTGCAGTTTCACTGGCTGTTGAAGAGGTGGGATGATACCGTCTCACGTACCCTAGAGAAGTTAAGAAGGTGTTCCTAATGTTTGGTGTACTCACGTGTACATCCACATGTCCTGTTGATTATGTGAACATGACATGCATATAAAATCAATGCGCTCCTCAATGATCAATAAATGCCCATGGTTATACATTCATTTTAAAGTCAATAGTAGATTATATAAAAATGTGACCAAAGACAATTCTCCAAGAGGCTTGGGGTGGTGGTGGTACCTGGGTTTGGAAGGGCCATGGCTCCAGGTCCATTGGCCCCAGGGTGAGACAGCTGTGGAGGCTGGCTGGTGCTGGGACTAAGGACCGCTGTGAAGAGGTCCTCCACATCCTTCCCCTCCAGCTCTTTAGGCAATGAAATAAATGACGTTGATGCGCGTATTTTATTAAAAAAACAACTCTTTCTCCCCAATTCCGTGGTATCCAATTGGTAGTTACAGTCTTGTGCCATCGCTGCAACTCCTGTACGGACACGGGAGAGGCGAAGGTCGAGAGCCATGAGTCCTCCGAAACACGACCCTGCCAAGCCACACTGCTTCTTGACACACTGCTCGCTTTATCCAAAAGCCAGCCTCACCAATGTGTCAGAGGAAACACCGTACAACTGGCAACCGTGTCAGCGCACATGCGCCCGGCCCGCCACAGGAGTCGCTAGAGCGCGATGGGACAAGGACATCTCTGCAAGCCAAACCCTACCCTAACTGGGACAACACTGGGCCAATTGTGCACCGCCTCATGTGTCTCCCGGTCGTGGCCGGCTGCGACACAGCCCGGAATCGAACTCTGGTCTGTAGTGAAGCCTCAAGCACTACGATGCTGCGCACGTACTTTAAACCACCATCAATAACTGTCGTTCAAATCGTTCAATTATATAGAACTGATCATCTCTGACATTCAACTGAATGAACAACTCTCAGAAGAACAATCAAGGTTGGGCCTTAATGGGCCTGAAAAGATTAATATCAAAACCACAAACCTGGGATTTTGTAGAGTTTACTGAGAATTGCACCTGAAAAAGATAAAGAAATGCTTATTACATTACTGCAATGATATATTTTTTTTTTTTTTTTTTTATTTTACCGTTATTTTACCAGGTAAGTTGACTGAGAACACGTTCTCATTTGCAGCAACGACCTGGGGAATAGTTACAGGGGAGAGGAGGGGGATGAATGAGCCAATTGTAAACTGGGGATTATTAGGTGACCATGATGGTTTGAGGGCCAGCTTGGGAATTTAGCCAGGACACCGGGGTTAACACCCCTACTCTTACGATAAGTGCCATGGGATCTTTAATGACCTCAGATGGTCAGGACACCCGTTTAACGTCCCATCCGAAAGACGGCACCCTACACATATAGATATATATAGACACAGTACCAGTCAAAAGTTTGGACACCTATGCATTCAATGGGTTTGGTTTATTTTTTACTATTTTCTACATTGTAAAATAATAGTGAAGACATAAATACTAGGAAATAACACATATTGAATGATGTAGTAACCAAAAAAGTATTAAACAAATCCAAACATATTTTTTAAAGTAGCCACCCTTTGCCTTGACAGCTTTGCACACTCTTGGCATTCTCTCAACGAGCTTCATGAGGTAGTCACCTGGAATTAATTTAAATTAACAGGTGTCCCTTCTTAAGTGAATTTGTGGAATTTCTTTCCTTCTTAATGTTTTTGAGCCAATCAGTTGGGTTGTGACATAGTAGGGGTGGAATACAGAAGATAGACCTATTTGGTAAAGGACCAAGTCCATACTATGGCAAGAACAGCTACAATAGGCAAAGATAAATGACAGTCAATGCAGAACATTTCAAGAACTTTGAAAGTTTTTTCAAGTGCAGTCGCAAAAACCATCAAGCGCTATGATGAAACTGGCTCTCATGAGGACCGCCACAGGAAAGGAAGACCCAGAGTTAACTCTGCTGCAGAGAATAAGTTCATTAGCGTTACCAGCCTCAGAAATTGCAGCCCAAATAAATGCTTCATAGAGTTCAAGTAACAGACATATCTCAACATCAACTGTTCAGAGGAGACTGTGTGAATCAGGCCTTCATGGTCAAATTGCTGCAAAGAAACCACTACTAAAGGACACCAATAAGAAAAAGAGACTTGCTTAGGCCAAGAAACACAAGCAATGGACATTAGACTGGTGGAAATCTGTCCTTTGATCAGATGAGTCCAAAAAATTCAAGGCACACTTAACTAGCATGGCTATCACAGCATTCTTCAGCGATATGCCATCCCATCTGTTTTGCGGACAGTGGGACTATCATTTGTTTTTCAACAGGACAACTCAACACACCTCCAGGCTATGTAAGGGCTATTTGACCAAGAAGGAGAGTGATGGAGTGCTGCATCAGATGACCTGGCCTCCACAATCACCCAACCTCAACCCAATTGAGATGGTTTGGGACGAGTTGGACCGCAGGGTGGAAAAGCAGTCAACAAGTAATCAGCATATGTGGGAACTCCTTCACGACGGTTGGAAAAGCATTCCAGGTGAAGCTGGTTGAGAGAATGCCAAGAGTAGGCAAAGCTGTCATGAAGGCAAAGGGTGGCAACTTTGAAGAATCTAAAATATAAAGTATATTTTGATTTGTTTAACACTTTTTTGGTAACTACATGATTCCATATGTGTTATTTTATAGTTTTGATGTCTTCATTATTTTCTACAATGTTGAAAATAGTAAAAATAAAGAAAAACCATTGAATGAGTAGGCGTGTCCAAATATTTGACTGGCACTGTATATACAGTGCCTTCGGAAAGTAATAAGACACCTCGACTTTCCACATTTTGTTATGTTACCTTATTCTACAATTAATGAAAAAAAGCAATCTACACACAATACCTCATAATGACAAAGCGAAAACAGGTTATTTTTGTAAATAAAAAATAAATACCTTATTTACATAAGTATTCAGACCCTTTGCTATGAGAATCAAAATTGAGCTCTGGTGCATCCTGTTTCCATTGATCATCCTTGATGTTTCTACAACTTGATTGGAGTCCACCTGTGGTAAATTCAATTGACTGGACATGTTTTGGAAAGGCACACACCTGTCTATATAAGGTCCCACAGTTGACAGTGCAAGTCAGAGCAAAAACCAAGCCATGAGGTCAAAGGAATTGTCCGTAGAGCTCAGAGACAGGGTTGTGTCGAGACACGGATCTGGGGAAGGGTACCAAAACATTTCTGCAGCATTGAAGGTCCCCAAGAACACAGTGGCCTCCATCATTCTTAAATGGAAGAGGTTTGGAACCACCTAGACTCTTCCTAAAGCTGGCCGCCTGGCCAAACTGAGCAATCAGGGGAGAAGGGCCTTGGTTAGGGAGGTGACCAAGAACCCGATGGTCACTCTGACAGAGCTCCAGAGTTCCTCTGTGAAGATGGGAGAACCTTCCAGAAGGACAACCATCTCTACAGCACTCCACCAATCAGGCCTTTCATGGTAGCGGCAAGACAGAAGCCACTCCTCAGTAAAAGGTTCACGACAGTCCGCTTGGAGTTTTCCAAAAGGCACCTAAAGAGTCTCAGACCTGATGAAACCAAGATTGAACTCTTCGGCCTGAATGCCAAGCGTCACGTCTGGAGGAAACCTGGCACCATTCCGACGGGGAAGCATGGTGGTGGCAGCATCATGCTGTGGGGGTGTTTTTCAGCAGCAGGGACTGGGAGACTAATCAGGATCGAGGGAAAGATGAACAGAGCAAAGCACGAGAGATACTTGATGAAAACCTGCTCCAGAGCGCTCAGGACCTTAGACTGCGGCAAAGGTTCACTTTCCAACAGGACAACGACCCTAAGCAAACAGCCAAGACAACGCAGGAGTGGCTTCGGCACAAGGCTCTGAATGGGCTTCAGTGGCCCAAGCCAGAGCCTGGACTTGAACATCTCTGGAGACCTGAAAATAGCTGTGCAGCAACGCTCCCCATCCAACCTGACAGAGTTGAGAGGATCTGCAGAGAAGAATGGGAGAAACTCCACAAATACAGGTGTGCCAAGCTTGTAGCATCATACCCAAGAAGACTCGATCCTGTAATCACTGCCAAAGGTGCTTCAACAAAGTACTGAGTAAAGTGTCTGAATACTTATGTAAATGTAATAGATTTAAAATTAGCAAACATTTCTAAAAATCTGTTTTTCCTTTGACATTAGTGTGTAAATTGATGAGGGAAATAAAAAATATATATACATACACACATAAATCTATCTATCTATGTGTGTATACGTGTATATATATATAGACACACATATATACACACACACAAACACACATATATATATACACACGTGTATTTATAGATATGTGAATATATATATATATATATAGATAGATGTGTATATGTGTGTGTATATCATCTCAGCAAAAAAGGAAACTCTCACTGTTTTCCTCTCACTGTCAACTGCGTTTATTTTCTGTAAACTTAACATGTGTAAATATATGTATGAACATAAGATTCAACAACAGACATAAACCGAACAAGTTCTACAGACATGTGACTAACAGCAATGGAATAATGTGTCCCTGAACAAAGGGGGGTTCAAAATCAAAAGTAACAGTCAGTATCTGGTGTGGCAACCAGCTGCATTAAGTATTGCTGTGCATCTCCTCCTCATGGACTGCACCAGATTTGCCAGTTCTTGCTGTGAGATGTTACCCCACTCTTCCACCAAGGCACCTGCAAGTTCCCGGACATTTCTGGGAGGAATGGCCCTAGCCCTCACCCTCCGATCCATCAGGTCCCAGACGTGCTCAATGGGATTGAGATCCGGCCTCTTCGCTGACCATGGCAGAACACTGACATTCCTGTCTTGCAGGAAATCATGCACAGAATGAGCAGTATGGCGAATCCGACCATCACGACTCGTCAGTGAAGAGCACTTTTTGCCAGTCCTGTCTGGTCCAGTGACGGTGGGTTTGTGCCCATAGGCGACGTTGTTGCCGGTGATGTAAGGCAGGTTCTCACCAGACAACAGGCCTACAAGCCCTCAGTCCAGCCTCTCTCAGCCTATTGCGGACAGTCTGAGCACTGATGGAGGGATTCTGGGCTAATTTGGGCAGATGTTGTTGCCGTCCCGCAGGTGTGAGGTTCGGATGTACCAATCCTGTGCAGGTGTTGTTACACGTGGTCTGCCACTGCGAGGACAATCAGTTGTCCGTCCTGTCTCCCTGTAGCGCTGTCTTAGGCGTCTCACAGTACAGACATTGCAATTTATTGCCCTGGCCACATCTGCAGTCCTCATGCCTACTTGCAGCTTGCCTAAGGCACATTCACGCAGATGAGCAGGGACCCTGGGCATCTTTCTTTTGGTGTTTTTCAGAGTCAGTAGAAAGGCTTCTTTAGTGTCCTAAGTTTTCATAACTGTGACCTAAATTGCCTACCGTCTGTAAGCTGTTAGTGTCTTAACGACCGTTACACAGGTGCATGCTCATTAATTGTTTATGATTCATTGAACAAGCAAGGGAAACTGTGTTTAAACCATTTACAATTAAGATCTGTGAAGTTATTTGGATTTTTACAAATTAACTTTGAAAGACAGGTTCCTGAAAAAGGGACAAGGGATAAATCTCTGCCAAGAAAACAGGGTAGACCTCCCTATTTGTAAACACTTAACTTTGCGGGAACATCAGAAAAACTGAGCAAACATTATTTAATTAGCTTTCCATGATTTTGTAATCTGGCATTTGATTCAACCACCATGGCTTCTATATACACTGCAGTTGCTCCATGTGATGGATACTGTACAGCCCATACGCAACAAAGGTACGCAACTCTAGGAAGAAATACTTATTTTTCATTCTTGACTTTTAGGGGCAGTTTCGCAGACACAGATTACGCGTAGTTCTGGCTAAAAAAGTGCTTTCAATTGAGATTGTTCTTTGCTAATGCTTTAGTCCAGGACTAGGCTTAATCTGCGTCTAGGAAACCAACCCTGAATCCATGTACTGATGTTGACCAGGGAAACCAGGTGGTGTGCAACTCTCTGGCCAATTATACATCAATACATCAGTGAGTGGGAGGAGAAAAGACACTGAAGCCCTGGAGATTTACACCTCCGCTCTTCACCAATGACACCGATTAAGCAACCAATCCTGTAAACAGTCAGAATTAAACATGGTCGGCTTACCATCTACGACCATCTTGTCCAGTTCTGGGCTCAGGATGACATCCAAAGGCTCCTCCTGTAGAGCCCTGGGCCCCCGGCCTGCAGAGCCCTGACAGGACCCAATGGGATAATCAGAGATGGGGGCTATGTCCAGACCAGCTAGGGGATGACAGAAAAGGATAAAAGGATGTTGAGGGAAGGGTGGTCACACAGATACATGCAGGCAGATGCTCACACACACCCACACAGTCCACTTTTATGTTAAAAATCAACACACTAGCCCCCCACCCCACCCTCCAAACAACCCCCCGAAAAACTGGAAGCTGTCACACCAAAGAGTAAATCAGAGTTGACGGGCAATTTATTTTAGAACTGTTGCTGGGTATTGGAGGAAGAAAAAAAGAGGGAGAAAGAGGAGAGAGAGAAAGCGAGGAGAAAGAGGAAGAGAGGAGAAGGAGAGGAGAGAGAGCTGATCATGTCATGGTTGTAAAATAAGCTCTCCATGCATTTTCTTCCCCTAACAAAAAACTAATATATGTTGCCTGCTCGACAGAGTGGAAAGGGGGGGGGGGGGGGGGGGTTGTCTTAAAAAATAGCCACACTACTTTCATCATCGTTCCGATCCTGCCCACATTCGAATAAACGAGGGCTTAATCAATGAAAAAAGTTATGGGAGATTGCAATGATTAATCATCATAACCGCTGTCTTTAACATCAGAGGGGGTTGGAGGTTCATGCACATTTTACTGTGGTGCACACTCCACTAGTTTGCCATGTGTTTTTTTTGTCGGAAAAAGCTACTTTGCTTGTGACCTTAAATTAACTGGATATATGGGAAGAGATGCATTGAGACCACAGATACTGCATATGGTCTGAAAGGAAAGAATAAAGGCTGAAGTAACTTATTGTTTTTATAAAACTAGTAATCTGCTTCAGGGCATTCAGGCGTTCTCGTAAGACACAGTTTGTTCTCAAATAATCTCTCGGACAAATAGAAGGGTGGAAAATGAAAATCACTATACAACACTGGACAGATAAAATACATGTATTTGTTTCACAGACTCAAGGCGACAGAGAAAAAAAGGAAACCTTGCCGGCTCAATAAATAAAATACTCATTGCTACTCAGGTAACTGCTCCATGGAATGCCAGAACTGTGAGACATGCGGAGTCATTCAGTTCAAACTTTGTTACATTGTATGACTAGAGGAAGCTCACTTTTTAACCCACACAACTTAAACTCAGCTGGGGTGAAAAGGTAGTAAACACTAAAACATATCAAATGAAACCAACTGAATTACATAAAAAAAAACATTTGTGATAAATATCTATATTTTTTAATGAGCACCTCTAATAATTTTTTCACCCAATACCACTGAACCACCACATAGACATGCAGATTGGTGCATGGTTAGTAACACCGCAGTAGTTAGTCAAAGAGACTGGACAGTGCTACAGTGTGAGAGAGGAGTAGGGTGCACAGACCACAGATCAAGAGAGAAGGAAGGACATGCAAACGCAGTGAGCAGGCCCGCAGTGGGAGAAGTGGAGGGAGGGGGCAGCTCTACTCCTAAGAGGCCAGACGGGCCCGAGGACTTCTCTTACCAAAAGGAGAAGGAGGGCTGTCGACCTGGAAATGGCATAAATCAAGACCTACAGGAACCCAAAACCAGATGATTAAAAAAATGAGGGGGAGAAAAGCAGGTGTAATAAAATGCTAATGCTATTGATAGTACTTGAAGGAGCTCAATGTGATGCTACACCCTCTCGTCATAGTTGTGACATAATATCAACAACCATCATAACATGTCCTAGCACAGACCTGCGTTTGAATAGTATTGGTTCTCTTTCAAATATGCAGGCATCAAGACAGGCCTTTCAAGTAAACTGTTCGAAAGCAAAGCAAAAAATAATACACAGAGACAGAAGGGTTGGCCAGAGTTGGCACTGCAAACCAAGAGTATTATTCGATGTGCAATACAATACAAGTGAAGGAACATGCCAAATCATAAGTAAAGATGCAACAGAGAAAGTCCATAGGTGTTTGTGTATGGCGTTGACCTTGCTAATGACAGGGAGAGTGCGTATTTGAGTGGGCAGAGGAGACAGGAAGTGGAGGCTGCCATTTTGGAGGAGGGGAGGGGTCTACCTGAGTCATTCCCCTGCTTCACCAGATCATCCGACAGCATTCCCAGGAGATCTGCATCCGTACTCAGGACTTCCGGAAGGTCCACTAAGGGATCCTCGGAATTGGCTGGAGATGGAGATGATATACATACCCCATAATAACAAAGCGAAAACAAGGTTTTAGAATTTTTTACAAATGTATTAAAAATAAAAACAGAAATACCTTAACATAAGTATTCAGACCCTTTGCTATAAGACTCGAAATTGAGCTCAGGTGCATCCTATTTCCATTGATTATCCTTGAGATGTTTCTACAACTTGATTGAAGTCCACCTGTCGTGAATTCAATTGATTGGACATGATTTGGAAAGGCAGTGCACAGACCACAGATCAAGAGAGAAGGAAGGACATGCAAACGCAGTGAGCAGGCCCAGAGTGGGAGAAGTGGAGGGAGGGGGCAGCTCTACTCCTAAGAGGCCAGACGGGCCCGAGGACTTCTCTTACCAAAAGGAGAAGGAGGGAACATGCCAAATCATAAGTAAAGATGCAACAGAGAAAGTCCATAGGTGTTTGTGTATGGCGTTGACCTTGCTAATGACAGGGAGAGTGCGTATTTGAGTGGGCAGAGGAGACAGGAAGTGGAGGCTGCCATTTTGGAGGAGGGGAGGGGTCTACCTGAGTCATTCCCCTGCTTCACCGGATCATCCGACAGCATTCCCAGGAGATCTGCATCCGTGCTCAGGACTTCCGGAAAGTCCGGATGATCTGGTGGTCAGAGCAAAAATCAAGCTATGAGGTCAAAGGAATTGTCTGTCGAGCTCTGAGATAGGATTGTGTCGAGGCACAGATCTGGGGAAGGGTACCAAAACATTGCTGTAGCATTGAAGGTCCCCAAGAACACAGTGGCCTCCATCATTCTTAAAGGGAAAAAGTTTGGAACCACCAAGACTCTTCCTAGAGCTTGGCGCCCAGCCGAACTGAGCAATCGGGGGAGGAGGGCCTTGGACAGGGAGGCGACCAAGAACACGATGGTCACTCTGACAGAGCTCCAGAGGTCATCTGTGGAGATGGGAGAACCTTCTAAAAGGACAACCATCTCTGCAGCACTCTACCAATCAGGAGTGGCCAGACGAAAGTCCCTCAGTAAAAGGCACAAGACAGGCACCTAAAGGACTCTCAAACCATGAGAAACAAGATTCTCTGGTCTGATGAAACCAAGATTGAACTCTTTGGTTTGAATGCCAAGCGTCACGTCTGGCGCCATCCCTATTGTGAAGCATGGTGGTGGCAGCATCATGCTGTGGGGATGTTTTCAGCAGCAGGGACTGGGAGACTAGTCAGGATCGAGGGAAAGATGAACGGAGCAAAGTACAGAAAGATCCTTGATGAAAACCTGCTCCAGATTGCTCAGGACCTCAGTCTGGGTGAAGGTTCACCTTCCAACAGGACAACGACCCTAAGCATACAGCCAAGACAACGCAGGAGTGGCTTCGGGACAAGTCTCTGAATGTCCTTGAGTGGTCCAGCCAGAGTCAGGACTTGAACACAATCAAACATCTTTGGAGAGACTTGAAAATAGCTGTGCAGCAATGCTCCCCATCCAACCTGACAGAGCTTGAGAGGATCTACAGAGAAGAATGGGAGAAATTACATGTGTGCAAAGGTGGTTGTAATCGCTGCCAATGGTGCTTCAACAAAGTACTGAGTAAAGGATCTGAATACTTCTGTAAATGTGAACGTTTTTAATTTTCAATACATTTGTAAAAATTAAACTGTTTTTCTTTGTCATTATGGGGTATTGTGTGTAGATTGATGAGAAGAAAAACAATTGAATCAATTTTGGAATAAGGCTGTAACGTAACATTTGGAAAAAGTCAAGGGGTCTGAATACTTTCCAAATGCACTGTATATAGGCATACAGTATATGGTTTCCTTAATATCTAAGAGAACTATCCCTGTCCAAGGACCATATTCAAACTAAAAGCTGGTGAATGTCTTCAAAACAGGCAAATCTTCCGAGTGATTAGTGTGCTTCCCTCTGCTACAAATGACGGCAGGTAGCCTAGTGGTTAGAGCGTTGGACTAGTAACTGGAAGGTTGCAAGATCGAATCCCCGACCTGACACGGTAAAAATCTGTCATTCTGTCCCTGAAGAAGGCAGTTAACCCACTGTTCCTAGGCTGTCATTGAAAACAAGAATTTGTTCTTAACTGACTTGCCTAGTTAAATAAAGGTGGGAGGGCAAATTGCGTTCTGGATGATACTAGAGCAGGGGTTTTCAGGCATGAGAGCTACTTTTAAAACATGTCACAAGCTACTCATTTTTGTATAGCTTTCAAATAGGCACATTCTTTTCTGCTACCCTGCAACTCTTCCCCGGGTCCTTGGTGTCAATATAATGGTTAATAAACAGTATTTGGCATGACAGAGCCAAAACATTTTGGCTCTGTCATGAACCATGACAGAGCCAGAACATTTTATTTTGTGTTTTCTCAGTTAAATTTTTCCTGGTTTTGGATTCGTTTCAGTTTTTTTACTCACAATATACCAATTATTCATAGAGAAACAATGAAAATTGATGTTGAGTCCATGTTTAAATCGCATTAGAATTCCCCCTTAATTCCACATCTACCAAGAGAGGAATGTGTCATTTTAGAGGTTAGGCCTACTGCTGCAGAACATGTCATGGCAGAGATTGAAAAACAATGGCCCCCCAATTGATACAAATAAGCATGACATAGTCTAGTTCTGTCAGGTAAACCTACTTTGCAGTTTCCATTTCATTGAGAAGGTTTATGGGGAATGTCTGTGCCTGCCCACAAAATGGCAGATATCATTAGCATCGCTACCTTGCTATATATGGACGAATAGACTAACTCGCGCACCAAACAGACAGACGGGCTATAATTGCTGGAAATGAATGGCCAGATATTGTATTATGTTTGACTTTTTAAGCCAATAGTGGTTAACCAGTGGTGAGATAATGTCAATGTGGCTTTGATTGGGAAGCAGCCGGGGCTTTATGTTTATGACAGTTTTTGATGGAACACATGACAAAAACTCATGTACTTTCTTTCAGAATAGATTAGCTACTCATAGGTGGGCTGTGTGCTACTGGTAGCTCGCAATTTACCTGTTGGAGACCCCTGTACTAGAGATAACAACTCCGGCTGTTTCGATATGAAAGTGAATAAGTCTATCGAAAACAATGTAGAAAACCAAACACTCTGCTAACACAAATGGCAATCTGAAGAGAAAAAAAAACTGCCGTTAATCTATCTGTTTTGCTGGTTTCCAGTGAGTTCTTGCCGCTATGTGTGTTTCCAGTAGGCAACTTGCAGCACTTTTCATAGCGTGTTGGAGTAGAGTGTAAATGACTGTATATGTGGAAAAGAGAACTTAAGATGAGCAGACAGGATTGAAGGTTGATGGGGGATGGTGGAAGAAACTTGATGGGGGATGGTGGAAGAAACCACGTGAATTTACAACTTTTGACAACAAAAAACTTGGGGAAAAACTTAAGGGAAATAGTACTGTTCATCTAGAAGAGGAAAGGGACCCAAACTAATACAAGGCCACTTTCTTCCATTCTGCTCAGGTTTGTTTGAAAGATGGCATTGAGACTGGGTACATTGAGAGTCCATTGTGTGTAAAAGAGAAAGCAAAAAAACATATTGGAGAAAAAAAATTCTCTGCATGTAGAATAAAATGAACTTTTAGGAGAAGAGAGTCAACATGACAGCTCACCTCTGAGGATGAACCTCTGTGTGTGTGTGTGTGTGTGTGTGTGTGTGTGTGTGTGTGTGTGTGTGTGTGTGTGTGTGTGTGTGTGTGTGTGTGTGTGTGTGTGTGTGTGTGTGTGTGTGTGTGTGTGTGTGTGTGTGTGTGTGTAAGACAGGGAAAGTGACAGCTCGAGAAAGTGTGCAAGAGAGATGCGAACATACGCAGTCCTCCTCCTTTGCTGGAGATGGGTATGGTGGTCGAGGTAGCACTGAGCAGCGGGTCTGAGGAGGGGTCCAGGAAGCTGGCGTTGACGCTGCGGGGTTTGGTCTCTGCATGGACCCCTGAGTTCTCCTCACTGAGCCCTGTGGTCACCAGGCCCGCCTGCCTGCTCTGCTTGCTCCTGTCCAGCAGCTCCTTTCCAAAGAAAGCCTCCTGGTAACATACCACACAGTCAATGAGAACGTGACCATGAGATACAGAGAACACATTCAATAACACAACACATCTTTCACGCACAAAAAACATGACAGGAAGCAAGTTTGTCCCTTGGGCTATGGCAGCAAAGGCAGCCTAATTCTTCTCTTTTGCCATTAATTGGTCTTTGGACCAATCAGATCTTTTGCCAATAATTGGGCGAAATATGAGAATTGGGATGCCAGTGTAAATGCAGCCCTGGTGTCAGAAGGTGGGATCCAGTTATAAATTCCAGATTTGAATTGAAAGGGATCAGTTCATAGTAATCCAATTAAAATACAGTATTTGAAATTACAATGCATACTGAACTTTAAGTAAAGCTACTAATAATAATAAGTCTTATCAGGCTACGCTACTGCTAACCAAATTATTAATTGAATGGGTCTCCAGGCCCAGATTCCAGTGTGTTTTGTATATGTATTTTTGTTTCTCGGTGTTGCAGCACTCTATAGGCCCTAGTGTTATCCAGACACTTACAGAAATAGTGAGGTGTGTATACAGTCGGAAGTTTACATACACCTTAGCCAAATGCATTTAAACTCAGTTTTTCACAATCCCTGACATCTAATCCTAGTAAAAATTCCCTGTCTTAGGTCAGTTAGGATCAACACTTTATTTTAAGAATGTCAAATGTCAGAATAATAGTTGAGAGCATGATTTATTTCAGCTTTTATTTCTTTCATCACATTGCCAGAGGGTCAGTAGTTTACATACACTCAATTAGTATTTGGTAGCATTGCCTTTAAATTTTTAACTTGGGTCAAACGTTTCAGGTAGCATTCCACAAGCTTCCCACAATAAGTTGGGTGAATTTTGGCCCATTCCTCCTGACAGAGCTGGTGTAACTGAGTCAGGTTTGTAGGCCTCCTTGCTCGCACACGCTTTTTCAGATCTGCCCACAAATTTTCTATAGAAATTGAGGTCAGGGCTTTGTGATGGCCACTCCAATACCTTGACTTTGTTGTCCTGAAGCCATTTTGCCACAACTTTGGAAGTATGCTTGGGGTCATTGTCCATTTGGAAGACCCATTTGCAACCAAGCTTTAACTTCCTGACTGATGTCTTGAGATGTTGCTTCAATATATCCACACAATTTTCTTTCCTCATGATTCCATTTATTTTGTGAAGTGCACCAATCCCTCCTGCAGCAAAGCAACCCCCCAACATGATACTGCCACCCCACTGCTTCATGGTTGGGATGATTTTCTTCGGCTTGCAAGCCTCCCCCTTTTTCCTCCAAACATAACGATGGTCATTATGGCCAAACCATTGTATATTTTGCTTCATCAGTTGCAAACTGTAGTCTGGCTTTTTATGGCGGTTTTGGAGCAGTGGCTTCTTCCTTACTGAGCGGCCTTTCAGGCTATGTCGATATAGGACTCGTTTTACGGTGGATATAGATACTTTTGTACCAGGATGTCTTGCTCCCAGACAGACTAAATAACTTCTTTGCTCGCTTTGAGGACAATACAGTGCAACTGACACGGCCCGCTACCAAAACCTGCGGACTCTCCTGCACTGCAGCCGACGTGAGTAAAACATTTAAACGTGTTAACCCTCGCAAGGCTGCAGGCCCAGACGGCATCCCCAGCCGCGTCCTCAGAGCATGCGCAGACCAGCTGGCTGGTGTGTTTACGGACATATTCAATCAATTCTTATCCCAGTCTGCTGTTCCCACATGCTTCAAGAGGGCCACCATTGTTCCTGTTCCCAAGAAAGCTAAGGTAACTGAGCTAAACGACTACCACCCCGTAGCACTCACTTCCGTCATCATGAAGTGCTTTGAGAGACTAGTCAAGGACCAGATCACCTCCACCCTACCTGACACCCTAGACCCACTCCAATTTGCTTACCGCCCCAATAGGTCCACAGATGATGCAATCGCAACCACACTGCACACTGCCCTAACCCATCTGGACAAGAGGAATACCTATGTGAGAATGCTGTTCATCGACTACAGCTCAGCATTTAACACCATAGTACCCTCCAAACTTGTCATCAAGCTCGAGACCCTGGGCCTCGACCCCGCCCTGTGCAACTGGGTACTGGACTTCCTGACGGGCCGCCCCCAGGTGGTGAGGGTAGGTAACAACATCTCCACCCCGCTAATCCTCAACACTGGGGCCCCACAAGGGTGCGTTCTGAGCCCTCTCCTGTACTCCCTGTTCCCTCACGACTGCGTGGCCATGCACGCCTCCAACTCAATCATCAAGTTTGCAGACGACACAACAGTGGTGGGCTTGATTACCAACAACGACGAGACGGCCTACAGGGAGGAGGTGATGGCCCTCGGAGTGTGGTGTCAGGAAAATAACCTCAACGTCAACAAAACAAAGGAGATGATTGTGGACTTCAGGAAACAGCAGAGGGAGCACTCCCCTATCCACATCGCCGGGACAGTAGTGGAGAGGGTAGTAAGTTAAGTTCCTCGGCGTACACATCACGGACAAACTGAATTTGTCCACCCACACAGACAGCGTTGTGAAGAAGGCACAGCAGCGCCTCTTCAACCTCAGGAGGCTGAAGAAATTCGTCTTGTCACCAAAAGCACTCACAAACTTCTACAGATGCACAATCGAGAGCATCCTGTCGGGCTGTATCACCGCTTGGTACGGCAACTGCTCCGCCCACAACCGGAAGGCTCTCCAGAGGGTAGTGAGGTCTGCACAACGCATCACTGGGGGCAAACTACCTGCCCTCCAGGACACCTACACCACCCGATGTCACAGGAAGGCCATAAAGATCATCAAGGACAACAACCACCCGAGCCACTGCCTGTTCACCCCACTATCATCCAGAAGGCGAGGTCAGTACAGGTGCATCAAAGCAGGGACCGAGAGACTGAAAAACAGCTTCTATCTCAAGGCCATCAGACTGTTAAACAGCCACCACTAACATTGAGTGGCTGCTGCCAACATACTGACTCAACTCCAGCTCACTTTAATAATGGAAATTGATCAAAAATGTATCACTAGCCACTTTAAACAATGCCACTTAATATAATGTATATGTATATACTGTACTCTATATCATCTACTGCATCTTGCCATCTTTATGTAATACATGTATCACTAGCCACTTTAAACTATGCCACTTTTATGTTTACATACCCTACATTACTCATCTTATATGTATATACTGTACTCGATACCATCTACTGCATCTTGCCTATACCGTTCTGTACCATCACTTATTCATATATCTTTATGTACATATTCTTTATCCCTTTACACTTGTGTGTATAAGGTAGTAGTTGTGGAATTGTTAGGTTAGATTACGCATTGTCAGAACTAGAAGCACAAGCATTTCGCTACACTCGCATTAACATCTGCTAACCATGTGTATGTGACAAATAACATTTGCTTTGATTTGACCTGTTTCCTCCAGCATCTTCACAAGGTCCTTTGCTGTTGTTCTAGGATTGATTTACACTTTTTGCACCAAAGTACGTTCATATCTACGAGACAGAGCGCTTCTCCTTCCTGAGCGGTATGACGGCTGCGTGGTCCCATGGTGTTATACTTGCGTACTATTGTTTGTACAGATGAACGTGGTGCCTTCAGGCATTTGGAAATTGCTCCAAAGGATGAACCAGACTTGTGGAGGTCTACAAAAAAATATTTTAGGTCTTGGGCTGACTTATTTAGATTTTCCCATAATGTCAAGCAAAGAGGCACTGAGTTTGAAGGTAGGCCTTGAAATACATCTACTGGTACACCTCCAATTGACTCAAATGATGTCAATTAGCCTATCAGAAGCTTCTAAAGCCATGACATAATTTTCTGGAATATTCCGAGCTGTTTAATGGCACAGTCAACTTAGTGTATGTAAACTTCTGACCCACTGGAATTGTGATAGTGAATTATAAGTCAAATAATCTGTAAACAATTGTTGGAAAAATTACTTGTGTAATCACAAAGTAGATGTCCTAACTGACTTGCCAAAACTATAGTTTGTTAACAAGAAATTTGTGGAGTGGTTGTAAAACTAGTTTTAATGACTCCAACCTAAGTGTATGTAAACTTCCGACATCAACTGTATCTAGATTTCTACTGTACAGTGACCAACTGGGATCTAATTTGACAGCAACATGGCAAGAGCTACATGCATGCATTCTCTAGAGAGAGGCCTAGTTACATAGAAGCTGAGAAACACACAACACCATATAAAGATGCAACCATATAAAATCAACTCATAGTTCCACAAAAATAGAAAGTTAACTCGAATCACTGATATAGCAACTAGAATCACTGATATAGCAACTCTTTATGTAAAAACCTTGTGGCTGTAGGAATCAATGTGTTGGATAGAATGTGATTCCAATATGAGAATTGCCCTAAACCTGTACAAAGCCATACAAATAAACAGACATGGGTAGACACAACCTCACAGAAAGCCTGAACTCAGTAGCGACACGTTGTACCGCTGGCTGAGCCGCTACGTGTTTAAGTCACTAGTGATTCCAACATGTCTAACGGCTCCAAAACTATCAATGTGACTGCTCCCTGCTGTGGTAAAACATTAAAAAGGCTAATGTGCCGGGTATTTAAATAATTGATTAAAGTCGTTCCTCTGGTGAGGACCTTTAAATAAAAATTTTAAGCGCGGCGTTCAAGAAAGCCCAAAGTGACAGCTGGTGCGCTTAACGCATGGCTGCTCCCCCGAACCCTGAGCATGCTGGGTCTTTTAAAGGTGTGGCGTGGCACAGAGGGGGCAACGTCTCTCCGAGAGGACTTACGCTTCAGGGATAATTTTTTTTATCATGAAGGTAATACATCTGAGAAGGGGGCAACATGCAACTTATGAAGTGCTGGTTGAAATGGGTGGTGAAATAAAGTTGCTACTGGTAAATGCTTGGAAGATGTCTTATCGAATATGCACTATTCTAATGTGGTACAAGAAGATGATTTGGGACAATTAGGCTAAGACGTATTTGCTAAAATAGATTTAAATTTGATCAGTATTGTTGCAGCAACATAATCATGCTGCAACAATTTTTAAGTTTAGTCCATAACGTTGCTTGATTGGTAGTTAGGCTACATGAAACGTGCAATACTGTTAATATAACTAACTGTGTTATTGCAAGTTTTCAGTTAATTTATGTAAAACATGAAGCTCATCTGCATTGCAGGAAATTCTCAGCAACAGAAGTATGATCAAATTAAGATCCTACATCTGTACAAAGACAGTCAATCACCTCAGTGTGATTAGGTGATTTTATGCATATTGAACCGGTGACCTTTTCCTATAAATCGATCAATAAGACAGAGTATGATAACAGAATCAAAATGAACATTTTAGACCAATACTGATATCATTAGTGTACATGTGACTGAAAGTCACCTGCAGGTAAGAAGGGAACTCCTCTTCCAATTTGGTTCTCTTTTTGCGGTATCTTTTCTTGACCTTCTCCAGACATTCAGACACCGGTGGGGTCTCCTCCGCTTGAGTACTCTCCGTCTTGTTCCACCCTGCAACACACAGACAGGAGGTCACAACCTCAAAGTAACAGTCAGGGAACCACCTTATTACCGGGTTAAGTGTTGGATTTGATAGTCTGCCTGGAGTGTCAGATGGGTGGGACTTGCACTTTAGAGACTATTCCATTTGCTTACCTTCCTCTTTGCACATTGGGTTCTCAGGTAACGATCCTGCTGAGTATTTCCTGGATAGGGATCGCTTGGCTTTCCCTTGTCCCGTCCTGCTTCTCTGGCGGACCATAAACCCTCCAATACCTAGCCGGGAGACAAGTGGGAGGGAGGAGATAAATGACAGCAATTTATGTCACCAGGGCCCTAATTATGTCAGACATTAGAGGAGGGTTTTTCAGTCCAATCCCTAGCATTAATCTTAATTACTCAGTGACCTATGAGCACAGAGCCTGAGGGGAGATGTGAGTGAGCGAGAGACTTTCACTCTGGTCAATACACAATGACAGAGTGCATGAGTGAGAGACCAAGTCGCTTGGGATAAATGCGTCTGCTAAATGGCATATTATTATATTATATATTAAAATGTGTGAGAGAGCAAACGTAAGAGAGTGAGTGTGTAAGAGTGTTTGGGGAATTCATCTCCTAGCCACTAGACCTGAGAGACTGAGTGTGAGAGAGAAAGAAGGGAGCATTTCGGGTAAGCCTATTTCTGGATAGCTTTGGTATTGAGAGAGAGAAGCCCCTATGGTCTGGAAGCAGACAAACAGAGCCTTCCAGCCTTCCTTAAGCTGCCTCAGAGCAAGAGAGGGGAGACTTGATGATTTATGTGCAGGGAAGAGAGAGGAAACAGCCGTTTGAATTCAGAGTTGCCAGGATACCGCCTCCTTATGAGAAGTCCAACTCAGAGCATTCAATGGATAACCAACTCTTGTCGTCTGTGCTAAATAAGAACACCAACATATGAGATTCTATTACCACCAGTAAGGCACCATACACTAGACTTAAAATAGCCAAATTACAAAACATACAACATCATATAGCCTAGCGGTTAAGAGCGATGGGCCAGTAACCAAAAGGTCGCTGTTTCAAACCCCCGAGATTACTAGATGAAAAATCTGTTGATGTGCCCTTGAGCAAGGCACTTATCCCTAATTGCTCCTGTAAGTCGCTCTGGATAAGAGTGTCTGCTAAATTACTAAAAGGTACATTTTAACACCATAGAAAAACTACTCTATTCTTGCAATGAACAACTTCATTAAACATTATTTAAGACAATTATCACATGAAAGAGGTTCACAATCAAGTAATAGCGCCACAGTATACCCCATAATAATAGCTTTGTAATCCACCTTAAATGACGCAGTAAAGATACCTTATTTGTGTGATACTGGTATGTTATTTGTGAGAATGTCTGCAGCCACTTGTCTCTGTTCACTAGAGCAGGGTGGGAAAAAAATGTCTCCACTGTGACAGTTCATAACAAGTGACCTGGCAAACAGGAGAGACACACCCCTTTCTCCACCTCTCCCCACCAGTTCTCCTTCCCTCCCGCCCCGTCAAACCCAGCTATTTGACATGGGCGAGAGCTTGTGGCTCTCTCTGGCATAGACATTCGAATACTGTACACACATTCATGCATGCATACACACGCTGCATTTTAACAGACAGCCCAATTCTGATATTTGTTCCACTAATTGGTCTTTTGACAGCTGTGAGGAGATCTGATTTGATTGGTAAAAAGACTAATTAGTGGAAGAAAATATCAGAACTGGGCTGTGTCTACTTCTCACACACTTGGGAATGTGCACAAACTTCCGACTTTAACTGTATAAACACACTGTCACGCCCTGGCCTTAGTATTATTTGTTTTCTTTATTATTTTAGTTAGGTCAGGGTGTGACATGGGTATGTGTGTGTTTGGGGGTATTTATATGGTAGAGGTGGTGTTGGTGGTAGTGTATGGGTTTGTGTTGAGTGTATGTATCTAGCTGTGTCTATGGGTGTGTAGTTTTCTAGGAAAGTCTATGGTTGCCTGAATGGGTTCTCAATTAGAGACAGCTGGTTTCGGTTGTCTCTAATTGGGAACCATATTTAAGGCTGCCATAGGCTTTAGCTGTTTGTGGGTCATTGTATATGTATGTGTCGACGTAAGTAGTTTGTGTGTGCACTTGCGTTTGAAGTTTCACGATCGTTTGTTGTTTTTGTTAGTGTTGTTTAAGTGTTTCGTGATCATCTTCGTCGTTGTAAATAAAGAAGATGTATTCATATCATGTTGCGCCTTGGTCCTCTCATTCATGTCAACACGATCGTGACACACACACACAAAGTTGAAGTCGGAAGTTTACATACACCTTAACCAAACACATTTAAACTCAGTTCTTCACAATTCCTGACATCTAATCCTAGTAAAAATTCCCTGTCTTAGGTCAGTTAGGATCAACACTTTATTTTAAGAATGTCAAATGTCAGAATAATAGTAGAGCGAATTATTTATTTCAGCTTTTATTTATTTCATCACATTCCCAGAGGGTCAGAAGTTTACATACACTCAATTCGTGTTGGGTAACATTGCCTTTAAATTGTTTAAGTTGGGTCAAATATTTCAGGTAGCCTTCCACAAGCTTCCCACAATAAGTTGGGTGAATTTTGGCCCATTCCTCCTGACAGAGCTGGTGTAACCGAGTCAGGTTTGTAGGCCTCCTTGCTCGCAGGTGCTTTTTCAGTTCTTCCCAAAAATGTTCGATAGGATTGAGGTCAGGGCTTTGTGATGGCCATTCCAATACCTTGACTTTGTTGTCCTTAAGCCATTTTCGCCACAACTTTGGAAGTATGCTTGCGATCATTGTCCATTTGGAAGACCCATTTGCGACCAAGCTTTAACTTACTGACTGATGTCTTGAGATGTTGCTTCAATATATCCACATCATTTTCTTTCCTCATGATGCCATCTATTTTGTGAAGTGAACCAGTCCCTCCTGCAGCAAAGCACCCCCACACAACATGATGCTGCCACCCCCGTGCTTCACGGTTGAGATGGTGTTTTTTGGGCTTGCAAGCCTCCGCCTTTTTCCTCCCAACATAATGATGGTCATTATGGCCAAACAGTTTTATTTTTTGTTTCATCAGACCAGAGGACATTTCTCCAAAAGTACGATCTTTGTCCCCATGTGCAGTTGCAAACCATAGTCTGGCTTTTTTATGGCAGTTTTGGAACAGTGGCTTCTTCCTTGCGGAGCGGCCTTTCAGGCTATGTCGATATAGGACTTATTTTACTGTGGATATAGATACTTTTGTACGGGTTTCCTCAAGTATCTTCACAACGTCCTTTACTGTTGTTCTGGGATCGATTTGCACTTTTCGCACCAAAGTACGGTCATCTCTAGGAGACAGAACACGTCTCCTTCCTGAGCGGTATGATGGCTGCGTGGTCCCATGGCGTTTATACTTGCGTACTATTGTTTGTACAGATGAACATGGTACCTTAAGGCGTTTGGAAGTTGCTCCCAAGGATGAACCAGACTTGTTTTTCTGATGTCTTGGCTGATTTCTTTTGATTTTCCCATGATGTCAAGCAAAGAGGCACTGAGTTTGAAGGCAGGCCTTGAAATACATCCACAGGTACACCTCCAATTGACTCAAATGATGTCAATTAGCCTATCAGAAGCTTCTAAAGCCATGACATAATTTTCTGGAATATTCCGAGCTGTTTAATGGCACAGTCAACTTAGTGTATGTAAACTTCTGACCCACTGGATTTATGATACAGTGAATTATAAGTGAAATAATCTGTCTGCAAACAATTGTTGGAAAAATGACTTGTGTCATGCACAAAGCAAATGTCCTAACCGACTTGCCAAAACTATAGTTTGTTAACAAGAAATTTGTGGAGTGGTTGAAAAACAAGTTTTAATGACCCCAACCTAAGTGTTTCTAAACTTCCGACTTCAAGAATTTCCAGGTGTTTTTTCAGTAGGACATTATTCGTTTGAGTATATATATATATATATATATATATATCTGTATATTAGTCAATGTTACTTTTTCAGAGGACTCTTCCACATTTAGTGGGAGAGCTTCAAAGGGCCAATTCACAGTTGAAGCTATAAAGAGGACACCCCACCTCTGTTTCGGTAAAAAAACTGAGGGATGGGTCTGGAGAATCAACCACTCTCAAATTCATAGACAGATATGGATGTAAGGATTGACCATCCATGATAGAACATTTTTCGTTTTAACAATGTTTTGAGGCTATAGTGTGTTTACAATTACCATATTTACAAAAATTGGAGTAAAACAATCTTACATTTTGGATTCTGCTGGGGTGTGTCAGCTCATGAGGCATTTAAAAGTTATATTCTTCACGAATCCATGGACATACATAACATTTTTAAGTCCAAAAATGTATGTATTAACTCCATATTACATGTTTAAAGTGGAACTGACAGCGTTTTAACTACTTTGCAGATAGGAAACAGAATCATAATATCAGTCAAAAATATCAAATTCCCAGTTTATGCTACAAAACCAACTTCATGAGGTTTTAAAATAGGTTATATTTGACTCAACATTCCATGATGTACACTACAGTATTGTTGCAATCACTAACACAGACAGGCTGCTGCCTACATACAGACTTGAAATCATTGGCCACCATAATAAATGGATCACTAGTCACTGTAATAATGTTTACACATCTTGCATTACTCATCTCATATGTATATACTGTATTTTATACCATCTATTGCATCTTGCCTATGCCGCTCTGTAATTGCTCATCCATATATTTATATGTTTATATTCCTATTCCATTCGTTAGATGTGTGTGTATTAGGTAGTTGTTGTAGAAATGTTAGATGACATGTTAAATATTGCCGCACTGTCGGAACTAGAAGCACAAGTATTTCACATCACTCGCAATAACATCTGCATGTGACCAATAACATCTGCTAACCATGTGTATGTGACCAATAACATCTGCTAACCATGTGTATGTGACCAAAAACATCTGCTAACCATGTGTATGTGACCAATAACATTTGCTAACCATGTGTATGTGACCAATAACATTTGCTAACCATGTGTATGTGACCAATAACATTTGCTAACCATGAGTATGTGACCAAAAATATTTGATTTGGCAGAATAGATGGATGCAGTTCAATGCATGATTAAAATAATTCACCAATACATTTCTTGATAGTCCATAAAATATTGCTATCAGCTGGCTCGGTACATTGTTTGCAGCCTCCATTCGGGATGCACAGTTTCAATGACTCAATATTTTGGACAAAAACAGACAAATGTTACTAAGGCTATGGTAGCGTATCTATTTATGTAGCAAGCTAAAAACACAGAGCCTAACGTTATCTAGATAGCTACGCTAGCTAGATGCTAGGAGGACGTCATATCAATGGAGGAGTGGGTGAGTAACTGACTTTTCCTCCTTGTATAATTTTTTTGTGTGGCTACACAGCTAGAGATGCATGTGTCATTTGGTTAGCTAGCAAGAAATGTGAATCGCTTTGCTAGCTATCTATGCTGAACGACGGTTATCCAGTTAGCATATCTTGAGTTTGCAAATTCACTCTGGCTAGCTATCTAATCCGATTTCAGAGCACTTGACTGAGTGTGCCAGAGCGCAGAATAACCGTGCAAGACCCACTGAATATGACCGGTGTCAGTAAACGTAGGCAAAAAAAGTAATAAGTTAGTTGAACGCTCTAGATAACATGTAAACAGCCTAATCAGATCTGCTACGGCAAGTAAAATGGCCAGAGTGAAGTGTTCTCTCATTTAGCTAGCAAGCGAGCCAACTTTGCCAGTAAGCTTGGGTACTTGGTTGGGACAACGCATGCATTGGCAGGCAAGCTGCAGAAGGACAAGCAGGCTGTTCTCCATTGTTCATCAGTGCAACTTTCACAACTAGCTGAAACATTTTGAGAGGGTTTATTTAACGTTCCTTCATTAGATTTTATCTCATCTTGCTCTGGCTAGCTTTAGTTGTTTGATCTTGTTGATGTACATATAGGGAAAGACAGCCTACCTTTTTATGGTTGTTTAATCAATAGGACTGTAAAGTTCCCAAATGTAAGAGGACTATCGCGGTATTTAGCTGCATATTTGCAGAAATCCAAAAAAGGGTATTTTGTGGCTTTTGCCAAATGCGTTCTAATGATCTAAAGTTGCGCTGTTGCTACTGTCTGTAAACACACAGTCCAGTTCAAAGTGAATTTTGGAAAATGGCTTGTTTGCATATACCCCTACTGTTCCTCTGATTGGCTATGGCGTACCAGTCTGCGTAGACCCCGGTCCTGGACGAGACAGATGCATCTCTGCATCTCCCATCAGTCCGCTCCCTCCCTCTGCATCTCCCATAAGTCCGCTCCCTCCCTCCTTCTGCATCTCCCATAAGTCCGCTCCCTCCCTCCCTCTGCATCTCCCATACGTCTGCTCCCCCCTCCCTCTGCATCTCCCATAAGTCCGCTCCCTCCCTCCTTCTGCATCTCCCATAAGTCCGCTCCCTCCCTCCCTCTGCATCTCCCATACGTCTGCTCCCCCCTCCCTCTGCATCTCCCATACGTCTGCTCCCCCCTCCCTCTGCATCTCCCATACGTCTGCTTCCCCCTTCCTCTGCATCTCCCATATGTCTGCATCTCCCATAAGTCTGCTCCCTCCCTCTGCATCTCCCAAAAGTCCGCTCCCTCCCTCTGCATCTCCCAAAAGTCCGCTCCCTCCCTCTGCATCTCCCAAAAGTCCGCTCCCTCCCTCTGCATCTCCCAAAAGTCCGCTCCCTCCCTCCCTCTGCATCTCCCATAAGTCTGCTCCCTCCCTCCCTCTGCATCTCCCATAAGTCTGCTCCCTCCCTCCCTCTGCATCTCCCATAAGTCTGCTCCCCCCCTCCCTCCCTCTGCATCTCCCATAAGTCTGCTCCCTCCCTCCCTCCCTCCCTCCCTCTGCATCTCCCATAAGTCTGCTCCCTCCCTCCCTCTGCATCTCCCATAAGTCTGCTCCCCCCTCCCTCTGCATCTCCCATAAGTCTGCTCCCCCCTCCCTCTGCATCTCCCATAAGTCTGCTCCCCCCTCCCTCTGCATCTCCCATAAGTCTGCTCCCCCCTCCCTATGCATCTCCCATAAGTCTGCTCCCTTCCTCTGCATCTCCCATAAGTCTGCTCCCTCCCTCCCTCTGCATCTCCCATAAGTCTGCTCCCTCCCTCCCTCTGCATCTCCCATAAGTCTGCTCCCCCCTCCCTCTGCATCTCCCATAAGTCTGCTCTCCCCTCCCTCTGCATCTCCCATAAGTCTGCTCCCCCCTCCCTCTGCATCTCCCATAAGTCTGCTCCCCCTCCCTCTGCATCTCCCATAAGTCTGCTCCCCCCTCCCTCTGCATCTCCCATAAGTCTGCTCCCCCCTCCCTCTGCATCTCCCATAAGTCTGCTCCCCCCTCCCTCTGCATCTCCCATAAGTCTGCTCCCTCCCTCTGCATCCCCCTCTCCTCCTACCACCATCATCCACCACTCTCCTTCCCTCTCGCTCTCCCCCTGTCCATTCATCCCCATCAACATCCTATCTTCTCTTTTCTCCCAATGGGGCTAAACATAAGATGTTCCTAAGAGCTGCTGTAAGATACGTTTCATCTTGTCCGATCTGAACCTCAACCCATAGGAGTTCAGAGACAAAACTGATCCAGGGTCTGTGCTGACCTATGGAAGGGGACCCTTCCATGCGCATGTGTCCCTGACACTTTAATGATGCCTTATATGTACTGTTTTTCAGACAGTATTTGCTGTGCTGTCTCAGAGCCAAAATACACATTTCTGTTCTAAACTCAAACAGACAAAGTTTTGAATGTTAAACTTACCGGGCCGGTAAGGTCTCCTCTTCCTTTTCTTGTTGCCGTCGGCGCCCTCGGCCCCCTTGGCGTCGTCGTCGACAGGCTCCCGTTCCAGACTGGAGTCCGACTTCAAGTCACAGTCCATCAGGAGGTCCCCTTTTGGAATGGAACACAACCAAAACCATGTCACTAAAACCAGGACACAGACCATGAAGACGTTCATTAGGACACGCAACAGAAAACACTTTTTGCAATGGTAAACTAAAATGAGAATTTCTTGATAATCCCTCTATTTCTCCCATTTGGTTCTTGATGAACATGACCCAGCCCTGCACATACCCATGATCCACAAAACCCTCAATGCATCTTTGATGGGAGGTCTGCCATCTTGGTGGGCCTGGTGTCAGAGTAAGACCTCTGGATGAGGAGCCACATCAGTACATTAGTGTTGGAATTTCAAATTAACCACTTAAACTATTTTAGGAGATAACTATCTTAGAGATAACCCTTTTAACACTTTAGTATTTCTCAGATTACAAATGCCAACAGCATCTCCAGGATTAATAAGGATCGGACCCTTTTTTTCAATCTTCGCCTAAAATGACATACCCAAATCTAACTGCCTGTAGCTTAGGACCTGAAGCAAGGATATGCATATTCTTGGTACCATTTGAAAGGAAACACTTTGAAGTTTATGGAAATTTGAAATTAATTTAGGAGAATATAATAGATCTGGTAAAAGATAATACAAAAAAATACTTTGTAAAGCGTTTTCTATATACTTTTTTGTCCCATCATCTTTCAAATACAAGAGAAACGCCATCATATAATACTGCAGCTTAGACGGAGTTTATATTTTGGCCAGTAGATGGCAGCAGTGTGTGTGCAAAGTTTCAGATTGATCCAGTGAAGCATTGCAATACTGGACAATATTTTGTATCAAATCTGCCCAAATGTGCCGAATTGGTCAATTGATACATTTTCAAGTAAATAACTATTGAGAACATACAAAAACGATATGGTAATACAACATAAGTTTACACACTCCCAGGAATGTCATAAATTATTTATCATTAGCTTATACACTAACTTTCACACATCTAGATGGCAGGGTGGGGTGGGTGTGGAGCCAGAGACAGCAGGGGTTCAAACTGTAGAACCCAGTTCCTACATTTGAATATAAAAATAGATTTGATCAAACAAAACGATGCTACATTTTATCTCTGGGACCCTCAGGATTTACTGAATAAGATTACTGAATATAAGTACATTATTTACCGTGAGGTGAATGTATCACACCAGTTGCTGTGATAAGTGTTTTGTTGTTGTGCACTCTCCTCAAACAAAAGCATGGTATTCACTGTAATAGCTACTGTAAATTGAACAGTGCAGTTAGATTAACAAGAATTTAAGCTTTCGGCCCATATGTCAATCTAATCACATTAGCGCACGTTAGCTCAACCGTCCCGGTATAGGGACACTGATCCCGTAGAGGTTTTAATGATTGATATATATCCTTTACATACAGTGGTTGCTCCACTAAAAGTTTTGTGATTGTGCTGCAGGACTTAGTCATTTGTGGTTTAGTACGGTACCCTGCGTCACCACTTCATTGCTCCAGACCAGCGCAAGGGGGAGTTAGAGCACTGATTATGCTTTTGGGTCCTACTGTTTCTCTAACTGACAATGAATGGGCGACATAAACCTAAATAGGAACTGATAATTGTGCACAACTTCAGTATTAATTACTAAAACTGTTGTTACACTAAGGTTTTTTTAGGATTATTTCGCTCTTACTGTAGTACTGTAACCCACTCCCGACTGGTCACGGTGTACAGCGCCTGAGTGGCACAACGGTCTAAGACACTGCATAGCCGTACAAGCTGTGTTGCTACAGATGCTGGTTCAATACCCCTGCCGGCCTCGACTGGGAGACCTATGAGATGACTGTAGGTTTTTGGTTCCGCTCCCTCTAAAAACAGAAATAATTCTAAATAACAAACAAGGCTTTATTTGAAAACAAAATCTACAAAAGCCCCTTGGATATTCTCACAGATATATTATTAACCCTGTTATTAGCAGAACAATATACATTGGTCAAATTGGTCATGGCTCCTGAGTGGCGCACAATGGGATTGCCTTGCCGTTTTCCAGCTGTATCCACTGAAAGCACGCAAGGTTCAAGGCACGAGGGCAGGGGGCATGGGATGGGCCACAGAGCCACGCACAGAAGATGGACCTAGCCCATGGGGGAGGGGGGTGGACCCCCATCCCACCACACTGGGTAACACAGAGCAACACTTTAAGGGGCATTGCACTAATAATGGCGCTGACTAGGGAAACGTTCCCGTTGTTCTTAGTGCCAGTCTGCATGTTCAAACTAAAAATATATAACTAGTAATGGCATCTTTATGCTTTCGTTAAATAAAATAATGATAAAAATACTCTTTCAAAATGCAGATGTGTATTTAGTTATGGATCCATAACGAATTACTATGGGAATAAATATCACTGAATTACAGAAATATTGGAACAAAGTTGTCTAATGAACGTAAACAAATTGTTGCTGACTGGAAAATACTCTTTCAAACACACAGTCACATTGTACAGCGCCATTATGGCTATTAGCAGGTAGCTTATCGTCAAATGTATTTCTTAGTTAGGTTGGCTGTATCACAACTGGCCGTGATTGCAACCAATTTCAGTTTAATGCACCAGAAAAGACAAAACAAATAATACAACAAAAAGTACTATTAGGAATCACATCCGATCGTGATTGGGGGTCCCATAGGGTGGCGCATAATTGTCCCAGCGTTTCTCTCCCTCTAAAAACATAAATAATTGTTTTGGCCTTTACAAATATTATTTTGGCCTTTAGTCAGATACAATCGCTCACTTTTGTTTTTTTGAAAACAAAATAACCTCCAAAATATCATTATATATTATCAAGTTGATGGCACAGTCATATAGCTAGCACCTACATAAAGCTGAGTGACTCACTCATTCATAGCTTTGGATCAAAATAATCAAGTACCAATATTCTTTCTGATAGTCTTAATAAAGAAATGTTTTGGTTATCCTGACCTGGAAACCATGTACAGTATGATAATAGCCATTTATGGGCTATTAGCAGGACAATATACATTTACCAACACCTCTCTGTATTTTGATACTTTGTGAATGGGGGCTACCGAGTGGATGGGGGCTCCCAAGTGGATGGGGGCTCCCTCAGTGCAAAATGCGTTGCTAAAGATGCAGGTTCGATACCCATGCCGGCCGCCACCATGAGACCCATGAGGCGGCTTTCGGTTTTAATTTAGAATCATCCAATCCTCTATATGTAGTTATTGGCAGAGAGTCACGTCATATTTATTGCTATACTGTAGGCCTACCGTAGGCAACATGTGTCTCACTAGTGTTGAGTAATGTGCTGTAGGTCTTATATATTTAAAGAGCATATTGAAGTTAGAAGCAATAGGATTTGAAGCAATTACCTACAACTATTTTAGCACCGTTTTGCGCTGCTCTGAAACAAGCATGGGGACTGGTCTTGATAAATCAATTAGATTTTTATTTTCACTGAATCTCCATTTGGGTATTGGTTAGACTACAATTATACAATTAGGGTGTAGAAATGTTATGCTCTTAGTGTAACCTTTATTTAACTAGTCAGTTAACTTCTTATGGCTGCAGGGGCAGTATTGAGTAGCTTGGATGAAAGATGCACAGAGGTGCCCAGAGTAAACGGCCTGCTCCTCAGTCATAGTTGCTAATATATGCATATTATTATTAGTATTGGATAAAAAACACTCTGAAGTTTCTAAAACGGTTTGAATTATGTCTGTGAGTATAACAGAACTCATATGGCAGGCAAAAACCTGAGAAAAATCCAAACAGGAAGTGGAAATTCTGAGGCTGGTCATTTTCAACGAAGATCCTATTGAAATCACAGCGAGATGTGGATGAGTTTGCACTTCCTACGGCTTCCACAAGATGTCAACAGTCTGTAGAACCTTGTCTGATGCCTCTATTGTGAAGGGGGGCCGAATGAGAGGGGAATTAGTCAGGTCTGCCATGACCTGACCATTCTTTGACCATGCGCGTTCACATGAGAAGGAGCTCTGTTCCATCGCTCATCTGAAGTCAATGTAATTCTCCGGTTGGAACGTTATTCAAGATGTATGTTAAAACATTCTAAAGATTGATTCAATACATCGTTTGACATGTTTCTACGGACTGTTACGGAACTTTGGACATTTCGTCAGGTTTTAGTGAACGCGCTTCCCTGATGTTGGATTTGTTACCAGACACGCTACAAAAATAGCTATTTGGACATAAATGATGGACATTACCGAAAAAAACTAACATTTCTTGTGGAAGTGGGAGTCCTGGGAGTGCATTCCGATGAAGATCAGCAAAGGTAAGTGAAGATTTATAATGCTTTTTATGAGTTTTGTTGACTGCACAATTTGGCAGGTAACTATATGGCTTGCTTTTGTGGCTGAACGCTGTTTTCAGATTATTGAATATTGTGTTTTGCCGTAAAGCTTTTTGAAATCTGACACAGCGGTTGCATTAAGAACAAGTGTATCTTTAATTCTATGTAAAACATGTATCTTTCATCAAAGTTTATGATGAGTATTTCTGTTATGTGACGTGGCTCTGCAATTTCTCAGGATATTTTGGAGGCATTTCTGAACATGGCGCCAATGTAAACGGAGGTTTTTGGATATAAATATGAACTTAATCGAACAAGACATATATGTATTGTGTAACATGAAGTCCTGTGAGTGTCATCTGATGAAGATCAAAGGTTAGTGATTAATTTTATCTCTATTTGTGCTTTTTGTGACTCCTCTCTTTAGCTGGAAAAATGGCTGAAATTTTCTGTGAGTTGGTGGTGACCTAACATAATCGTTTGTGCTGCTTTCGCTGAAAAGCCCATTTGAAATCGGACACTTGTGGGATTAACAAGATTACCTTTAAAATGGTATGAGATACATGTATGTTTGAGGAATTTGAATTATGAGATTTCTGTTGTTTGAATTTGGCGCCCTGCACTTTCACTGGCTGTTGTCATATCGATCCCATTAACGGGATTGCAGCCATAAGAAGTTTTAAGAACAAATTCTTATTTACAAAGACAGCCTATTCCTTCCTCCCCATCGGGGAATTGAACCCAGGTCTCCCTCACGACACAGGGATTCTTTAGCTAAATAGCCCAGTACGTAGCCTACTCCCGACCGTGACGTTGTACAGCGCCATATTTTCCGTTCCATTCTAACGGAAACCCAGAGGGTTTTTCGCTTTTCTTGGAATAGAAACACCATAATATTAATGAAATTAAGCAACATTTCTTAAAAATTAGTCCCTTATACTATGTTCTTACAAAAAAGGTTTTAAATTCTCTAGAACAGCCACTATTGAAGGCCATCAAATGCTTCTCAAAGATGCCCTCTGGTGGTCACATTAGCACTAACTAGCATTAATGGTATCAGGGGTTGGCAATTAAATAACGTGCAATAGATTTTGCAGTACGGTACAACTTTTAAAGGACAAATCACTGTATGGGACATGCACAAATGTATGCATGATTAGTCTAAGGCAGACTTTTTCGTTCATATTTCACATTTTTCTAAATGCCATGAGGTGGTACATCTACAGTGGTTGGCTATAACACCTACCGACATAACAAAATAGTTCCTAGTACCTGATCACAACCATAGTACAACCATAGTTCATGGTAAATACTGAGATATACTTCTTCACACTTCAAAACAAGGTTAATGTAATTTATCTATATTTATTTGCATTGTCATAAACCTGTGTACAGTCATGGCAACATTATAACATAGTTTTTTGTGATTTGTAAAGCAGCCACTGAAAAGCTCCCTCTCGGCATTGGCTTGAAAATGTGCCCGCTGCGTGAGTTAAATATAGAGGACCAAATATAGAGTGAGCGGGAAAGGGTTAATTTCTCATCATTAGCCCTTGCTTGCACTGAGAGCCAGGTTCTGATGGATGGGCTGGGGATTAATTCAGTTAGCCCCGGCCAGCTTCCTCTCATCACCAAAATGCCAATTGAGGTATAATTTGCTGACTGCTGTTTTCAAAAGCCTTTCTTCTCTCTCCAAGTCATATTCATTATATGCCTGCCTGCCTGCCCTCATTCCCCCCCCCCCCCCCCCCCCCCATCTCCTTCCTCCTCCGTTTCCCTCCTCTTTCCGACAAATCGGTTCCAGTGCAAACGTCAAGCATTACTTATGCTTTTGCCTTTACGTTTTCTGTGCATCTAAATCTTGAGATGAAGGGAACATTGCTTCCTGGCAAACATCTGCCTTTCCTTTTGACCGTTCTGATTAAATGGAAACAAGGGAAGGATGTATGCAGATCCCCTCCTGTGTCATACCAAGTCAATTTGGCTGAATTTTCTATCCTTAGAAAATAGCCCAGATATTCCGGTCCTGGCCAATGTGGAAGAGAAAACCTAAGCTTTACATCCAAATTCAAATATAATTATCTACAAAAAAAAAAACTTGAACAAACCTCTATTATTATTATTTTTTACTTTGTAACTTTTTAGCTGAGGATGGAGCCCCCAGACTCCTCAAGGTGGGATACCCCCAGCCAACCCCTAGTAAACAACTAGAAGTCTTTACCTCGGCGGTCGTCCATGTACCCGTCCCCGTCCCGGGACAGCTCTGAGTAGTGGGGGTACGGTGGGGTCTGGAGCACAGCCACGCTGTTCTGGTTGATGATCTTCAGCTTGAGCTTGGGTTTGGGCCGCCTGTTCTGCCCTCGGCGGGTTGAGGAGGGCACTGCCAGGCTCTCCAGCTGGCACAGGCCAGACTCAGTCAGACACACCCCATCCTGGGTGTATGTCTTCTGTATGTCTGAAGGTATGGAGGAGGGGTTCATTAATCAATCTACCAAGCCTGTTTACAAGTATGAAATGTAGCTCTCGAGGACTACCCCGTGTTGTGAACACACGTTTGTTTGTTGTACTAGACAGATACAAAGAGCAATACTCATGAGTGATGATTCACTTTTCCCTGCAGCCTCCCACGTACATGTCTGTGACCATCTTGTTTACAAATACTGAAAAACTTGTGTCCACATAACGTGGATATTACGTTAGCGAGTCCAACACTCAACGAGCGAGAACATTTAAAGAAAGTAATGATTCATTTGAGTCACACCACTTGATAAACGGCACTGTGATTTATCAGGGTAGTGCTGTTTTACCTGGCTCTCTCGTTGTAGACACAATCTGGGCCACCATCGGGGCCTCGCAGCCGTCAGATAGGAGGGCCTCCACTTTGCCTGAATGACAAATATGCAAAATGTCAAAGGATTTGGAGGATTTAGATTTCAGTGCATTGAAGTCATATACAGCAGTAATATGGAGATGAAACAAATAAATGCATCAAACAGCAACCACTGGATTTCACCGCTGCCACCAAATGTAAAGAATACTTACTTACATTTTTTATGTAAGTAAAAAATGTAAGTTTTTTTACTTAAATTAATAATTTAATTCTATTAATTCATTTTATTATTTAAATAAAACTACCTCCCTCCCTTTTTCCATCACTCCCTCTATTTTCTCGGAGGTAAAATCTGTCCCCAATTTCAAGAATTATCCGATAGAATGAGTGAGTGAACAGGCTGCAGCTTGATTTTAAAATCTAGCCATCTGCTGTTGTAATTTGGTTGAGGCTGGTCCCCTTAACAAAAAAAGAGGATGACTTTGGGCTAATTGAGTGGAGCTGGATGTGTTCATTGAGAAGAGCTTGGTAACACTGTACACTACATTTAAGACCTTACCCATAGGATATACAACTAAGCTGTGTTTGAATACCCATACTAACATACTGTATACTAAAAGCGTAATGAGTACATACACAATACTATTAGTTCATTTTAGTATACTGTAAACAAACGTTATACTTTCAGTTGAGTGTACTAGCTCTTCGCCTGTTTACCGGAAATTGATGCTGTTGCTATGCAACTTGTTGTTAGCATAAACTGGCTCGTGGGAAGTGACAAATTTCTCTTAAAGGACCAGGCAACAAATAATATAATAATAATCAATAATTTTGCTCTTTTTTTTAGCCATCTTACATATAAAACCTTAATTGTTAATCAAAAATGGTGAATAATTCACCATAGTTTAATGAGAAGGGTGTGCTTGAAAGGATGCATATACAGTTGAAGTCGGAAGTTAACATACACTTAGGTTGGAGTCATCAAAACTAGTTTTTCAACCACTCCATAAATTAATTGTTTAACAAACTATAGTTTTAGCAAGTCGGATAAGAAATCTACTTTGTGCATGACAAGTAATTTTTCCAACAATTGTTTACAGATTATTTCACTTATAATTCACTGTATCACAGTTCCAGTGGGTCAGAAGTTTACATACACTAAGTTGACTGTACCTTTAAACAGCTTGGAAAATTCCAGATAATGCAGCCATGGCTTTAGAAGCTTCTGATAGGCTAATTGACATCATTTGAGTCAATTGGAGGTGTAGCTGTGGATGTATTTCAAGGCCTACCTTCAAACTCAGTGCCTCTTTACTTGACATCATGGGAAACTCAAAGAAATCAGCCAAGACCTCAGAAAAAGAATTGTAGGCCTCCACAAGTCTGGTTCATCCTTGGGAGCAATTTCCAAATGCCTGAAGGTACCACGTTCATCTGTACAAACAATAGTACGCAAGTAAACACCATGGGACCACGCAGCCGTCATACCGCTCAGGAATGAGACGCGTACTGTCTCCTAGAGATGAATGTACTGTGGTGCGAAAAGTGCAAATCAATCCCAGAACAACAGCAAAGGACCTTGTGAAGATGCTGAAGGAAACAGGTACAAAAGTATCTATATCCACAGTAAAACGAGTCCTATATCGACATAACCTAAAAGGCCAGTCAGCAAGGAAGAAGCCACTGCTCCAAAATCGCCATAAAAAAAGCCAGACTTCAGTTTGCAACTGCACATGGGGACAAAGATCGTACTTTTTGGAGAAATGTCCTCTGGTCTGATGAAACAAAAATAGAACTGTTTGTCAATAATGACCATCGTTATGTTTGGAGGAAAAAGAGGGAGGCTTGAAAGCTGAAGAACACCATTCCAACCGGGAAGCACGGGGGTGGCAGCATCATGTTGTGGGGGTGCTTTGCTGCAGGAGGGACTGGTGCACTTCACAAAATAAATGGCATCATGAGGGAGGAAAATTATGTGGATATATTGAAGCAACATCTCAAGACAACAGTCTGGAAGTTAAAGCGTTATCGTAAATGGGCCTTCCAAATGGACAATGACCCCAAGCATACTTCCAAAGTTGTGGCAAAATGGCTTAAGGGAAACAAAGTCAAGGTATTGGAGTGGCCATCACAAAGCCCTGACCTCAATCCTATAGAACATTTGTGGGCAGAACTGAAAAAGCGTGTGCGATCAAGGAGGCCTACAAACCTGACTCAGTTACACCAGCGCTGTCAGGAGGAATGGGCCAAAAATCCACCCAACTTATTGTGGGAAGCTTGTGGAAGGCTACCCGAAACGTTTGACCCAAGTTAAACAATTTAAAGGCAATGCTACCAAATACTAATTGAGTGTATGTAAACTTCTGACCCACTGGGAATGTGATGAAAGAAATAGAAGCTGAAATAAATAATTCGCTATTATTATTCTGACATTTCACATTCTTAAAATAAAGTGGTGATCCTAACTGACCTAAGACAGGGAATTTTTACTAGGATTAAACATCAGGAATTGTGAAGAAGAGTTTAAATGCATTTGGCTAAGGTGTATGTAAACTTCCGACTTCAACTGTAACTCTGCACTGTTGGGTTATATTGGAGAGAGTCTCAGTCTTAAATCGTTTTCCACACACAGTCCGTGCCTTTCTTTTTCATGCTAGTGAGGGCCGAGAATCTATTCTCACATAGGTACATGGTTGCAAAGGGCATCAGTGTCTTAACAGCACGATTTGCCAAGGCAAGAAACTCTGAGCGCAGCCTAATCCAGATATCTGGCAGTGGTTTCTGATTAAATTCAATTTTCACAGAACCCCTTGTTGCAATTTCGATGAGACTCTCTTGTTCAGATATTACTAAGTAGAGTGGAAGCAGGGCATGAAAGGGATAACGAATCCAGCTGTTTGTGTCATCCGTACCTGCATAATTGTTCACTCAGGTGCTTCGCTATATCACATTTGACATTGTACGTAAGTTTGAGTTCGTTTGCACACCAAAAAATTGTACAACGATGGAAAGACCTGTGTGTTGTCCTTGTTAATTCAGACAGAGAAGAGCTCCAACTTCTTAATCATAGCCTCAAGTTTGGCACGCACATTGAATATAGTTGGAAAGTCCCGTAATCCTAGATTCAGATCATTCAGGCGAGAAAAAACATCACCCAGATAGGCCAGTCGTGTGAGAAACTCTTCATCATGCAAGCGGTCAGTAAAAATGATGGTCATTAAAGAAAACTTTAAGCTCGTCTCTCAAGTAAAAAAAAAAAAACGTGCCAATACTTTGCCCCTTGATAACCAGTGCATTTCTGTATATTGTAAAAGCGTTACATGGTCGCTGCCCATATCATTGCTTAATGCAGAAAATACACGAGAGTTCAGGGTCCTTGCTTTAACATAGTTAACCATTTTCACTGTAGTGTCCAAAACGTCTATCAAGCTATCAGGCATTCCCTTGGCAGCAAGAGCCTCTCGGTGGATACTGCAGTATACCCAAGTGGCATCGGGAGCAACTACTTGCACGCACGTTACCACTCCACTATGTCTCCCTGTCATGGCTTTTGCACCATTAGTACAGATACCCACACATCTTGACCACCAAAGTCCATTTGATGTCACAATGCTGTCCAGTACTTAAAAATATCCTCTCATGTTGTCCTGGTTTCCAGTGGTTTGCAGAAGAGGATGTCTTCCTTAATTGACCCCCCATAAACATAACGGACATACACCAGGAGCTGTGCCAGGTCTGTTGACTCATCCAGCTGTAACGCATAGAATTCACGGGCTTGTATGCAAAGCAGTAATTGTTTCAAACCATCTCCTGCCATGTCACTGATGCGTCGTGAAACAGTGTTGTTTGATGAAGGAATTGTCTGTATAGTTTTTTTGGCCTTTTCCCCCAGCATTGTCCCAGCTATATCCGCGGCAGCAGGAATAATTAAGTCCTCCACAATAGAATAGTGGTATTTTGGGCCTTTTCCCCCAGCATTGTCTTAGCCTTATCCGCAGCAGCAAGAATAATTAAGTCCTCCACAAATAGTACGGAGCTTGCTTGCCCTAGCCACTAGGTAGCTCACCATATAAGACACTTATAGCCCCTTATTAATGGTTTCTGTTGCTTTTATACATGTCTTACTACTCAAAAGTCATCTTAATTCTCACTCCAAAAACCCCCGTGGCTTATTTTTCAAATGGTCATGTTTCATTTCTAAATGTCTGCGCAAGAGTGAAGGTTTCCTGCAAGAGAGTAACGGTTAATGTGATTGGATGTTAATTATTTGACTAGGCTACCTGTATTTGACATTGTGTTATTTTGCTGAACACTAGATGGTTGAAATGTATTCATGGCAGTGAAACGAGGCTACTCAGGCAAGAAAAAAACATCACCCAGATGTATAGCGCCGTTGGAAAATCTAAATGGACTGTTTGAAAATGTGAATCACATTTTTATTTGGCGTACCCCCGACAGCATTGCGCGTACCCCAGTTTGGGAATAGTCGAGTTAAAGCAATGAATTTGTATCCTCTCTCGTCTGACTTTAGCTGCATATTTAACTCCATTTTCTTCAAATCTGAAAATGTTGCGGCCACGCCCATTCTCAGTAGAATTGCATTATGAGCGGAAATAGTGTCCACTGCACTGCTTGTATACTTTGTTTTTTGGCAAATGTCGTACGTCATCCAGGAACTTTTGGTATACTAACTATATTCATACTACGACCAATAAACATACTACTCAATTTACAACAGAAATAGTATGGTTAGTGCGGTTAGTATGAGTATTCGAACGCAGGTCTAGTTACTACAACTTGTCATGATGCAAAGGGGTATATTTACAGCTACTTTCCACCAAATCGGCTGCCGTTAATTTGATGAAGACTAGTGCACACTTTATATAGCTATCACCATACACCTATTGTAAGGTATTGGCCTCATAATCATACACATAGCATTCACCGTGTGTGGGCTAGGTCTGGAGTCTTACCCTGTGAAGGCAGAGCGTGCATTCGACACATGGTGCAGTCAAAGCCATCATCCGCTGCATTCTCCACCTCCTCATCTGTGTCCAGGCCCTGGCAGCAGGCGTGGATCCACCTGACATGGGAAGGAGAGGACGATTAGATACATTTACAAATGCACTTTATACGTGCAATTTCATGTCTATGTACACTACCGGTCAAAAGTTTGGACACACTTACTCATTCAAGGGTTTTTATTTATTTGTACTATTTGTACTTTGTAGAATAATAGTGAAGACATCAAAACCACAAAATAACACATATGGAATCATGTAGTATCCAAACATGTATATTTCAGATTCTTCAAAATAGCCACCCTTTGCCTTGACAGCTTTGCACTCTCTTGGCATTCTCTCAACCAGCTTCATGAGGTTGTCACCTAGAATGTATTTCAATTAACAGGTGTGCTTTCTTAATTTGTGGAATTTCTTTCCTTAATGCGTTTGAGCCAATCAGTTGTGTTGTGACAAGGTAGAGGGGTATACAGTGGGGAGAACAAGTATTTGATACACTGCTGATTTTGCAGGTTTTCCTACTTACAAAGCATGTAGAGGTCTGTAATTGTTTTATCATAGGTACACTTCAACTGTGAGAGACGGAATCAAAAAGAAATTATCAAGAAAATCACATTGTATGATTTTTAAGTAATTAATTTTCCTCTTTCGCTATACCCAAAGAGGGCCACGTCATGACAACCTGCTGCAGAGGATAAGTTCATTAGAGTTACCACCCTCAGAAATTGCAGCCCAAATAAATGCTTCAGAGTTCAAGTAACAGACACATCTCAACATCAACTGTTAAGAGGAGACTGTGTGAATCAGGCCTTCATGGTCAAATTGCTGCAAAGAAACCACTTCTAAAGGACACGAATAAGAAGAAGAGACTTGCTTGGGTCAAGAAACAGGAGCAATGGATATTAGACCGGTGGAAATGTGTCCTTTGGTCTGGAGTCAAAATTGGAGATTTTTGGATCCAACCTACGTGTGTGACGCGGTGTGGGTGAACGGATGATCTATGCATGTGTATTCCTCATCGTAAAGCATGTAGGAGGTGGTGCTATGGTGTGGGGGTGCTCTGCTGGTGACACTGTCAGTGATTTATTTAGAATTCAAGGCACTCTAAACCAGCATGGTGACCACAGCATTCTACAGCGATACGCCATCCCATCTGGTTTGGGCTTAGTGGGACAATCGTTTGTTTTTCGACAGGACAATGACCCAACGCACCTCCAGGCTGTGTAAGGGCTATTTGACCAAGAAGGAGAGTGATGTAGTGCTGCATCAGATGACCTGGCATCCACAATCCCCCAACCTCCACCAAATTGAGATGGTTTGGGATGAGTCGGACCGCAGAGAGAAGTTAAAGCAGCCAACAAGTGCTCAGCATGTGGGAACTCCTTCAATACTGTTGGAAAAGCAATCCAGGTGAAGCTGGTTGAGAGAATGCCAAGAGTGTGCAAAGCTGTCTTCAAGGCAAAGGGTGACTACTTTGAAGAATCTCAAATATAAAATTTATTTTGATTTGTTTAACACTTGATTCCATGTGTTATGTTTTCCATGTGTTAGTTTTGATGTCTTCACTATTATTTTACAATGTTGAAAATAGTAAAAATAAAGAAAAACCCTTGAATGAATAGGTGTCCAAACTTTTCACTGGTATTATAAGTATTCACACCCGAGTAAATACTTTGCAGAAGCATTTTTTTAAAACACTTTTTTTGGTTACTACATGATTTTTTGTGTGTTATTTCATAGTTTTGATGTCTTCACTATTATTCCACAATGTAGAAAAAGTAAAAATAAAGAAAAACCCTTGAACGAGTAGGTGTTCTAAAACCTTTGACCGGTAGTGTATATGTCATGCAATTTGAACATATACAAGTGTAAATACAGAGAGAGACAGGTGCACATAGACACATAAACAAGCACTTAGCTACGCACTCACACAGACTCCGATACGCATTAACCCGTTTGCTACAGCAATGATATGTTCGTCCCATCAAGCCTTACGATGAGTAAATGACACCGTAGTAAGATCTTTGGACTGTTTCCTTTGTCAAGCTGGACGCTGGCTGCCAACATGCCATATCTACACAGTGTTGTCAGGTCCTAGTGTCACCCAATCATTCTCAGCTGGCGCATGGCCTGGCAGAGAGAGAGAACGTTGCTCACCTGTCACACTGGCGGCACTGCACGATGAGCTCGTCCTCACAGTAGCTGCGCATGCACATCGGGCATGATGCCAGGCTGGCACAGGGGCCGCACTGGGTGTAGTTGTTCTGCCAGTCACACCTCATGCCGGGGGAGGTGGCACCACACTGGGTACAGGAGACACACCTATGGCAGGTGAGAGAGAGGGTGGCATGAGTGGGCGATGTCAAGCAGGGGTGAAACACACATACAATCGCAGCGACTCCAGCATATCTAGCACACCTCCCATCACAGAGAGTCCAAAGATAATGCACTTGTATCACACACATACAGTGCCTTTAGAAAGTATTCACACCCCTTGACTTATTCCACATTTTGTTGTGACAGCCTGAATTCAAAATGGATTGAATAGATGTTTTTGCTCACCCATCTACATACAGTACAATACCCAATAATGACAAAGTGAAGACACGTTTTTAGAATTGTTTGGAAATGTATTGAAAATGAAATACCTCATAAACATAAGTATTCACACCCGAGTCAATCCTTTGTAGAAGCACCGATCACAGATTTGAGTCGTTTTGGGTATGTTTGTATCAGCTTTGCAAATTTGGATTGGGGGATTTTGTCCCATTCTTCTTTGCAGATTTTCTCATGTGCTGTTAAATTTGATGGGGAGTGGCGGTGAATAGCAACCTTCATGTCTTACCACAGATTTTCAAATGGGACTTGGGCATTCTTGTTCTGAAGCTATTCCAGTGTTGCTTTGGCTGTATGCTTGGGGTCATTGTCCTGTTGAAACTAGAGGTCGACCGATTATGATTTTTCAACGCCGATACCGGTTATTGGAGGACCAAAAAAAGCCGATACCAATTAATCGGACGATTTTTATTTATAAATTTGTAATAATGACAATTACAGCTATACTGAATGAACACTTATAATTTAACTTAATACATCAATAAAATCTATTTAGTCTCAAATAAATAATGAAACATGTTCAATTTGGTTTAAATAATGCAAAAACAAAGTGTTGGAGAAGAAAGTAAAAGTGCAATATGTGCCAGGTAAGAAAGCTAACGTTTAAGTTCCTTGCTCAGAACAGGAGAACATATGAAAGCTGGTGGTTCCTTTTAACATGAGTCTTCAATATTCCCAGGTAAGACGTTTTAGGTTGTAGTTATAGGAATTATAGGACTATTTCTCTCTATACCATTTCTATTTCATATACCTTTGACTATTGGATGTTCTTATAGGCACTTTAGTATTGCCAGCCTAATCTCGGGAGTTGATAGTCTTGAAGTCATAAACAGCGTAATACTTGAAGCTCAGCGAAGAGCTGCTGGCAAATGCAGGAAAGTGCTGTTTGAATGAATGCTTACGAGCATTCTGCTGCCTACAACTGCTCAGTCAGACTGCTCTATCAAACATCAAATCATAGACTTAATTATAATATAATAACACACAGAAATGCGAGCCTTAGGTCATTAATATGGTCAAATCCGGAAACTATCATTTTGAAAACAAAACGTTTATTCTTTCAGTGAAATACGGAACCGTTACGTATTTTATCTAACGTGTGGCATCCCTAAGTCTAAATATTGCTGTTACATTGCACAACCTTCAATGTTATGTACAATTCTGGCAAATTAATTACGGTATTTGTTAGAAAGAAATGGTCTTCACACAGTTCGCAACGAGCCAGGCGGCCCAAACTGCTGCATATACCCTGACTCTGCTTCCACAGAACGCAAGAGAAGGGACACAATTTCCCTAGTTAAAATAAATTCATGTTAGCAGTATTAACAATATTAACTAAATATGCAGGCTTAAAAATATATACTTGTGTATTGAATTTAAGAAAGGAATTGATCTTTATGGTTAGGTACACATTGGTGCAACGACAGTCCTTTTTTCGCAAATGCGGTTGTCAAATCATCACCCGTTTGGCGAAGAAGGCTGTGATTCGATGATAAATTAACAGGCACCTCATCGATTATATGCAACGCAGGACAAGCTAGATAAACTAGTAATATCATCAACCATGTGTATTTAACTAGTGATTATGTTAAAATGTATTGTTTTTTTATAAGATAAGTTTAATGCTAGCTAGCAACTTACCTTGGCTCCTTGCTGCACTCGCGTAACAAGTAGTCAGCCTACCACGCAGTCTACTCGTAGAGTGCAATGTAATCGGCCACAACCGGTGTCCAAAAATGCCGATTACCGATAGTTATGAATACTTGAAATCGGCCCTAATTAAAATCGGCCATTCCGATCAAACGGTCGACCTCTAGTTGAAACATAAGTCTAAGGTCGTTTGCACTCTGAAGCAAGTTCTCATTAAGAATTTGCCTGTATTTGGCTCCATTCATTGTTCCCTCTATCCTTACCAGTCTCCCAGTCCCTGCTGCTGAAAAGCATCCCCATATCTTGATTCTGCAACCCCCATGCTTCCCGGTAGGAATGGTGTTAGACAGGTGATGAGCTGTGCCTGGTTTTCTCCAGATTGAGCGTTTTGAAATCAGGCCAAAGAGTTACATTTTGGTCTCAAACCAGATAAAAAAATTCCTTATTCTTTCGGTTTTTCTACAAACTCCAGGAATGCTGTCATGTGCCAATTTCTCAAGAGTGGCTTCCATCTGGCCACTCTCCAATAAAGCCCAGATTGGTGAAGTTCTGTAGACAAACTCAGCCAAGTTATTCTGTAGTTCTGTCAGAGTGGTGATTGGGTTCTTGGTCACCTCTCCCTGAACAAGGTCCTTCTTGCCTGGTTTCTCAGTTTGTTCGGACGGCCAGCTCTAGGCAGAGTCTGGGTAGTTCCATATTTTTTTAATTTCCCAATGATGGAGACCATTGTGTTCTTGGAATGTTTCAACACTCTATATATTCTTGAAAACCCTTCCCCAGATCCAGTGCATTTGGTAAGTATTCAGTATTCAGACTTTTTTCGTTACAGCCTTATTCTAAAATGGATTTTAAAAATCCTCAATCGACACACAATAACCCATGACAAAGTGACAAACAGGTTTTTAGAAATGTTTGCAAATGTTAATTACATAAGTATTCAGACTCTTTGCTATGAGACTCGAAATTGAGCTCAGGTGCATCCTATTTCCCTGGATCACCGTTGGTTTCTACAACTTGATTGGAGTCGACCTGTGGTAAATTCAACTGATTAGATATGATATGGAAAGGCACACACCTTTCTATATAAGGTCTACAACATTGTAGGTCTCCAAGAACACAGTGGCCTCCATCATTCTTAAATGGAAGAAGTTTGGAACCACCAAAAGTTTTCCAAGAGCAAATTGAGCCATTGGGGAAGAAGGACCAAGAAACCGATGGTCATTCTGACAGAGCTCCAGAGTTCCTCTGTGGAGATGGGAGGACCTTCCAGAAGGATAACCATCTCTGCAGCACTCCACCAATCAGGCCTTTATGGTAGAGTGGCCAGACGGAAGCCACTCCTCAGTAAAAGGCACATGACAGCCCGCATGGAGCTTGCCAAAAGGCACCTAAAGGACTCTCAGACCATGAGAAACAAGATTCTCTGGTCTGATCAAACCAAGATTTAACTTATTGGCCTGAATGCCAAGCGTCACGTCTGGAGGAAACCTGGCACCATACTTACGGTGAAGCATGGTGGTGGCAGCATCATGCTGTGGGTATGTAATTTAGCAGCAGGGACTGGAAGACTAGTCAGGAATGAGGGAAAGATGAACGGAGCAAAGTACAGAGAGATCCTTGATGAAATCCTGCTCCAAAGCACTCAGGACCTCAGACTGGGGCGAAGGTTCAACTTCCAACATGACAACGACCCTAAGCACACAGCCAGGATAACGCAAGAGTGACTTCGGGACAAGTCTCAATGTCCTTGAGTGGCCCGGCCAGAGCCCGGACTTGAACCAATCGAACATCTCTGGAGAGACCTGAAAATAGCTGTGCAGCAACGCTCCCCATCCAACTTGACAGAGCTTGAGAGGATCTGCAGAGAAGAATGGGAAAAACTCCCCAAATACAGGTGTGCCAAGCTTGTAGCGTCATACCCAAGAAGACTCAAAGCTGTAATCGCTGCCAAAGGTGCTTCAACAAAGTACTGAGTAAAGTGTCTGAATACTTATGTAAATGTCATATTTCATTTTTTTTATAAGTTTGCAAAACATTTTTTAACCGTTTTTGCTTTGTCATTCTGGGGTATTATATGCAGACTGATGAGTGAAAAAACTACTTAATCCATTTTAGAATAAGGCTGTAACTTAAGAAAATGTGGAAAAAGTATAGAGGTCTGAATACTTTCTGAATGCACTCATCACAATTCTAGCTCAAAGATCTACAGACAGGTCCTTGGACTTCATGGTATAGTTTCTGCTCTGACATGAACTGTCAACTGTGGGACCTTATATAGACAGGTGAGTTTCTTTCTAAATCATGTCCAAACAATTAAATTGGCCACAGGTCAAACTGTAGTGACATCTCAAGGATGATCAAAAGAAATTGGATGTAGCTGAGCTCAATTTGGAGTGTCATAAAGGGATGTGTATATATATTTCTGTCTTTAATTTTCAATCAATGTGCAAACATTTCTTAAAACATGTTTTCACTTTGTCATGATGAGGACTTGTGTTTAGATGGGTGAGAAAATAATCCATTTAGAATTCAGGCTGTAACAAAATGTGGAATAAGTCAATACTTTCTGAAGGCAGTGTAAATACTGTTCATCCAAGCAAACCTGAGGGTACACAGACACACAAACCTACTATAAACTCCAAAATAACCCACTACAGTTACGCTATCTGATATATACCACACACACTTAAGTGTGTGTGTGTGTGTGTGTGTGTGTGTGTGTGTGTGTGTGTATGGATCATCCACCTTGAAAAGAGCTGCCCTAAAAATAAATATATGTCACTGGCGGGGCTCCAAGGAAAGTCCTGAATGAATGAGTCTCGCTGCAGTGTCAACAGAGTGTTGTTTGACTGGGGATTAGGGACTGATGTTACGCCTAATATGGGGGAAATCCCTCCCTATCACGGCTGAAAACAGCTGCTAAAGCTCTGCTACAGATCAACAACGTGTGACAGAGGGGGAAAGAGAGAGAAAATAATGTTGATGTTCAGTGGTGGGAGTGTAGATAGTTGGCGAGAATATATGAGAGCGAGATGCAGAGAGAGAGCGAGACACAGAGAGAGAGACAAAGTGGCTAAACTCTGGTGCCCAAACACTAGGCATGGCCTGGAGCTGTTGTCAGAGGATATACTAGGGTCCCTAGCCACATCCCAATTCACACGGGCACAAATTACCTGAGGACCCAGCAGGAAAGGGTGGCCACAGCACAAGGGAGTGATTGAAAAAGCTTCTTTCACTTTCCCCAATGCACATGTGGTCATCTCTACCCTGCTAACATGAAAATACTTACACCCTGCCACCATACAGCGGGTGAATAAAAGCATTTTGCGAGACTGTGCCTCAAAACCTAAATGTCTACCTGGCCCACCACCCCACCCTCAACTTGAACAGCCTTTATGACCAGGTCTACCTCTACAAGGCACCAATCCCAACTTTTGCCAGGACCCTGACGGACGTCACCCTCAACCGTAGCCCCAGAAACTCACACAGGAGCATCGGACACCCTCCCAGACCTGCAAGACCCCTCCTGAAGGACCTGCATCGAGAGAACACACAAGAGGACCTACACCCAGACCACAGCATCACCAGCCACACCCCAACCAGATAAGACCACCCCAAGCAAAACCTGGCCACACCCTATAAAAGGCCAACGCATATCAGACCTATGTCCCTTCTGCACACCCCATGCCCACCGCCACTGCGGCACGGACCTCAACATGACAGCAGGACATATGCCCAGGCCGTGAGCAGCGCAACAGGCCCAAGCCCACTATTACACCTGCCCAAGCCCCATCCTGCGACCTAAGATGTACATAACAGATGCTCTGCTCACACCTACTGTGATGGTTCAGGCCTAAACCACACAAAAACACCACTAGACACTATGGAACACAAAGCTTTTACAATCTCATCCTGGAATATACAAGGTCTGAGGTCATCTGCCTTTGGCCTAAAGAGCAGGAACCCAGACTTCATCAAAGAAATTGGAAATACAGACAATGTCAACTTAAAAGAGTGTACCATCACTCATTCATATATCTTAATGAACATATTCTTTATCCCTTTACACTTGTGTGTATAAGGTAGTAGTTGTGGAATTGTTAGGTTAGATTACGCGTTGGTTATTACTGCATTGTCGGAACTAGAAGCACAAGCATTTCGCTACACTCGCATTAACATCTGCTAACCATGTGTATGTGACAAATAAAATTTGATTTGATTTGATTTAAAAGAAACATGGTATAAAGGAGACTTGCCCTCTAGTTTACAGAAAGTTGGTAGTCCCATCCACCAAACTACCAGGTGTGAAACAGGGAAAAGACATAGTTGGTATGCTAATTTGGTAAAGAGCCTAACCCACTATTAACTAGTCAATACAGGAACATTTTACATCTGGCTAGAAATTATTTAGAAAATTTAAATCAGAGAAAAATGTCCTCACGGGTGCTGCCTATATCCCCCCCAATAGAATCCACATACTTTAACGATGACAAGGTCAACAATTTCCAGGCCCAGTTGCGACCAAAATGCCAGAACTGGACAAGAACCTGACACCCTCAGCACATAGGGGGACAAACACCTACAGCTGAAGTCGGAAGTTAACATACACTTCGGTTGGAGTCATTAAAACTCGTTGTTCAACCACCCCACAAATTTCTTGTTAATTTTTTAGGGATAGGGGGCAGCATTTTCACTTTTGGATGAATTGGTGCCCAAATTGAACGGCCTCCTACTCTGTCCCAGATGATAATATATGCATATTATTATTACTATTGGATAGAAAACACTCTGAAGTTTCTAAAACTGTTTGAATTATGTCTGTGAGTATAACAGAACCATATGGCAGGCAAACTTCCAAACAGGAAGTGAAAATTCTGAAAAGGGTCGATAAGAAAGTCATCGCCTATTCAAATCCCTGTAATCTATGGATCTGTTTGCACTTCATACGCCTTCCACTAGATGTCAACAGTCAGTAGAACGTGGAATGAAGCCTCTAGTGTGATGTGGGGCCGGATGGGAGCTATTTGAGACACTGGTCTGGCAGATTGCCAGTTCCTGGTCACGCACTCTAGCCATGGGATGGCCATGTGTGCCATTAGTTATACAGACATGAAGAAATGCTCCGGTTGGGACGTTATTGGATATATATGATAACAACATCCTGAAGATTGATTCTCTACTAAGTTTGACCAGTTTATTCGACTTGAAATATAACTTTTTGAAGTTTTCGTCCGACGCTTGCCTTCATTTGCGCCAGTGTTTGGACACGTGTACTACACATGCTAGCTAAAGTTGCTAATTTGACATAAGTAATGGACATTATTGAACAAAAAAAATGATTTATTGTGGAAATAGGATTCCTGGCATTGCATTCTGATGAAGATAATCAAAGCTAAGGGAATATTTATGATGTCATTTCGTATTTCTGTTGACTCCAACATGGCGGAGAAATGTTATTTATATTTGAGCGCCATCTCAGATTATTGCATGGTGTGCTTTTTACTAACGTTTTTTTTTTTTTATCTGACACAGCGGTTGCATTAAGAACCAGTGTATCTTTAATTATATGTAAAACATGTATCTTTCATCAAAGTTTATGATGAGTATTTCTGTTATTTGACGTGGCTCTCTGTAATTACTCCGGATATTTTGGAGGCATTTCTGAACATGGCGCCAATATAAACCGAGATTTGTGGATATAAATATGCACATTATCGAACAAAACATAAATGTATTGTGTAACATGATGTCATATGAGTGTCATCTGATGAAGATGTTCAAAGGTTAGTGCTTAATTTTCTCTATTTCTGCTTTTTGTTAATTCTATATTTTGCTGGGAAAATGGCTGTGTTTTTCTGTGGCTATGTACTGAGCTAACATAATTGTTTGGTGTGATTTCCCCGTAAATCCTTTTTGAAATCAGACATGTTGGCTGGATTCACAACATGTGTAGCTTTAATTTGGTGTCTTTCATGTGTGATTTCATGAAAGATTGATTTTTATAGTAATATATTTGAATTTGGCGCGCTACATTTTCTCTGGATTTTGGCCAAGTGAACGTTAGCGTCCCACATATCCTAGAGAAGTTAACAAACTATGGTTTTGGCAAGTCGGTTAGGACATCTACACAAGTAATCATTCCAACAATTGTTTACAGAAAGATTATTTCACTTATAATTCACTGTATCACAATTTCAGTGGGTCAGAAGTTTACATACACTAAGTTGACTGTGCCTTTAAACAGCTTGGAAAATTCCAGAAAATAATTTCATGGCTTTAGAAGCTTCCGATAGGCTAATTGATATAATTTGAGTCAATTGAAGGTGTACCTGTGGATGTATTTCAAGGCCTACCTTCAAACTCAGTGCCTCTGCTTGACATCATGGGAAAATCAAAAGAAATCAGCCAAGACCCCAGAATTATTTTTTTTAGATCTCCACAAGTCTGGTTCATCCTTGGGAGCAATTTCCGAAAGCCTGAAGGTACCACCTTCAGCTATACAAACAATAGTACGCAAGTATAAACACCATGGGACCGCGCAGCCGTCATACCGCTCAGGAAGTAGACACATTCTGTCTCCTAGAGATGAACGTACTGTGGTGCGAAAAGTGCAAATCAATCCCAGAACAACAGCAAAAGACCTTGTGAAGACGCTGGAAGACACAGGTACAAAGTATCTATATCCACAGTAAAACGAGTCCTATATCGACATAACCTGAAAGGCCGCTCAGCAAGAAAGAAGCCACTGCTCCAAAACCGCCATAAAAAAGAGACAAAGATCGTACCTTTTTTTTTTTAAATAGAACTGTTTGGCCATAATGACCATCGTTATGTTTGGAGGAAAAAGGGGGGGGCTTGCAAGCCAAAAAACACCATCCCAACCGTGAGGCATGGGGGATGGCAGCATCATGTTGTGGGGGTGCTTTGCTGCAGGAGGGACTGGTGCACTTTGCTGCAGGAGGGACTGGTGCACTTTGCTGCAGGAGGGACTGGTGCACTTTGCTGCAGGAGGGACTGGTGCACTTTGCTGCAGGAGGGACTGGTGCACTTTGCTGCAGGAGGGACTGGTGCACTTCACAAAATAGATGGCATCATGAGGCAGGAAAATTATGTGGATATATTGAAGCAACATCTCAAGACATCAGTCAGGAAGTTAAAGCTTGGTAGAAAATGGGTCTTCCAAATGGACAATGACCCCAAGCATACTTCCAAAGTTGTGGCAAAATAGCTTAAGGACAACAAAGTCAAGGTATTGGAGTGGCCATCACAAAGCCCTGACCTCAATTCTATAGAAAATTTGTGGGCAGAACTGAAAAAGCGTCTCCGAGCAAGGAGGCCTTCAAACCTGGACTCAGTTACATCAGCTCTGTCAGGAGGAATGGGCCAAAATTCACCCAACTTATTGTGAGAGGCTTGCTAAGTCAAACAATTTAAAGGCAATGCAACCAAATACTAATTGAGTGTATGTAAACTTCTGACCCTCTGGGAATGTGAGGAAAGAAATAAAAGCTGAAATAAATCACGCTCTCAACTATTATTCTGACATTTCACATTCTTAAAATACGTGGTTATCTTAACTGACCTAAGACAGAGAATTTTTACTAGGATTAAATGTCAAGGATTGTGAAAAACTGAGTTTAAATGTATTTGGCTAAGGTGTATGTAAACTTACGACTTCAACTGTACCTGGAGGTGACAGCATTCCCTCCCCCATATGCCTCCATAGACAACTACGACAACATAACCAACAAAAACGCGTCACAACTCTTGCAACTATGTCAGACACTGGGTATGTACATAGTCAATGGCAGGCTTCGACGGGTCTCCTATAGAAGGTACACCTATAGCTCATCTCTTGGCAGTAGTACTGTATACTACTTTATCACTGACCAGAGTCTCTCAGAGCGTTCACAGTCAGCCAACTGACACCCCTATCAGATCACAGCAAAATAACACTCTACTTGAACTGAGTTATGCTCAATCACGAGGAATTATAGCCAAAGGAACTGAATCATATTAAGACATGCTATAGATGGAAGGAAAGTAGTGTGGAAACTTGCCAAAAAACTATTTGGCAACAACAAAGTCAAACACTTTTAGACAACTTCCTGGACAAAATGTTTCACTGTAATAGTGAATGTGTAAACTTGTCAGTAGACAACCTAAACATTATATTTGACCTCTCAGCTTCCCTATCAAATCTAAACATTTCTAGCAGACAACCTAAAAACAATGACAAATGGTTTGATGAAGAATGCAAAAACCTAAGAAAGAAATTGAAAAACCTATCCAACAACCAAAAACATAGAGACCCAGAAACCTTGAGGCTACGCCTCACTACGGTGAATCACTAAAACAATACAGAAATACACTACGAAAAAGAAGGAACAGCACGTCAGAAATCAGCTCAATATAATTGAAGAATCCATATAATCTAACCACTTCTGGGAAAATTGGAAAACACTAAACAAACAACAACACGAAGCATTATCTATCCAAAATGGCGATGGATAAACCACTTCTCTAATCTTTTGGCTCTATAACAAAGAATAAACACCAAAAACATATACATGATCAAATACAAATCTTACAATAAACTATTGAAGACTACCAGAACCCACTGGATTCTCCAATTACATTGAATGAACTACAGGACAAAAATACAAACCCTCCAACCCAAAAAGGCCTGTGGGGTTGATGGTATCCTAAATGAAATGATAAAATATATAGACAACAAATTACAATTCGCTATACTTAAACATCATCCTTAGCTCTGGCATCTTCCCCAATATTTGGAACTAAGGACTGATCACCCCAATCCACAAAAGTGGAGACAAATTTGACCTCAATAACTACCGTGGGATATGCGTCAACAGCAACCTGGGGAATAGCCTCTTCATTATCATTAACAGTAGACTAGTACATTTCCTCAGTGAAAACAAAGTACTGAACAAATGTCAAATTGGCTTTTTACCAAATTACCATAAGACAGCCCACATATTCACCCTGCACACCCCAATTGACAAACAAACCAAAGGCAAAGTTTTCTCATGCTTTGTTGATTTGGCTATTCAAATGGATGGAAACTAATGTTGGGGGAAAAAATACGACATTATAAAATCCATGTCCACAAACAAGTGTGTGGTTAAAACTAGCAGAAAAAAACACATTTCTTTCCACAGGGCCGGGGGGTGAGACAGGGATGCAGCTTAAGCCCCAACCTTTTCATATATATCTCAGAGAGAGTGAGAGAGACGTAGAGAGAGTGAGAGAGATGTAGAGAGAGCGAGAGACGCAGAGAGAGCGAGAAGCAGAGAGAGCGAGACGCAGAGAGAGCGAGACGCAGAGAGAGCGAGACGCAGAGAGAGCGAGAGACGTAGAGAGACGCAGAAAGAGCGAGAGACGCAGAGAGAGCGAGAGACGCAGAGAGAGCGAGAGACGCAGAGAGAGCGAGAGACGCAGAGAGAGCGAGAGACGCAGAGAGAGCGAGAGACGCAGAGAGAGCGAGAGAGAGAGCGAGGCAGAGAGAGCGAGAGAGAAAGACGCAGAGAGAGCGAGAGACGCTCGAGAGAGAAAGACGCAGAGAGAGCGAAAGACGCAGAGAGAGCGAGAGAGAGACGCAGAGAGAGCGAGAGAGAGACGCAGAGAGAGCGAGAGACGCAGAAAGAGTGAGAGACGCAGAAAGAGCGAGAGAGAGAGAGACGCAGAGAGAGCGAGAGAGAGAGACGCAGAGAGAGCGAGAGAGAGAGACGTAGAGAGAGCGAGAGAGAGCGACGCAGAGAGAGCGAGAGAGAGCGACGCAGAGAGAGCGAGAAAGAGCGACGCAGAGAGACGCAGAGAGAGCGAGAGACGCAGAGAGACGCAGAGAGAGCGAGAGAGAGACGCAGAGTGAGCGAGAGAGAGAGACGCAGAGTGAGCGAGACGCAGAGAGAGCGAGAGAGAGCGAGACGCAGAGAGAGCGAGAGAGACGCAGAGAGAGCGAGAAAGACGCAGAGAGAGCGAGAAAGACGCAGAGAGAGCGAGAAAGACGCAGAGAGAGCGAGAAAGACGCAGAGAGAGCGAGAAAGACGCAGAGAGAGCGAGAAAGACGCAGAGAGCGAGAAAGACGCAGAGAGCGAGAAAGACGCAGAGAGCGAGAAAGACGCAGAGAGCGAGACGCATGGATGAGAAGAGACATTATAGAGATAGAGATGAGATACTAAGGGAAAGAATAGAGACAAACAAACACAAATCATCTTCATTCTAAAAACATTTGACAGCATCATTGGTGCAGCCAGACAAGCTCTGATGCTTTGATTGGCTGTGCTGTGCTCCGTGATTGGCAGCAGTCACGACATATACACACCACTTGCACTTCCAGCTGCCCTTGGGCACCGTCTGCAAGGGCGGGTCCAGGCAGTAGGTGTGGTAGCTGATGTCACAGTTGTCACACAGCAGCAGGCGGCCTGGGTCGCTGGCCTGGCCGCACGCCTCGCACACCGTGCACTCCAGACAGCGCCAGCCTTTACTCAGCACCACCCGGGTGATCTGGTGGCACAGGGGGCAAAGGTTAGAGAGGTATTAAAGGGGCAGAGCAGGGATAGGAATCCCCTTTAAGGTCCATTTCAATGGAGCATATTGACTAATGGCTGTATGTTCTATATTTAGTAGGGGAATAATCACATCTCTAGTTCCCAGCAGCACATCTTCCAGGTTAAAGGTCATTGCTGAGCTATTTGTCAAAGGGATGCACCAGTATTTATTAGCCAATAAACCATGGATGTGGAGGGAGGATCAAACCAATTGAGAGAAAGACCCTCCTCCCTCACCCATTATGTGCTGAAAGCCAGACAACAAATACCATAACAAGCTGACGTTGGTGGATTTCCACTTGCATAGTTTAGCCACCCAGATTACCTCCATTTAAAATGTTTTTTGATTTCAGTACTCAAATCTGGGTGAGGTATTTAGAGATTGCATAGTAAACAGTTACCCAATATCATTACCCGACTACTCCTAAATGTATCATGGGCTTACTTATAAACACCACTTTGTGCCAGTAGGCCACCAATTCCATTGGATCTGGCAGACCCGAAACGGATGCCAAAAAAGAGACTTATTCTCACCATGTTGTCAATAACAGGTACATCTCTCTTTTACTAGTCTTGTAATAAAAATAAATAAAAATTACAACCAAGCAGCCAATGTGTATAGCCGTGAGTGAAATGTACAGTCACACTAAGTGCTGCTGAGCGCACTTGGCTACCAAGGGCAATTAGCCGTTTCGCTAGCTACCGGGGGCCATCAATAATGCCGTCTCCATCATTCCTGTCCATTAGCTTCCGCCAGTGCGCCGCGGTGCTGCTAACATCAATCGGTTTAATCACTGTGTTAGCTGGGATGGGTGCGATTGGCTGGCAGAGGCAGGCGTGATGAAGAAAACCTGTGCGTGTGTGTGAGTGTGTGTGCGTGTCTGATAGGCTCCCATTATTGAGTGAGTGCTTTTTTTTCAGTGGGAGAGATTAAAAGGGGGGTGGGTACATTCTATATTTAGGGGCCAATTCACTGAATACACTGAACCAGAATAGGCATAAGGGCAGCATGCATATGACATTCATAAAAGTAAAACTTCTATACATACTATTGATTTTATTTTAAGGGCTTTGTTCCAACTAGAATGGAATATGACAATTGTAGGCAAGCCGGCTTGGAGTGGCGACTGCTTGAGGTGATATTTGTAAAAAACTTAACACTATATCAAAGGAAACTCTCTTAGGCCCTTATTTGTCTGCCAGAGGGGGTGGTGTTGCGGGGATAAGACTTGGCGTGGCGATAAATCCATCAATAGAATCCACACAAGGTGCTTAAAGTGAAACCTGTTAATCATCCCAGTATTTATTTGACACCTTGGCTCAAAGCTGCTTGGGGAGGTTGGCACAGAGCCTAATACAATCTGTAGGGAATCCCCTGGCGACTACACTACAACCAAACTATGCATACATGTAGCCACATACACAAAATGTTGCTGTTTTAAAGCTAATTTCCTGCAATTTTACAAATTATGCCACGGGGCGGAGAGAAGATGTTATAGTTTTAAATCTAGTTTCCTGCAATTTTACACATTTTGCCATGGGGTTGAGAGACCATTTTAGTTTTAAAGCTAATTTCCTACAATTCTACACATTTTGACATGGCTTATGCCATGTTCTTATGCCATCTGAGCAGTGGTGTAAAGTACTTTAAAGTACTACTTAAGTCGTTTTTTTGTGTATCTGTACTTTACGATTTATATTTTTTGGCAACTTTGACTTTACTACATCCCTAAAGAAAATATTGTACTTTGTCTTACATACAATTTCCCTGACAACAAAAAGTACTCGTTACATTTTGAATGCTTAGCAGGACAGGAAAATGGTAAAACTCATGCACTTATCAAGAAAACACGTGGCCATCCCTACTGCCTCTGGCCTGGTGGACTCACTAAACACAAATGCATCTTTTGTAAATAATGTCTGAGTGTTGGAGTGGGTGCCCCTCCTTATACTTGTACGTTTACTTTTGATACTTTAGTATAAATTTGACAATTACATTTGCTTTTGATACTTAAGTATATTTAAACCAAATACTTCTAGACTTTTACTCAAGTAGTATTTTACTGGCTGACTTTTACTTGAGTAACTTTCTATTAAAAAGGTATCTATACTTTTACTCAAGTATGACAATTGGGTACTTTTCCCACCACTGCATCTGAGTGCCTCAAGCAGAACAAAATCAATGGAGGGGCCCCATGTCTTGCTAAATGCATTTAGCCACTGCTAAATGCATATAGGAAAAACAATGCAGTGTATATATACATACACATTATTGGTTGCGGATTATCTTTTGAGAGATACTGTAGGTCTGGTATAGGAAAGAGAAGGGTTCACCTTGATGTTGACACAGAAGGGGTGGTAACACTGGCCACACTGGGAACAGGCCAGCAACCTGCCCTCTGACCCCTGGCCAAAACTCCCACACACCACACACATGTCCTGTATAAGGGAGAGAGGGGAGGAAGGGAGAAGAGAAAAAAAGGGAAGTAGACAGAGAGGGAAAGAAGGAGGTAGGGAGAGAAAGATGGAGAGGTGGGAGGTTCAGGAGAGGGAGCAGGGGATAGAGAGAAAAGGATGTGGAAGGAAAAGGAAAGAGTGCATAAGTAATGGGGAATAGAGCAGGTTAACAGAAAATGGAGAGAAAACAAGAGAAAGTTAAATTTCTCGACGTACATAAACATACGAGTTAAATTTCTCGACGTACATAAACATACGAGTTAAATTTCTCGACGTACATAAACATACGAGTTACATTTCTCGACATACATAAACATACGAGTTAAATTTCTCGACGTACATAAACATACGGCTCCCGCAGTAACAAGCAGCGTAACTCGGGATACTTTCATCTTCCACGACACAGCATCTCTTAAGCGCCTTACCTCACAGCAGGATTCATCTGTGTCTCAGGGGTGTGTATGTGCGTGAGTGCGCGCATGCATGTCCATGTGTGGGTGTGTGCAAAAATGGCCAGACGCAAATGAGTGGAAAAAGTTGGAAGAGAAAACAAGGCCAAGAAGAGACTAGTAAACAGCCTGTCCAACAAGGACAAGAAATTATCATAGCATCATCATACAAAATGCATTTGGAATGTTTCATAATCTCTAATAGCTGTAGTATTTTTTCACCAGCATGCATATTCAAATATGTACAGTAGGGCTGACCCCATTTAGTCGATTGGTCGATAGGCTGTTGGTCGACAGAGATTTCTTTAGTCGAGCAGTCGAACAATTAATACATTTTATTTTTCACAAGACACGTGTCTGATTCACGCCTGTCTCAGTGGACTAATCCCTGGCGGAGGCCATGAGGAAGGCACAGTTCATCACTAAGACATGTGATATTGACATTGTGTATGGTTATATTATGTAAAAATATTATGGTGCAACACTAATAAATATAATATTATTTTATAACAAATGTGCTTTTTCCCATATTGGATACGGTCACTGTCCGAGGTTCTGAAACAATCTTCAGTGCGCCGTAGAATTGCCGCCTTTCCCTATGTTGCTATCTGCATAATAGCAAAGTTACTAGCATATTGGGAATGAGAACAATGCGGCGGAGGCAGCAGCAGCACAGACGAGGAAACAGTCCTTGCTTAAGCCTAATTGTTTAAGAAAATTGAGGAGAGGGGAAACCAACTTAATTAAGTCTTATAATCAATAGCCTAACTTAAATGCGCCTGGCTTTATTAATCATCCATATTTAAATATCTACAGAAATGAGACAGATCTTGCTTACGTTGCTTGTTTGAGTGTTTGTTTAATAGCCTACTGATTCCGTGAGCACCAAGCCTCATGCAACAGCAAAATGTTGGACAAAGCAATTTCACAGATTCAGCTGGTTTTAATCTTTGCTATGCTGTAATAGAGGCTTTTTCCCCCGTTAGAACAGACTGGTATTAATTATAATGTATTTAGTGGTGTTTACACTGTTCCAAACAGACAGAAAAATGATATTGTAATCTAACCGCACCGGTTTGTCACACACATGCATTTAGCTTTCGCTCCTATACCCTCCTTTTCTTGATCTCCTTATTGTTATTATTACAATTATTATGATCGTCATTATAATAAGTAATGTCGTTATCATTAGTAGGCTTTGTATAGTAGCCTTGTGTAACCACCATCGAGCTGTAGGCCTAAGAGTGCATCCTGTTTAGTCTTAATAACTGTAACTTAGTTAGGCCTATATTTCAATATGTAGGCTACTGTATCAATCAATCATTCATTTGTTCATGCCATCAAACAGCAAATGAGACATTCATGCTTTGAAATGCAATCAATTATTTAGTGTTGTTTACACTGTTTCAAATTGTCAGAAACAATATTTTATTGTAATCTAACAGTAACGGCTTTTGGCACACATAATACTCAAGCAACAATTGCTCCTATACCAGCCCTTTTTTTAATCTCCAGTGTTTCACGTAAAGAGAGCAAGGGTTGAGCGAATAGGGAATGTTTTTCCTAAACAAATTAGAGATTTTGATAACTTTTCAGTCAGAAACAAGAAAGTAAATGACTGCAATTATGTTGCGGCTTCAGCACGAACAGCGCAATAAACACTTGCTGTGCTGCCTTTGAGCTGCAGTAGGGAGAAGAGCGAGACAATGTGCGCCAGTCACAGGTACTAGCTGTCATTTCTTTCAACAGTGTGACCATCGGGCTCTTTCTTCAGTCATTTGTGTATCTTAATTATTTAATCAAACAGTGTGCTAAAGCATCAGACAAGCTCAGTGCATATGTAGTTGATTTTATTCAAACACAGGGTGTGTCTGTCTATATATGGAAAAATAAGATTAAACATTACGACCAATCAATTGGTCAAAACAGGACGACTCTCGGTTGACAAAGATTTTTTTTAGTCGGGACAGCCCTAATGTACAGTACAGTATTTGGTTATGTGAGACACTTAATAGGCTTTAGGCATATTCAACAGACGCGGCTTGACCAGGGAGGAAAAGTCCTATTGTCCTCCTTATTAAAGTCACCAGTCACTACTGCAATACAGAGCCTTTTCTAAGGAAGACAAGAAGGATTTGACAGTAGAGAGACCATGAGGGGAGTTGAAATAAACAGCTTTAAGCAACACACACAGACACACAAGCAGGGACTTTGATGGCACAAAGTGTCAATACTCTATTGTTTCAGTGATGTATGACGGTACTGACCTGTCAGATTGAAGTGGTCTGAAGTTGAGAACATGACCACAGTGTTGGTACTGACCTGTCAGAGTGAAGTGGTCTGAGGTTGAGAACATGACCACAGTGTTGGTACTGACCTGTCAGAGTGAAGTGGTCTGTGGTTGAGAACATGACCACAGTGTTGGTACTGACCTGTCAGAGTGAAGTGGTCTGAGGTTGAGAACATGACCACAGTGTTGGTACTGACCTGTCAGAGTGAAGTGGTCTGTGGTTGAGAACATGACCACAGTGTTGGTACTGACCTGTCTGAGAGTGAAGTGGTCTGAGGTTGAGAACATGACCACAGTGTTGGTACTGACCTGTCAGAGTGAAGTGGTCTGAGGTTGAGAACATGACCACAGTGTTGGTACTGACCTGTCAGAGTGAAGTGGTCTGTGGTTGAGAACATGACCACAGTGTTGGTACTGACCTGTCAGAGTGAAGTGGTCTGAGGTTGAGAACATGACCACAGTGTTGGTACTGACCTGTCAGAGTGAAGTGGTCTGTGGTTGAGAACATGACCACAGTGTTGGTACTGACCTGTCTGAGAGTGAAGTGGTCTGAGGTTGAGAACATGACCACAGTGTTGGTACTGACCTGTCAGAGTGAAGTGGTCTGAGGTTGAGAACATGACCACAGTGTTGTTACTGACCTGTCTGAGAGTGAAGTGGTCTGAGGTTGAGAACATGACCACAGTGTTGGTACTGACCTGTCAGATTGAAGTGGTCTGAGATTGAGAACATGACCACAGTGTTGGTACTGACCTGTCAGAGTGAAGTGGTCTGAGGTTGAGAACATGACCACAGTGATGGTACTGACCTGTCTGAGAGTGAAGTGGTCTGAGGTTGAGAACATGACCACAGTGTTGGTACTGACCTGTCTGCGAGTGAAGTGGTCTGAGGTTGAGAACATGACCACAGTGTTGGTACTGACCTGTCTGAGAGTGAAGTGGTCTGTGGTTGAGAACATGACCACAGTGTTGGTACTGACCTGTCAGAGTGAAGTGGTCTGAGGTTGAGAACATGACCACAGTGTTGGTACTGACCTGTCAGAGTGAAGTGGTCTGTGGTTGAGAACATGACCACAGTGTTGGTACTGACCTGTCTGAGAGTGAAGTGGTCTGTGGTTGAGAACATGACCACAGTGTTGGTACTGACCTGTCTGAGAGTGAAGTGGTCTGTGGTTGAGAACATGACCACAGTGTTGGTACTGACCTGTCAGAGTGAAGTGGTCTGAGGTTGAGAACATGACCACAGTGTTGGTACTGACCTGTCAGAGTGAAGTGGTCTGTGGTTGAGAACATGACCACAGTGTTGGTACTGACCTGTCAGAGTGAAGTGGTCTGAGGTTGAGAACATGACCACAGTGTTGGTACTGACCTGTCAGAGTGAAGTGGTCTGTGGTTGAGAACATGACCACAGTGTTGGTACTGACCTGTCTGAGAGTGAAGTGGTCTGTGGTTGAGAACATGACCACAGTGTTGGTACTGACCTGTCTGAGAGTGAAGTGGTCTGAGGTTGAGAACATGACCACAGTGATGGTACTGACCTGTCTGAGAGTGAAGTGGTCTGAGGTTGAGAACATGACCACAGTGTTGGTACTGACCTGTCTGAGAGTGAAGTGGTCTGAAGTTGAGAAAATGACCACAGTGTTGTGCATGGCATTCTCCTCCTCTTCTTTCACCATGTACGGCTGCTCCACAAAGCTGGCCTGGAGAGACACACACGGACACAGGCACACAGACAGGCACACAAGCAGGAGTTGATTAACAAATTATTTTAAAGAATATTGAAATTAAAACAGATGGTAAGATTGTGTTTCAAATCTGAAAGGTTGCGCTAAAAAATTAAGTAGTGTTTTTCCTAGTAAAGTATTAGAAAATATATCCCAGGATCAGGCCTGATCTAGGTCTAGGACATGAAAGACGTTCTCATGTGACCAGCTATCACACCTCCAGACTGTGTGTCAATATATTATTATGTCATCCACAGGGACAAACAGGCAGCAGGGTTCCCATCTCAGCATTACCATGCCGCCCGCGTGTCAACATGCAGGCTGACTAGCGGCTCTGGGCAACAGGCAGGCTGCCATCTAATCCAACTATCTAGCTCGTACAATCAATACAGAATTGACATTTCTACCTTAAAAGGTGCCCACAATGTATAGTATTTTAAATGCATGTTGAACACATTTTCTGCGTCAACCACCCACAGTTTTTAGTGGGGGGGGGGGACATGTCAGTTCCCTGCCCACCGCTATAAAATAGCATTCCTCTCCCCACCACCCCCTCCCTACCAACCAACCAACCCTCATGCCGTGCTTGAGTGTACTGTTCCTCTTGCTAATGTGAGAGCACTCTCTGGGCTAAGCTAAGCACATTAGGCCATTGTTTTATTAATGTATGCAGAGGAGGAGGAGGACAGAGAGAGTGAGGGAGGCGGTGGAGGGGGATAAAGGGGGTGAGGGCTCCTACCCCAGGGGTCATGGCGAGGGTGGTGTCGGCTTTGAGTCCTCGAGAGCGTCCGCGGCCCCCGCGCACAGATAGGTTGGCCCCGCGGGGCCTCCGCCTTCCAGGGAAGCCGGAACCACGACCCTGTGTGGGAGAGAGAGGGCAGGATAAAAGAGTGAGGGGGGAGAGAGACATTAAGACAGGAGCAAGAGGGGAGTGTGAGGAGAGAGCAAGACAGGAGGGAGACAGGGAGGAGAGAGAGACAAGAGGGTGAGAGGTGTGTGTGTGTGTGTGTGTGTGTGTGTGTGTGTGTGTGTGTGTGTGTGTGTGTGTGTGTGTGTGTGTGTGTGTGTGTGTGTGTGTGTGTGTGTGTGTGTGTGTGTGTGTTTGTGTGTGTGGCAGAGAATATCAAACAGAGAGAGCAAGGAACGAGTGAGGGAATGAGCGAGTGGGAACGAGGAAGGAGGGAAGGGGGAACGAGGAGGGAAATAGGAAGGGAAGAGAAAAGAGCTAGAGAGAGGGATAGAGAAAGGGGAGAGAGGGATAGAGGAAGGAGAGAGGGAAAGAGTAGAGCGCGCACGAGAGGGAGGTATGAAGTGTGTATATGCTAACTGATATGAGACTATACATCGCTCAGATCAGTGATAGATTAAGGTATAATAATTGAGCCATGTTGTGAAGGAGTTTTATCTTTACCTTGTCAGCTCAGACAGGACGACATAATAGTGGAGTTTATGAACTCATCAGAGCGCGTGCGAGAGAGAGGCTTGTTGTGGCGCGTTAGCGTCAAAGTGGATTCATGTCACAATGTCAGGACTAAAGGGTTGCGGTGGGGGTGACAGAGAGGGGGGTCAGGGGTATTGGGATTCCTGTCGTCCCGGCAATGCTAACAACGCTAAATGCTAACAATGTTAATTTATAGAATAATAACGCAAATCATAAAGGAGGTGCAAAAACAATGTTCACATGGATTTGCCTTCACTCTCCGCAGGTGGCACCATGTGCTGTGTCATGTCCTAACCTGTCCCCACCTTGCCGGGCTAAACCACTGAGTGAAAGGGGGGGGGGGGTTGGACATGGACATCATAAGAGCGCTCCATTTACCACTCTCATGCTCCAGACGGGCACCTCCTGCAACTGCCTGTTTTTTGGGCCATCCCACCCCCCCTCTGAGGGGTCCTGCTGGGACCAAGAGGGGGGGCTTGCTGCCCTATGGTTACTCCATGCTCCCTGATTGGAGGAGGGGTGGGGGTAGGAGGAAGATGGGTTGGGAGTGGGAGGGGACAAAATGCAGCAACATAAATGCAACAGCCAAATGCAAATGTCAAACAAAGAAACAAAATAAATGGTTATACATGACATTATAAAAAACAGCCAAGAAACCAGTGAGATATGAGACTTTTGGGACAGCTCCTATACATGAGTGGAGGGTAAACTGAATTCACCTCAATTTGGAGATTCAGTACAATTCAATTTGAAAATCTGTTCCAATCAAAAAGGAGATTGTGAAATATCGATGTCTGCAAGAAGAGGGTCAAGTTCAATAGTCGGAGAGAACACGAGACATTGCACGTTTGCACATCCACTGCATCCAGTAATGCTACGCCTAGTCAAGCGCTCCGCGATAGTCCGTCCACAACTCCACACTATCCAGTGTCGGGCCTGCCGGGCGCCATGGCAGCCGCCTGTTACTTGTTGGCGTGTTTACAAAACAAGTGATGATTATGTCAGCGTGACGCCACCGCTGCTGTCGAGATAAACACAGCGACCGTCGTCAGGGAATTTCAGATTAAATTGTCACAGGGAAGCGTTTAGCTTGTTTAATGAGCTAATCGGCAAGAGGCTATATAATTAAGCTCAATCACACAATCACAGTGGGCTTTTTCCATTTTTTATTTTTTTTGCAATGCAAAATCATTTCAACTTGATGAATAATATATCACAGCCGTGGGTTAGATTTTTTTTTATCTATCCTGCATTTTTTTCTCCATCTCCAGCTTACATTTGTCCCAAAATTTTCGTCAAGCACTTTTTAATGAAACTGTCGGAATTAAGCACGAGACAACCTTTTCACTGTGAGTTCCAAATATCTCTAATGATCGCCCCAGGGGGAGTTTTTTTATGCAAGTGATGTCAGAATGCACTCACTAACCCAAAATGTGATTGTTAGGCAACAGGACAGTTAACGGGCGCTGCCCTCAAACAAAGGCACGCTGCCTGCTAAATATCTATTGGTTAGGTTTCTAATTGTCAATTTCGAATAATTTTCTAACAAGTTTTATTTTCTAACAGTTTGAATGGAGGTGTGTTCTGCCTAAACATTAATTCACATAGAAGTACCCCATTTCACTGTTGCAGACAATTTATGTCTGATGCTTTACTGAGCCGGAGAAACTTCTCTCTACGACATTTCCCCTGTGTTTCCTCAGACATTTCCAGTCAGAAAAGAACCTGCACAAATTTTTGGAACCTGGCACATTTTCCGGCTGGCGCCTGCATTGCCTTCATTGTGGTTTCCCTTACATTATAATAACAACAACTTTGGACATGTGCGTTCCTATCAAAGTAAGTGCCTTATTACGTTATTGTAGTTTCTGTATATAGTGTTGTCATTTCTACTGTAGCACACCGTATATATGGAGCATAATATATTTACTGTTTTATTCACGTTTTCAAGTTCTGGTGACAAATCATGCATTCCAAGTCTTGCATTGATTGTAATGGACACATGAGTTGTGTAAAATACTTTTTGGAAGGTTGTACTGATTATGATGAGCTAATGCTAAGCTAAATGCCAGCTATGTGTGGCGCCGTGTTTGTTGACATCACAATGCATTCTGGTTGTCACGTAAACATCAGACCAAAGATGTTATGACAAAACGAGGTGAAGGGATAGTTGACGTGACTGACTTAGACTATAGCTATCGTTACTCTGGGTTGCCAGCTCAGACCCCACATTCCAGGGGTTTTACTTTTAGTTAGCTTATACATTACTCCTGTGTTTGCCCCCCATTTACTGATAAATCCCCCATCATGGTAGTATTTCCTGCATCATATTCCCCCACAATACATTCCACATTTCTACCCCCAATGGACTTGAAATCACCCACAAACTAAATGAACCCCCCCACAAACTCCCCTAAAATGGTTTAAACCAAATCTGGCAACCCTGTTTAGCTTTTGCGCTAAGGTTAGGCTTGGCAGTAGGCTTGTATTTGGGGTAATGATCTGTGAGGTAATAACATTTTATTTGGTTTGTGATTTGTCATAAACTGAAAACGACTTGTCAAGTCATGTGCTCCAGTTCTTGTATACACTGAAACAAGTACATCGAAGATTTGTAATATGCTGAAAAGTGGCCAAACTAAGTTAATCTTTTACACGCAGCCATCTCCCAGCTAGCACAGTGGATCTGGGCCGATTCCGGCTGAGAGTCGGGGCACTCGGCTGAGATTCAGACTCGGCCGACATCATGTGGACCGAGTCTGGGCCGCCTTCGGCAGTATTACTTATGGCTAAGATGCGGGGATTGAGCTCAAGCCGATTCCGGTGATCGTTATCTGGCCCAAATGTATTACTTGGGGTTCGGGACGATTGGGGCCACTCTCTGGTAGATGATTACATGGGCTGCTTAATATAATTATGTATTTTTCCATATTATCTCACCGTTTCTGTGATCCTTAAATACAAATTATTTAAGAGTCCTGTGTAGTATTTTGACACTTTGTGTAAGGCAATTGATAAGCATTAAAAACTTTGTGGATGGAACCTCCCGAGTGGCGCAGCGGTCTAAGACACATTGCTACAGATGCTGGTCCGAGAACCGTGTCGGCCACCACTGGGAGACCCATGGGGCAACGCACAATTGGCCCAGCATCGTCCGAATTAGGGGAGGGTTTGTCCCGACCAGGATGTCCTTGTCCCATCGCGCTGTAGCGACTCCTGTGGCGGGCTAGACGCACACACTCTGACCAGGTGTATGGTGTTTCCTTCGACACAAAATGTATTTTTTTTGTGGATGGGTATAATTTGTATGCATAAAATGTATAATAGTAATATTTAAAATTACTAATATCGGGTCATTTTCTATACATTTATTTAAATTTGCATCGGGCCGCTTCTGGGGGGATTCTGGTAAAATGCCGGCAAAGTCGGCTGAATTCCGGTAGAAGGAAATGTATGTACTTGGGCCGTTTCTGGGCAGTCATTCATTTTGACTCCGGGGCGCATCCTACACCCAATTCCGGGCCGAGTAAATCAGTTCCAGCATCCCGGAAGAGGGCTGCTTCTGGGCCGATTCCTGGCTGCGTTTTGACTTTGTTTATTTGCATCTTCTACTGGATGGCATTCTTGGATTAGGGAGTTTTCACATGTCAAACAAACATGCCTGCCATCACAAAGAATTTAGCTGCTGTTAGCTTATGTCTTTTCTAAACAATATGTCACGTCTCCCTTGTGCTCACCAGAGATGTGGTACATTGTAAACAAGTTAGGTTGGTAACATATGTTTTGTTATTTAGACTGGTTTATGGAATGAGTTTGGATGTGTTCTGTGTGAGGCTTGGATAAAAAAAGTTCACATTTATCTTTTACAATAAAAGGTATAATTGAGGAATAAAGTTGTGAAGACCTTCATTTCCCATCAGTACAAAACATTGTTTAGTTGTTTTCAAGACACAATGCTGTTAAGACGTGTTTGTTGAGTCCTACGTTCTGTTGCTACTGTTCCAATCACATTTTTGCAATAATACGCTGCAGGGACCACTCAACAATGATCACAAATATGTGATTGTACGCATCAAAGGGTTAAAGGTGTCAGTGTGCAAAAGACAGGCTTTGAGAGAGAGGGGGGGGGAGACATTTCAGTAGATTCTGTATATAGTGTGTGAGAATGAGGGTGCAAGTGAATGGGGATGTATTTGTTGAATGCATTCATAGATAGTGAAAAGAACATGATCATGCCATCTCCAAGCACATGCTTGTGAATACAGTATGCTCAGTTGCAAAGTATAAACGGACCTCAAAGGTTAGGCTAAATCCAAAAACAGGCCAAAGTCAGAGTGAAAGAGTTGGAATTTGGAGAGATTGTCTGCACAGTACAGAGACGTTCTTCACAGCTTCCATCTCAAACATGTACGACATACTGTAGTCACAAATATCGTCATACTACCCAACTTCCTGAGCAACCCCATCCCATTCTACACATTATGCATTAAAAAGGTAGACAAAGCAATAAGACATCATTTGAGCAGACTTCCTGCTCACAGCAATCAACAACGATAACATACAACTACTGGTTTGTTATGTCGCCACGCCTTTAGGGACGGAACAACTTAGGAAGAATCAAAAAGTGCCAGTCCTGGCAAACTTGAATTTGGTTGTCTGATCTGACATATTGTTGAGCCTACCTTTAACGCAAGCCTCAAGACATGACAAGACCATCTAAATCACCATGTAGGTTGTATTGGACCACTACATTACCATGCAGTTTAGTGTTGGGCGGTATCCGGAATTCCATACCTTCACACCGTGCCATCCCAGGATACACGATATTACTGGTAGTGCACACAAGGGGTGCCATCTTTTTTTTGTACATAAAATCCCAAAACATCATAAAATGCTAACAAGTACTAAGGAATCACCATAGCAAATACTAAGTAAATACTAAAGAGTGCATGCAAACTTTTACTACCAAGACAGACAACCCAACTCATATAGTAAAGCAAGTATATTACAACGCAGTTTGCAGCAAGCACAAACCAAATATTAGACAGTAAGGATCTTAATCCAGGAGGGGATGGGCTCTGCTGCTGTTACCAAGAAGCTTGACCGTGCAAGCTAACGTTAGCCACTTAGCTAACGTTAGCAAAACCCAGCTGGAGATAATTTATTTGGCACATCTTAGATAGTTAACTTAATACACAAAAAAATATAAACGTAACATTCAACAATCTCACGGATTTGACTGAGTTACAGTTCATATAAGGAAATCAGTCAATTCAAATAAATGAATTAGGCCCTAATCTATGGATATCACATGACTGGGAATTCAGATGTGCATCTGTTGGTCACAGATACCTTCTTTTTTTTTAAAGGTAGAAGCGTGAATTAGAAAACAAGTAAGTATCTGATGTGACCACCATTTGCCTCATGAAGCGCGACATCTCCTTCACAAAGAGTTCAGGCTGTTGATTGTGGCCTGTGGAATGTTGACCCACTCCTCAATGGCTGTGCAAATTTGCTGGATATTGGTGAGAACTGGAATACGCTGTGTGTATATACACTGCTCAAAAAAATAAAGGGAACACTAAAATAACACATCCTAGATCTGAATGAATGAAATATTCTTATTAAATACTTTTTTCTTTACATAGTTGAATGTGCTGACAAAATCACACAAAAATTATCAATGGAAATCAAATTTATCAACCCATGGAGGTCTGGATTTGGAGTCACACTCAAAATTAAAGTGGAAAACCACACTACAGGCTGATCCAACTTTGATGTAATGTCCTTAAAACAAGTCAAAATGAGGCTCAGTAGTGTGTGTGGCCTCCACGTGCCTGTATGACCTCCCTACAACGCCTGGGCATGCTCCTGATGAGGTGGCGGATGGTCTCCTGAGGGATCTCCTCCCAGACCTGGACTAAAGCATCCCAGCGAGACATGATGTCCCAGATGTGCTCAATTGGATTCAGGTCTGGGGAACGGGCGGGCCAGTCCATAGCATCAATGCCTTCCTCTTGCAGGAACTGCTGACACACTCCAGCCACATGAGGTCTAGCATTGTCTTGCATTAGGAGGAACCCAGGGCCAACCGCACCAGCATATGGTCTCACAAGGGGTCTGAGGATCTCATCTCGGTACCTAATGGCAGTCAGGCTACCTCTGGCGAGCACATGGAGGGCTGTGCGGACCCCCAAAGAAATTCCACCCCACACCATGACTGACCCACCGCCAAACCGGTCATGCTGGAGGATGTTGCAGGCAGCAGAACGTTCTCCACGGCGTCTCCAGACTCTCTCACGTCTGTCACGTGCTCAGTGTGAACCTGCTTTCATCTGTGAAGAGCACAGGGCGCCAGTGGCGAATTTGCCAATCTTGGTGTTCTCTGGCAAATGCCAAACGTCTTGCACGGTGTTGGGCTGTAAGCACAACCCCCACCTGTGGACGTCGGGCCCTCATACCACCCTCATGGAGTCTGTTTCTGACTGTTTGAGCAGGCACATGCACATTTGTGGCCTGCTGGAGGTCATTTTGCAGGGCTCTGGCAGTGCTCCTCCTTGCACAAAGGCGGAGGTAGCGGTCCTGCTGCTGGGTTGTTGCCCTCCTACGGCCTCCTCCACGTCTCCTGATGTACTTACTGGCTTGTCTCCTGGTAGCGCCTCCATGCTCTGGACACTACGCTGACAGACACAGCAAACCTTCTTGCCACAGCTCGCATTGATGTGCCATCCTGGATGAGCTGCACTACCTGAGCCACTTGTGTGGGTTGTAGACTCCCTCTCATGCTACCACTAGAGTGAAAGCACCGCCAGCATTCAAAAGTGACCAAAACATCAGCCAGGAAGCATAGGAACTGAGAAGTGGTCTGTGGTCACCACCTGCAGAACCACTCCTTTATTGGGGGTGTCTTGCTAATTGCCTATAATTTCCACCTGTTGTCTATTCCATTTGCACAACAGCATGTGAAATGCATTGTCAATCAGTGTTGCTTCCTAAGTGGACAGTTTGATTTCACAGAAGTGTGATTGACTTGGAGTTACATTGTGTTGTTTAAGTGTTCCCTTAATTTTTTTGAGCAGTGTATATATATATATATTTTTTTTTACATTTTATTGACGGTATTGGAAAATCAGAGCGTATTTCCAAATACCCCGGGATACCGTATATAAGGTATAACACCCAACCCTAATGTAGGTCATATTGGACCACTCAACAGTAGGTCAAGAACAGTCTACGGAGCGATTGTCTAAGAACATTGGAGCATGAGGGATAGATTGAGTGGATTTTCCCTTTAAGTATTTAATATTGTGTGGAAGAAGAAGATTAAGCATCGTCCTAGATCTCCTAATCTTGCAGCAATATTAACCATCTGTGTACTAGTACGACCCGCTATCCTCTTATGACAGCCCAGTTCTCTTCGCCCCCTAATACACATCTATAGGCCTAACTTCATTTTTAAAAGTCGCTCTTACTGCACTGAAACTGCAACATAGGCTTAAACACAACAAAAATCAAAGTACACAAGTATGTGGACACCTGCTCGTCAAACATCTCAATCCAAAATAATGGTAATTAATATGGAGTTGGCTCCCCCTTTGCTGCTATAACAGCCTCCAATCTTCCGGGAAGGCTTTACACTGGAATTGGAACATTGCTGCGGGGACTTGCTTCCATTCAGCCACAAGAGCATTAATGAGGTCAGTCACTGATGTTGGGCGATTAGGCCTGGCTTGCAGTCGGCGTTCCAATTCATCCCAAGGTGTTCGATGGGGTTGAGGTCAGAGCTCTGTGCAGGCCAATCAAGTTCTTCCACACCGATCTCGTCAAACCATTTCTGTCTGGACCTTACTTAGTGCACAGGGGCATTGTCATGCTGAAACAGGAAAGAACCTTCCCCAAACTGTTGCCACAGATTAGTCCGTCGGACTGCTAGATGGTGAAGCGTGATTCATCACTCCAGAGAACGTGTATCAAGTGCTCCAGAGTCCAATGGCGGCAAGCTTTACACCACTCCAGTCGGCATTGGCATTGCGAAAGGTGATCTTAGGCTTGTGTGTGGCTGCTCTGCCATGGAAACCCATGAAGCTCCCGACGAACAGTTCTTGTGCTGAAGTTCCAAACTGCCTCTGGAAGAAACTCGGTAGTGACTGTTGAAACCGAGGACAGACGACTTTACGCACTTCAGCACTCGGTCTCGCTCTGTGAGCTTGTGGCCTACCACTTCGCGGCTGAGCAGTTGTTGCTCCTAGACATTTCCACTTCACAATAACAGCACTTACAGTTGACCGGGGCAGCTCTAGCAGGGCAGAAATTTTACGACCTGACTTGTTGGAAATATGGCATCATATGATGGTGCCACGTTGAAAGTCACTGAGCTCTTCAGTAAGGACATTCTACTGCCAATGTTTGTCTATGGAGATTCCATGGCTGTGTGCTCGATTTTATACACCTGTCAGCAATGGGTGTAGCTGAAATAGCGAAATTCACTCATTTGAAGGGGTGTCCACATACTTTTGACAGAGAAAGTATTCAGACCCTTTGACTATTAAAATTTTGTTAAATTACTGCCTTATTTTAAATTGATTAAATTGTCCCGTCCCCCCCTCAATCTACATACAATACCCCATAATGACCAAGCAAAAACAGGCTTTTAGAAATGTTTAAAAATGTATTAAAAAAATAAAAAATGAAATATCACATTTACATATGTTTTCAGACCCTTTACTCAGTACTTTGTGGAAACACCTTTGGCAGCGATTACAGCCTAGAGTCTTCCTGGATATGACGCTACAAGCTTGGCACACCTGTATTTGAGGAGTTTCTCCCATTCTTCTCTGCAGATCCTCTCAATCTCTGTCAGGTTGGATGGGGAGCATTGCTGCACAGCTATTTTCAGGTCTCTCCAGAGATTTTTGATTTTGTTCAAGTCCGGGCTCTGGCTGGGACACTCAAGGACATTCAGAGACTTGTCCCGAAGCCACTCCTGCGTTGTCTTGGCTTTGTGTTGCGTTTAGATTTTTGTTCAGTAGAGTTGTTGCACCTTTAGATCTCCTGTCTCTCTACCGGATATTTTCATCCACTTTTACAATGGTGTTTTCTTGCCAATTACAATTTTTTTCACCCCCTTTTTTCTCCCCAATTTTGTGGTATCCAATTGGTAGTAGTTATAGTCTTGTCTCATCGCTGCAACTCCCGTACGGACTCGGGAGAGGCAAAGGTCGAGAGCCATGCGTCTCTCCAAAACACAACCCAACCAAGCCGCACTGTTCTTGACACAATGCCCCTCCAACCCGGAAGCCAGCCGCACCAATGTGTCGGAGGAAACACCGTACACCTGGCAACCGTGTCAGCAAACACCGTAAACCTGGCAACCGTGCCACAGGAGTCGCTAGTGCGCGATGAGACAAGGATATCCCTGCCGGCCAAACCCTCCCTAACCCGGACTAAGCTTGGCCAATTGTGCGCCGCCCCATGGGCCTCCCAGTTGCGGCCGGCTGCGATAGAAACAAACTAAAAGAAGAAAATTTATGGACTAAAACTTCAGCTCAGCAACTTCTGTATTGATGTGCTACACACACACACTCACAAAATCTACTATTAAAATAAGTATTGCACATGTTCGCCCAAAGTCGAAACAAGGTGACATCTTTTATATGCAAGTACTTACAGATGCATCCTAAAAAATACATTATATCATATCCAAAACAAATCCAAGTAAAAAACAAACGTTGAGCTCTATACTTAAAAATAAATAAATGAAAAGGTAAACATCATTCAAGGCTTTCCAGTTCTGAGTCTATAGCTGACTATTGGGCTTAGATATACCGAGTAGCCAAGTTGAATTTCCCCTTCTGACAGCTTTGGCTGGCCTTAAAAAGAGGTGTCCTCCCTCCTCCCTCAGCTTGGTGGAAATGGGTTTGTGTCGTGCTTCACGCCTCAATGAGTTCCTATACGAATTAAAACACCTCCAAAAGATGTGGTGTCCCCCCTCCTCCCCAGCTTCAAACCCTTGGCACAGACCTCAGCCCTCGCTACTCCATCCCCAAGGCTCTGGGTTATACTCAGCTATGTGAACGAGAGAGTGATAGATAGAGAAAGAAAGAAGAAGAGAGAAAAAGACAAAGTGAGCAAGAAGGAGAGAGGGGGAGGGAAAAAAGATAGCAAAAGAGAGCAAGGAAGAGCGAGAGAGGGAGAGAGGAAGAAGCCAGAGCCTCTCAACATTAATTAATACACACTCCACACTGGCACTAAACTGAGCAACAAGAGGGAATGGGAAGGAGGGAATATAATTACAGAGAGGATACGAGTTGTGGATCAGCGGAGGACAACAACTCCCACCACAGCAGAGCAGTCTTTGGATAGAGCTACAGACCTAGTTGAACAGCTACAGAAAGTCCCGAAGAACTACAGACCTGCTAGAATTGCTACAGACCTGCTAGAATAACTAAAGGTTTGTTATAATGACTACAAACCTGCTTGAAGAACGAAATACCTGCGAGATGAACTAAAGGTTTGTTATCATGGCTACAGACCTACTAGAACTACATACCTGCTAGAAGAACTACAGACCTGCAAGAATAACTACAGACCTGCAAGAATAACTACAGACCTGCTAGAAGAACTGCAGACCTACTAGAAGAACTACAGACCTTCTAGAATAGCTACAGACCTACTAGAATAGCTACAGACCTCCTAGAAGAACTATAGGTTTGTTATAATGGCTACAGACTTACTAGAATATACAGTTGAGGTCGGAAGTGTACATACACCTCAGCCAAATACATTTAAACTCAGTTGTTCACAATTCCTGACATTTAATCCTAGTAAAAATTCCCTGTCTTAGGTCAGTTAGGTTCACCACTTTATTTTAAGAATGTGAAATGTTAGAATAATAATAGAGAGAATTATTTCAGCTTTTATTTCATTCATCACATTGCCAGTTGGTCAGAAGTTTACATGCACTCAATTAGTATTTGGTAGCATTGCCTTTAAATTGTTTCACTTGGGTCAAACGTTTCGGGTAGCCTTCCACAAGCTTCCCACAGTAAGTTGGGTGAATTTTGGCCTATTCCTCCTGACAGAGCTGGTGTAACTGAGTCAGGTTTGTAGGCCTCCTTGCCCGCACACGCTTTTTCAGTTCTGCCCACAAATTTTCTATTGGTTTGAGGTCAGGGCTTTGTGATGGCCACTCCAATACCTTGACTTTGTTGTCCTTAAGCCATTTTGCAACATCTTTGGAAGTATGCTTGGGGTCATTGTCCATTTAGAAGACCAATTTGCGACCAAGCTTTAAATTCCTGACTGATGTCTTGAGATGTTGCTTCAATATATCCACTTAATTTTCCTGCCTCATGATGCCATCTATTTTGAGAAGTGCACCAGTCCCTCCTGCAGCAAAGCACTACCACAACATGATGCTGCCACCTCGTGCTTCACGGTTGGGATTGTGTTCGTCGGCTTGCAAGCCACCCCCTTTTACCTCCAAACATAACGATGGTCATTATGGCCAAACAGTTTTATTTTTGTTTCATCAGACCAGAGGACATTTTGCCAAAAAGTACGATCTTTGTCCCTGTGTGCAGTTGCAAACCGTAGTCTGGCTTTTTATGGCGGTTTTGGAGCACTGGCTTCTTCCTTGCTGAGCGGCCTTTCAGGTTATGTCGTTATAGGACTAATTTTACTGTGGATATAGATACTTTTGTACCCGTTTCCTCCAGCATCTTCACAACGTCAAGTTGCTGTTGTTCTGGGATTGCTTTACACTTTTCGCACCAAAGTACATTCATCTCTAGGAGACAGAACGCGACTCCTTCCTGAGCGGTATGACGGCTGCGTGGTCCCATGGT